>NC_071401.1:46403380-46709534 GCF_017976375.1 Cuculus canorus
TAACGTGGTGCTATTAGTCATTTTTATTTACTAAATAAAGATATTGAAAATGCAATGCTATCACATCCTTTTTATATAGATTGATAGACTGAAAACTGTTCCACAAATTATTTGTTTTAGTTCCACAAACCAAGTAATTGCCAAGCCCACAGCATACAAAGAGTGATTTGGTCATCAACAGACATTCCCATCCAAATCATATGATTCAGTTAAGGTTTTGTTTAGGTAGCGTTCCAGTGCTTCACAGGAGTTGTTGAAGAAATCAAGGCCAAAAGTACAAATAGTACTAAGATGGTGGGAACTTAGTAAAGGAAAAGAGGATTTGTATCATTGTGCAGATACTTGGCAAACAAAAAGAGGATCTGAAAATAGCAGGCATAACCTAACATTTTAATAAAGAAAGCAGTTAATCTTATGTAAACCTAAACAAAAGGATTGGGATAAAGTCAAAAAATCTTGTATGCTTAACTAATCTTAGCGCATTCAAATACTAAAAAAGTACACCTGTAGGAGGAGAGTATAAATATAAATAAGAAACCTCCTGCTTGTAGAATATTTAAGTGGAAGATAGTCATGAACATAAGGATCTTTTCTACGAAATCATAATTCATTCTCAGTGGGAGAACTGACTGTATCTTCTTTGTTCAAATGTCTACAAATATCCTATAATCAGACTGACAAAGTGTTCTGGCTGTGTTAAATGCTTGACACCCAGTTCTGCAGAACTGAAATAAAAAAAAATATCTTGACTCAGTGCGTTAATTTGGTTTATGACACTGGCTAAAGAGCCCTTCTTTTGGGACAATAGAATTACTGGGTATTGTACAGGATGAAGGGATACTGCACTGTATAGCCCTACTGGGTAACATCATTTTATATTTTTGTTGGAAACACAGGTTCAGTGTAATAATTTTTTCTCAGAACAAGGCAGTTTCTTCCTCAGAAACTTCAGGGTTTTGGTTCATCTCAAGTTTTTGGCATTGCTGTGATTTTCCTGAAATTGTATGTCACTGAAAAGCATAATTTTTAAAAAATTGTCCTTCGAGATCCAAAATTCAGATAAGAGCAGGTATGATGATATCTTTACCATGTTTCTGCATGATCTGGTTAAATAGTGTCATATTGTCAGTTTTGATAGTCCCACACTGAAGATGTATATTTGTTTTCTTTGTGCTTCAGTGTACTGTTATTTACACTAATTGTAACAGATTTCATTTAAGGAATCATTAAAAGAGCTACAGGTCATAGATTTAAGAATTTAAAAAGTAAAAATAGAAATGTTTATCTTTGTGGATAGAGGCAAGTTCTAAAACCACTTCTCTTGACAGAAAAATGCCACCTTTAATGTGTAAAACCTAGTGTTTACCCAAAGGATAAACTAAAATTCATGGATGGTAGGGGAAACAGATGTAGTAGCTAATATAAAAATTAATTGCCCTAGGAAAACAAAACTCAAGAGGGAAAGAAATATCCCTGTGCTGTGAATGGTTTAGACATTAATGAGTCCATGTTCATTAACAGTGATGATTGTTAGCACTTAAGACAGCATAAAACATCAGTATCTCCTTTTAAAGACACTCATAAAGCAGACAAATTCTACAGCAATCAGAGCTGAATGAAAGTACTTAAAAATGAATAACAATCAAATCAAGCAATGACTTTGGAGGGTTTTTTCATATGGCTGTTCTTGTGTTCTGTAACCCAATATCACTGACAGCAGCTGGATCTTAACACAGACAAAAGATTCCTTATGAATACTGAGTTGACATTTAAAGTCTTCTGATAAATCAACTTAGGGAATACATTTGTACATGAAAATTCAGCTGACATATAACTGCACAAAACCCGCCAGAGCAACATAACTTTTACTTCCTGAGCACAAAAAATAAAGCAAAGTTACTACTCTTTATGCTTTTGAAATTATAGTGGTTGCCTAGGATATATATCAAGATTAAATAAATGAGGTATTGAACACACAGTTCTTGAGTCACCAGTTCACATTCTGAAATGCAGTAGTGAACAAGATCTACAGGAACTACAGCACTACAACACTACAGGAGCAAAACATTTAATAAGAAAATCCATGTTTGAAAGACATCCATCAGCTTGTACAGGCTGGCCTTTACCTTCAATTTGTAGCACTTCTAATGATGTGGGAATTTTCACCTTATATCATTTATGCTTTCTAGATCCTTTGACATACGGGCACATCATTATCTGCATTTTGTTAAAGTTGCAGAAGGAGATTTAGCCATTATAATCTCACTTTAACCAGAGTTTAGGGACTTCTATTTAGCACTACGTTTGTGGAAGACCTGATTAATTGCTGCCAAAAGCTACTAAAGCTTTGTAAGTTCCTTGTTACTGTATCTTAAAAAACATTTTGTCTTCTGCTACTGAATATAGAGAGCAGCACCTCAGTTTTCATAGTCCTGAGCATTGCTATAGATAAAGGCTGATAATAATCCATAACTACTCCATCCATCCCTCTGTAAGGACTCAACCCAGTTAGCACTTCATAGCAAGCCTACTGGTGTGTTTGTTCAGCTTGACATGCAATGAAATTCACTGTTTCTTTAAAATGATGTTGGTCATTGTTATAATGAACATTATCACATGGGTGACCTATGTTGAGTATCCTGTGGTTGAGAGGCTACAGGTACACTTGTGCTGGCTTTCCAAGGGTGTTCTGGTTTGAGATAAAGTAGGATTAGTTTTCTCACTTTTCAGCTAAGTTTCATCTAAGTTACTTTGTTTGCTGAAGATTAACTGCATGTTTTTCAGACAGTGTTTCTTTCTCTAAGTGATAACACTGGGCACTGGTACAAAAAAAGGGCATTATACTTATTCCTATAGAAATCGAGGTCATCCTCAAGTTAGTGGAATGCTGTGAGTGAAAGCGGTGAAAAAGGGTTGCACCTGCAGGTATGAGTGGACAGAACAGGTAACCCAAAACAGACCAACAAAATATTCCATATACGTCATACTTGGTATAAAACTGAGGAATCATGAGGGTCAAGCTCTCTCATCTTCAATGGCCAGTGTCAAGTGAGGACCTTGTCTATCTTTTTGCCCCGATCTCAGATGGGTGTGTTCCTGAGTCCAGTTCCTGAGTCCAGATCCGTCCTGCTGCTGAGTCCAGCCTGGGACATTTTTCCTGGTGCCTGCTCCGCAGCATCTATGGTGAAGAAGTCATTGAGAGGGAAAGAGGCAATTTTGTATATATTTTATTCTTTTCTTATTAATAATATACTTATTATTATTATTATTATTATTATTATTATTATTATTATTATTGTTGTTGTTGTTGTTGTTGTTGTTGTTTCACTAAAGCTGTTTTATTTTCCAGCCCACGAGTCTTTCTCTCTCTCTCATTTCCCTTCCCCCTCTCCCCGGGCTGGGGTTGGGAATTGGGTTCACAACTGCTTGCATTTAGCTGCCGATCAGACAAAGCCAGGGGCTAAATGCCAAGGGTGAACCCAGGTGAACAGGCTAGAGTTCATGGGCTACTGTGGGCATTTGTCACCTTACCTGTGTCAGCTGTGCAGGAGCGCTGCATTGCTGACTCTGCTTCAAGAGCTTTTTATACGTTTTAACATATTATCTTTGTATGTACATGCACATGTATATAAAATGGGTGTCCTCCTACAGAATAGTTCCCAGCTCTGTCTCTAGAGTCCTTATGTAAGCCCTGGAGATAGGTTACCTGTCAGGCATCCCCACGTCCTTGCTTACTGGGTCCTGCCTCCTTAGTAGTCAAAACAGAAAAAGCAATCCTTTTTCTTTGTGCACCTGTGTATAATTATGTTTCCTTATGTCTGTATAAATGCTAAGAGAAGAATTAGAGATGTTTAGAATTTCCAAGAGATATTCAGAGACACAACACATCTGACTCTTACTAATATGTAGAAAGAATTGCTGAATATTTGTGATATAAATCAAGGATTAAAATTTAAATTGATCTTACTGTCATACGGAAACTCAAATGATTGTGTTAAGAGAAATGACATGTTAATAAAAAAAAAATTAAGAGAAAGTATCTAGATACTCATCTTTATGGTTTTATACATCTGTATAAGTGTTTCTTTTAAATTAGAAGGGCATTGGTTTGTGTTAAAATGACGACTTCTGAGAAGAGCATCACTTTTATTCTGATGGTATCATCAGTGAAAAAGCAGTGCCTCTGCAGTAAAAACTGACCTTTTCTGTTTTCTGTATTTCAAAGAGTCTGACAATATATTGCTCTTTCATTGTTGAGAATGCATTTGTTGTTTATACTAAGTCAAATCAACATGAGCAAAACCCCCATACTGGTTAGTGCATCAAGAGCAAACAATTTCATCCATGCGTTATCCTTGTAGTAGATGAAAAATCAGAGGCTATCAAAAAAGGAAAAGAAACTCTGTGCTTTGGCTTGCTTCATTTATGTTGCTCTCATCCTTTCAACTGCTTAGGCATGAGTTTAATTTTAAGCGTGGAAGCAGTTCTACTGATTCACTTATTTTTAAATTCATTTTTTAAAGGCATGTATTTAAGCATGTGTAGGATTGGATTAAAATTTAAAATTTAGTTTTCAGATCTTATATGCACGGATTATTCTGGACATCTTTAAACACACATGACAGTTTGAGCCAAGCCTTCAACTTACAAAAGTAAGCCTGGTACAGCCATTGACTTTGATTGAATTGCACTGTTTTACACTAGCTGTGATCAAATTACTTTGTTTAGTTTAAACCACAGTCAATTTTTGGTGGATTCAGTTGACAGATTCTTGCAGGTGAAAGCACAAACAGTGTGGAAACAATTTCCTTGTCAGACAGTATTTCTGGAGACAACCTGCAGAGTTGTCAGCAGCAGCAATAAACAGCAGCAATAAAACTGAAATGCAGGTAATCTATTCTCCACTCTGTTTTGGCTAAACCAAATCAAAATGAAAGGAAAAATAAAAAGATTTGGACAGAAAGAATGTTACTAAAAGAAATTCTCTTGACTACTTTTGCATATGTATTTTTCTGACAACGAAAGAATGTGTAATTGCTTTAAAAGATCTGCTGCCACTGAGATGTTATCAAACTCTGGTACCTGTAACTATTAAAATATTTAATTTATGAGGCACCTACCTAAATGAGTCATAAATTATAAGACACAAAAAGAAAGAAAAATGCTTCAAGATGAGACATGTCTAAATAAACATTATAGTTGTTAAGTGACAACAAGATGACAGGAATTGTCCTAGACGTTTGAAGAGGTACAGCATCTCTCTAGAAAGGAAGGGATTTTTTAGAGTGTGATAGAGGCAATCACTAAAGCAGAAGTGAGATTTGCTTAACTTGCATTACCCAAAGAACATGTTGGGGTTTTTGGACAACTGTTTTGCAGTCATTCTGGCCTCTCCTCTCCTCTCCTCTCCTCTCCTCTCCTCTCCTCTCCTCTCCTCTCCTCTCCTCTCCTCTCCTCTCCTCTCCTCTCCTCTCCTCTCCTCTCCTCTCCTCTCCTCTCCTCTCCTCTCCTCTCCTCTCCTCTCCTCTCCTCTCCTCTCCTCTCCTCTCCTCTCCTCTCCTCTCCTCTCCTCTCCTCTCCTCTCCTCTCCTCTCCTCTCCTCTCCTCTCCTCTCCCCTCCCCTCCCCTCCCCTCCCCTCCCCTCCCCTCCCCTCCCCTCCCCTCCCCTCCCCTCCTCTCCCCTCCTCTCCCCTCCTCTCCTCTCCTCTCCTCTCCTCTCCTCTCCTCTCCTCTCCTCTCCTCTCCTCTCCTCTCCTCTCCTCTCCTCTCCTCTCCTCTCCTCTCCTCTCCTCTCCTCTCCTCTCCTCTCCTCTCCTCTCCTCTCCTCTCCTCTCCTCTCCTCTCCTCTCCTCTCCTCTCCTCTCCTCTCCTCTCCTCTCCTCTCCTCTCCTCTCCTTTCCTAAAAAGAATTATCTTATGCCAAATTAAGTTGATCTTTTTCATTCTTAAAGAAAGTGAATGATTAATTGTGCTATTTGTTTCTCTTTATTGCATCTTCCCTTACTTCGGTTTCTTAAGCTAATTCTGACTCAAGGGTGACTCACAGTATGACACTGAAGGAATCTTGAATAATGAAGATATACAAGTAAAACTAACTGAAATAGCCTTTCCTTTCCCCATTCGTCAACAGATGGAAGGAAAGAGCTCTGGATTTCCTGCTGCAGTGTCTCCCAGTCATTGAGTACAATTTTCTGCAATGTTCAGGAAGGACAAGCCACAGTAAGGTGTGTTCCACCATCTTTGCAGGGTCGACACCTGCAGGCACTACTGCTGCTGGAGGTAGTGCTCAGACAAAAAGGCTTGGAAAGTTATGCTGTACAGGGGAAGGCAATGGGGCTCTTGAAAGTGATGCACAAACATATGGCAAAATGTTTTGACATTGTAACAGATAGAAAATGGGATCTTTGAGAGTTACTAAACCCTGAGGAAGTCAATCAAGTCGAGCAAGATAATGGTTATGAGTGAAAGATTTTATGTCAATAAATATAGTGGGGGAGAAAGAAAGAAAAACAGAACAGAGATATTAGAGGAAAAGAAGAGAACATATTCAGTTTTGGAGAGGCTATGTTAAAAATCACAGAATGATAGGATGAGAGGGGATGGCCTCAAGTTGCAGCAGGGAAGGTTCGTGTTAGACATCGGGAAAAACTTCTTCACAGAAAGGGTTATTGGGCACTAGAACAGCCTGCCCAGGGAGGTGGTTGAGTCACCATCCCTGGAGGTATTTAAAAGACAGGTAGATGAAATGCTTAGGAACAGGTATGGTTGTGCATCTTCAAAGGTCTTTTTAAACCAGTGTTTTGGGCTGGAAGAGACTTTAAATATCATATAAGTCCAACCCTCTTGCCATGGGCAGGGACATCTTCCACTAGGTAAAAATGCTTAGAGCCCCATCCAACCTGGCCTTGAATGATTCCAGAGCTAAGGCATCCAGAACTTTTCTGAGCAACCTGTTCCAGTGCCTCACCACCCTCACAGTGTAGAATTTTTGGTTTAAAGCCTTTACCTCTTGTCCTGTCACTACATGGCCTTGCAAAAAGTCACTCTCCAGCTTTCTTGTAGGCCCTCTTTAGGTGCTGGATGGCTACTGTCTTTAGAGTCTTCTCTTCTCCAGGCTGAACAATGCTGGCTCTCTTAGGTTGTCCTCACATGGGAGGTGCTCCAGCCCCCTGGTCATCTTTGTGGCCCTCCTCTGGACTTGGTCTAACAGGTTGATATTCTTCTGCTGCAGGCCCCAGAGCTGAATGCAGTACTCCAGATAGTGTCTCATGAGAGTGAAGCAGAGAGGGAGAATCACCTCCCTGGGCCTGCTGGACACACTTCTTTTGGTGCAGTCCAAGATGCAGCTGGCTTTCTGGACTGCAGATGCACATTGTTGGCTCGTGTGTAGTATCTCATCAACCAATACCCCTAAGCCCTTCTCGTCAGGGCTGCTCTTAATTCGTTGTCCACTCAGCCTATATTTGTGAATGGGATTGCTCTGACCCAGGTGCAGGACCTTGCACTTGGCCTTATTGAACTTCATTTGGTTTGCACAGGCCCAACTCTCAAGCCTGTCAAGGTCCCTTTGGATGACATCACTTCTCTCCAGCATGTCTACAGCACCACATATCTTAGTGTCATAAGCAAACTTGCCAGGGGCACACTTAATTCCATCTCCAACAAAGATGTTAAATGACAATTCATATACTGACCCATGTGGAATGCCACTCATCACCAGTCTCTATTTGGATATTTAGCCATTGACCATAACTCTTTGAGTTCAACCGTCCAGCCAATTCCTTATCCACTGAGTGGTCCATCTATCAAATTCACGTCTCTCCTAGCTAGAGAAAAGGATGTCATGTGGGACAGTACCAAATGCTTTGCACGAGTGCAGGTAGATGATATCAATTACTCTTCCCTTTTCCACTAACGCCCTAGCCCTGTTGTAGAAGGACACCAAATTCATTAGGCATGATTTGTTCCTAAGGAAGCTATGTTTGCTGTCACCAATCACCTCCTTATTTTCCATGTGTCTCAGCATAGTTTCCAGGAGGATTTCCTCCATGATCTTTCTGGGCACAGAGGTGAGACTGACAAGCCTATAGTTCCTTGGGTCTTCCTTTTGCAATCTTTAAAAAAATGGGGGTTATATTTCTCCTTTTCCAGTCAGTGGAAACTTCACCAGACTGCTGCGACTTCTCAAATATGACAGATAGCAGCTTAGCAGATTCATGCACCAGTTTCCTCAGGACCCACAGATGCATTTCATCAGGTCCCACTGTACAACTTCAGATTCCTTAGGTCATCTCACATTTGATCTTTTTCAACAGTGGGTGGTTCTTCATTGTCCTAGTCTTTGCCTTCACCTTATGTGACTTGGGCAATATGGCTATAGACCTTGCTGGTGGAGACAGAGGCAAAAAAAAAAAAGCCTGGCACCTGAAATCTCCAAGTAAAAAGCATCCAGATGGTGCCTTAAATGTTGACCTGTACAAAGGGGAAAAAAAGAGTGAGAAGAATAATTTTTGTGGTGGTAGTCAGTAAAACAGTGGGAGCAGATGGAGTTTTGGTAAGGAAAAGAAAAGGTAAAGCAACAAGACAGGGTACAGTGAAAACTGAATAAATAACAAGAAAAGGAATAATTTGTTACTTTTATTGTTGTTGCTATTAATAATAGCACATTAAACTAAACAGGTTCCTGTCATTAGTATGAGTAGCTAGCGAAAAAACACAGTGGCTACAGGACAATGTGCTTGGCTTTTCTTATTAGCTTCTTTTGTACTTGTACTTTCTAATGTAGGGGTAAGTACTCCATAGAAACATACATACTTGTTGATATATCATGAACCTCTTTCTGCTTTCTTTCTCTTCTCCCCTAGACTTAATCCACTCCATTTTTTTTAACTCCAAAATCTTTACTAGACATAAGAAACCATTTTCCAGATTGTGGCAAACAGCCTCAGCTACAGGCTTGATAGCACTTACATGGATTTATGCCTGCTGAGGATTTGGCAAAAGATTTGTTTACACATAATTCAGCTTCTTAATTGGAGGCAGACACACATAGTAGGAAGGAAACAGAGAGGCACACATTAAAATAACCGTAGAGAATGTGTCCCTTGCCCTTATTCTTGTTCTAACAAGTCACAAAGAGATGTTTGGATTTCCTGAATATTTCTCAGATTTTGTTTGAGTCAAACAGGCAACTGAGTAAAACAATAAATATTTTTATAATTTATATTCTGAATTTTTGATCTCTCAAGGCTTGATTTATTAAAATACTTCTCATCTTGGAGCTATTGTTAATTTCTTAAATGAATTTTCTATATTTGGAAATGATTAAACTTCATAATTATTATTGAAATAATCTACTCTTAATTTCATATCTACAACAGAGCTGTTTCCTAAATTTCCTTGCATCTTAGAGACAGTCAAACTCCAGCTATTACAAATCATATGTAATTAAGAAACTTTTACAGTCAGAAAATACTTGGATGAATAGATTCTTTAGTTAGCATCAGAGAGAGATATCAGCAATCTAGCTGTATTTTAAATCCAAGGCTGGCTGCCTTATGCAGCTTTAAAAGCTCTAAAATTTCAAAGGCAATTTCAGTTGCTTACAGCAGGTGGTAGCATGTGCTATTAAAATAAAATATTTACCTCTAAGAAAGACTGCTGCTTAGTTAATAAGAACATGAGTAGAATGGGCAAGAAAATGACTGCTATAAATGTGCTGAAAGACTGCAGATTAGAAAATTGAGTATTTATTACTTCTTTATTTTTAAATCTTCCTCTTCTCTGCTGTATGACTGCAGCACTGACATCTTGGTGAACAGTTATGGACAAGGCACAGACATTACCAAAAATAACTCAAATAGCCTAACTCTGACAGAGTAGTTTTCATCTATAAATTCAACACACTATCAATGCCACAGCCTTTTCTAGAAGACAGACCTGAAGCAATTCAGAGCAAGATGTAAATGAAAGTCAGGTAGGTAAAACCAAACTGGTAATTCTGATAATCCTCTTTGAGTGCCTGCCTGAGACAATGAACTCAATCTACAGAGTCTCTGCTGCAGAGTCCATCAGAAGCCTTAAAGTGCTGTTTCTGCACATGTTGAACTCTGCCTCAACCTTGCTCAAAGCTCAGTTGGACCTAATCCGAAAATTACTGGATCTAGAGACTAGGTGTTCCTACAGCAATATATGTACACATAGCTGTACATAAATAGATAAGGCTCAGACGTGTGGCTGATGGATGCCCTCCACTTGAGTGATGACGTTCAGGGTGGACTGCTTTGCTTTCTAAGCTTCTCCACAATGGGGAACCCTAGGTGCGGTTGGATTCATCTCTAGTTCCAGACTTGGACAACAGTTCATGACTAAAGGATTATGTGGATGACTTAGCCACCAATCAGAGTTACCATTGCCAGTGAGAACATCCTCAGAGGCTGTCACCGACAGGGTTAATACTTGCTATCAGAGAGCCAAATGAGCTGTCCCCCAAAGCAGTTTAAATGCCCATCACAGCCTCTCATAGCACTCTCACTGAAACAATTAAAGCACCTCTTCTTGGAGAGGAAAAGGTATAGTTCCAGCACTTTTGGTCACTGATTCCTCCCCAACAAAATGGTTTTCAGGTCGCAGTTTTATACTTTTTGAAAACCTTTTGGCACTTCTTGGCAAGGTGGGATTAAGTCGATTATTATGTGTTGATAAGCTCTTGGCAAGACCAGTTGGTTCGTCAGAAGTGGGGCGCAGTGGTTCACCACATCCAGGAGGCAGAGAGCTCAGTACATGCATTCAGAGTGCTTTTGTTCTTAGCTGAAGAAACATCAGGCTGTGAGTCCTCCACCTCACCCCAGGTGTCACCAAGCTCATTTGAGAGACCACCACCCAATCCAGCTGTCTTACCAAATAGAGTTGTTCAAGTCAAACCACCCCCTTTTGCAAAGTTATAGTGACTTCAGTATTTGCCATCTGCAAGGCCTAGCGAGTCCATTATACCACCACAACATATACAGCCAACAAAATGAGGCTAATTACAAAGGAAACAATGTGGATCCTAGGTAGAAAAAATATCTTTTTGTGGTGTTTGGAGATAAATTCATTGCATATCTCTATTTTCACTTTAAATGTATTCTGCTTCAAGAATATGCCAACATCAGACAGATTCAGATCTTTCTTTCTTTATGCCCTCCTTACCACCACGGGAACATGAATTCCTGTTGTGGTGATCACATGGGAAAAACAAGGACTGAGTACCCACTTCTGTTGTCAGAAGTAGTTTTATATGGGTATTAACATGGGGTTCCCACAGGCAGTATGAGATACCACAATCAGCCTCAGCATCCCCTGCACAGCTGCTTTATATTTTCCATTGGGTAGGTGAATTCTGACAGCATCTTCCAAAATGAAGTCCAGAGGTGAGATGAAGGGCAATATGATTAATGAGTAATTGGAATCAGCTACATATCTACCAGCTTCCAGGTTGCACTTGATACAGGGTGAAGTTAGCAGCAGATATTTAGGATAAATTTATCCATAAAATTATAGTTACCATGGTATTTCAGATGCCTACAAGAGTCATAAAGCAGTATAGATAGTTGTCAAGCAGCTCAGAGACACAGCTGTGAACCCGAGACCTTTTTTGCAGGTTAGTTTTCAGTTTCTAAAAGCCTTTTGCCCTCATTTACTACATTAGTGCAATTTGTCTAAAGGTTGTTCCCCTTGTAATATTACTTCAGCACAGCATGTTCTTTAACTGAGGCATCTTATTGAAGTCCATGTAGACATTTGCAAGTACACAAAACCAGCAGTTAATTTAAGAAAGTAATTTTTCTTCTCACAGAAACATCTAATTAAGATTTTGGTAATTCTCAAAATATTTTTTTGTCTATTATTTCTGCTCAAACATGGCAAATGCAGGACCCATAGGGCCTTTGATTGTGCTAATGACAGGCTACCAAATCATAAGAGCTTCAAGGGTACCTGAGGGCAAGGGTCCTTTAAAAGACATGTCCCTCCTTACGTGCCATGGGTTTTCTATAACTGAAACATTTCTCATCAGATAAAGTGCTTCCACTGCAAAGCAGAGAAACATTTTTTACTTACTCCACCTTGGAGGCTGGTTTTTAAAACCAAACAAATTAACACCAAACCAAACCAAATCTCTGCAAATTGCAGTCCCCAAAAAAGCAAGATTTCTCTTCACTAAACAGCATCTTAAGAGTTTCAGTGTCAGCTGTGGCTGAAGATGGACTGTTGCTCGCACATCCTTTCATTTTAGACCGACCTACTACAACCCTATCATTTCCACGCTGCCTTGAGCAAAAGCGAACATTTGCATCAAGACATGTTGTGCTATCTTGATTGCAAATACCCACTAGGAATTTAGCTGAAAGACTCTTGGCTTCTGCATTACATAAAATTTCAGTCCTGGAGCACAGTCAGATAAAAGAAACTATAATCAACTGTGAATTATCTGTGGGTGGTTTATCCGGTTGCTGATTAATCACTCCATTAATTGTTGCGAAGACAGTGAGCTAACTCAGTGCAGAGCCAATTTCTGTGATCTGAGCTTCTAAACTCAAGAGCATTGCCATATGAATCTGGGTATGTGTGTCCAGATGTAGCCACTTTTGCACAGTTTGGATCTTGAGGCAGTAAATGTATTGCCATTCAGGAGCTCCTGAACTGCTGCACGCAAACCAGCTTAGACTTCTCCACAGTCACTCCCATTACTGGCAGCTCTGGGAAGAGTGACACAGAACCATCAGAGCGATGCTGCATAAAGCCAGTGTAGATGCAGCATGGCCAGGGCAGCAGGAGGGTGAATAAGGTTGCAAATATCAGAGAGAAAGTCTGCAGAATCACCTTCCAGCAGTCTTGGTAAAAGGATTTTTTATTCCTGCTGCAAAATGTGAAAAGTGGATGGAACCAACATAGAAGCAGTGCTGTATCTGAACTAGAATCTGGAAGCCTGAAGTAAGGAAGCCACTGTGAGTATAATCTCAGGTCCAGCCAGTAATTCAGTGATCTTTGTGAACTGTGTCTACACAGACTTATTTGGAAGCCTCTGTATGGTGTTGCCTGGTATCTTTATGATCTAGGGTGGTTCACCTACTTGCTTACTTATCTGTGTCAATCCACTGCATTATCCTGTAGAGAAGAGAGATGGCAGTTCTCACATGCATTGTCTATTTGTCCAAATGCAATGTGAGCTTTCCCTACATCAGTATGACAACATATCTCCTGAAGAGCTCCTGAGACTGCAAACCGCAACTAGGAAAAACTGATGCAAAACTATTACAAAAAGGAAACAGTAAAGCTTATAATTCTTTTATACCCTCTTCTTTGAAGCTGTAACATCAAGATGGATGATTTTCTGTAAGATGTGTCCAGTTCCAATTGAAGGTACAGTCTTGAAGGAAACAGAAGAAGCCAAAGGATAGATTAGATTATTATATTTGTTCTTTTTAGTTTAAAAAGTCAACATGGTGATGCCAGCAATAGAGATAAAGCATGGGGTAGGTTCTGTGAGACGGATCTATTGATTTACAGGACCGATAAGTCTCAGGTTAAAGGTTCGAACTTCTGATTTTTCTGCCTAGCTTCCACACAGCTATTTATTATGAAGAAATAACTGTAAAGAAGGGGAAAGGCTTTCCAAGCTCTGCCTTTCCAGCCAAAACACTCTGGTATGACAAAGGCAGGTAGGTGGCAGTAACAAGTGACTAATACCCTGCTGGATAATTACGTCTGCTACATGCTTATCTCTTATCACCAAGGGCCTCAAAGTTAAAAGCAGGGAGTATAAGACAAATGCTAGAGATACTGAATTAGACAGAATTAAACAAAAATATAGCCTGTGGAGAGTGAAAGAAACTGTAGGAGTTTAGATGGCCAATGAAGATTGTAACGCTGACTTCAGTGCAGAAGCTGTCTGAGGGAAAATGGTCAACTAAAGAATCCGCAGACATATTTTGGACCCCTAAAATAAGTCTGGCAATGTACTGAAGGGAAGGCTCTTTGCCACAATAAGCTAAGTCCAGGTCAGGTGCCTAGGCTTTCAAAGCTGGGAAAGAGGTAAATGTTTTCAGATGTCTGAGCAAGGTATTTGTTCTTAACTGTGTAAAGAGTCAAGGATTTCCGTGAAATGGTTCAGTACTTCCTATGCAAAACCCTACATCCCTGATTCAGAACTTCACTCATTTCATAAAGCTGAGTCTTTATCTAAATGTAGACAAAAGAGAGAGGAAATATCTATTTTGGCTCTATTTGTGTAGTTGCAACATATGGATTTGCTAGTGTGTAGTTTGAGATCCAGGCTCTCCAAAGCTTGACAGATTTTGAAGTATCTACTGTCATTTTTTAAAGATTTTGGAAGCACAAGACTGTGGTATTCCAGGAGAAGGTTCACTACACATCTCTCCTGTTGCAGGGAGACCATTTTGCTGTGCTGAATGCACAGTTTAGGGCCTGCTTTTGTAACCATGGCTATTCTCTCGAAATAGATACCCACTTTCAAAAGGGCATTCCCCACAGTAGATATCAAGTGGGTGAAGATATAGCACTGTAGCCAAAGAAAAACATGCTGGAGGTGGGACTGATGTCTTAAAGTTTTAGCACATTTTTTGATTTTTGCCCTGTAACCATGAATAACAAATGCATCTTATAACAAATGCAATAGCAGTTTCTCCACATCTTGGAGGAAAAAAAAAAAGGAAGAATACATCAATTTCCCCACCAAACTCCCAAATGCTTGTTCTTATCAGTCCTTTTTACCCCAGTGAATACTGTTAATAAGTGCAAAGTACAGCCAGTCCTGGAGGCCATGGATTTGGAGATGTTTCTAAATAAAAATATTCTGGGAAGTTTTAAAACTGAAGGAAAATAACTTACTGAAATACGAACATTTTATTTTTTAAATAAAGGGCTCTAACTTGCACATCTTTTCTATCCACAGTTGTAGCGATAAGGTATATAGAAAAGCTTTTTTATTTTAAGACACAGATACTCCCAATATGATTGCGTCTTAATAAATCAAACCTAAATCTTAAACTCTATTTGGGAAGTGATAAGGAACAAATCTTGTGGAATTTGTTTCACTCACTCCTATGGGATTCAGTACTCAATATTCCACATCAGCGCTAACAGGGTTGATTTAAGAAGCCAGTTCTCCATCTCAGTTGAACCTATTTGGCATATTAAGAAGGCCTCCTTTGCTGATGAGGATTTAAACTCATACAGCTGGTAAGGACAAGCAGCCACATCTGCACATTTAGATTTCCTTGTGAAATGTTTTGTTTCTATGTTAAGACCTTTCTTGTAAAACAAATAAACAAACTGGGGACTTCAGTCATGTAAAGGTCAGCACCATTTGAAACATAATTAATTAGGATAAAGTGGCTGATGAACTGTGCCTGGATGCAACCTGGCACAGAGCACATAACACACTTTAACTGTGACTGCAAATCACTTTACAGACAATGCAACAGAGAAATATCACTATTTATGGAAACCTGAGTGATTGTAATGATGGTAACACAAGTGTCTTGCAGGCTTCTCTGCTGTACCAGGGTGGCATACATATATGAGTCCTGAGGAAATGGTATTTGTGCCTACTTACCTCCAAACTCTGCCTCAAACTCTTGAGATTTATTACTGGAAGAGTGTTGTCCATCCATGCTATTCATATGCAGAAATCATAGAATTGTAGAACCATAGAATAGTTTGGGTTGGAAGGGACCTTAAAGATCATCTAATTCCAACGCCCCTGCAATGGGCAGGGACACCTCCCACTAGACCAGGCTGCCCAAGGCCCCATCCAACCTGGCCTTAAACACCTCCAGGGATGGAGTAGCCACAACTTCCCTGGGCAATATGTGCCAGTGCCTCACCACCCTGATGGTGAAGAAATTCTTCCTTATCTCTAGCCTAAATCTGCCCCTCTCCAGTTTATACCTGTTTCCCCTCATTCTACTGCTACAAGTGTTTGTGAACAAGTAAAATAAAGCAATGATACTGCTTATCTGCCTTTGAAAAGTCATGGACACTTAAAAAATGAAAAAGCAAGACATATAGCTGAAAACAATAATATAGGGAGTGACCACAGCTGTTGTAAAGAAAGCTGAACTTACGTCAGCACAAAGGGGAAGGGATAGTGTCATCTGTTTTGGATAAACGTTTGTGTCAGTTGAGTGAATCAACTGTTGTGTAAATCACCTTCTCCAAGTTAAAAGTGTGAATGCCTGCATTAGCCAGCCAAACCAGGAGTGCCTGCACTTCAATTCAAGCAAATAAGGAAATGGTGTAAAGAAACATAGTTTTTACAAGGCTATTTAATCCATGCTTGCATCTAATACTTTTCTTTTGGGTTCATGTTGAAATTGTCAGGAATTTTCATTTGTTATTGAGGCATCAGTCTAATTTTTTTCCCCTTCTCCCCAGTTTGCTAAGAAAGTTTCTTGTATGTATACTGTAGTGTGTGGCACGTAGATTAGACATTGATCATACCCACAAGACTCTGTTCTTGCCACAAAATAAACAAGACATATTGATCACAATTTAGCAGTTCATAGTTAGACGTATATTCAAGTGTCTGCAGTTATTATTCTGTTAGCATTGTCCTGTTGTAGTCATAGAACTATGCATCACATAATATTCAACACAAGAAGTCAGTTTGAATCAGCCAATCTCTCAATCATTTGCAATCAAGTAAAGAATATTCCTAACATCATTTCAAAAATCTTGCCACCATTCCTACCCTGGCAGAAATAATAATTCATCTTTTATCTTTGGGTGCAATGACAATTGTGAAGAAGAATTGTTTGGAAGTTATCAAGGATGCTTGGATGACAGTGAGGGCGGCTGAGCTGTTGTCCTTGTACTATGTCTTCATACTTACGTAAAACTAGTTGATGGTATTCAAGGCAAATAAAGATGCCAAATTTAGTTTAAATTATATAGATATATGCTGTGTTACTAGCTTAGTTTCAGAGGTAGCTAACCAAGCATATTGATTTAGCATTATTTAACGGAATACCTTATCGTGGTGGGGATCTTATTTGCACGAATAATAGTCAATAATTTTGAACAAATCTTGAAGCCTAGGAACCAGGAGCACACATTTTTTTATTAATTTCTAACCTTGTTTCATTTCCTTTAAAGCAAAAGCTGTTTATCAGCTTAATATAATAAACTGCTTTCAAGATTAACATGCCTTCAGGTGAACACTGAAGATAAAAGGAATGTCTCTCTCAGTTGAAAACTGAATGTTATATATATGACAGAATTGCTTTCACAGCCAGCTATTATAACAGATAATGGTTTAGTATTAGTAATATATGTATCCATATAAATATAAGTAAAGAGAATAAGAACAATTATTATTAAATCAAGTACACCTTTAGCGTAGGTTAGAACTATGTGAATATTAATTGCCTTTAAATTTGCCCTAATTAATTGAGTGAAAATGAAGCTACACTAAAGCAAATAAACATATCCTTTAAAAATACTAAAATACAAATTAGATCTAAAAGTAGACATTCTTAATTTTGTAATGTTGTAACCTTTAAAATGATGTAGAGTTCAGCCTTCTGAAATTCTTTTCTCGACTTTTATTCATTTATGCTAGAATGTTTTATTCATTTATCCTAGAATGTTGTTTTTTTTAACAGTCTCTTGGAGAAATGTTTAAAGGTATGAAATCTGCTACAGAGAAATAAATATGGCTTATATCTATCTTTTTCTTATAGGGATGTTCATGTTTCTGTTCTTTATAGCATACCGTATTCAGGGCATGTTTTAAAATGGTGCTCAGAGATATAACTAAACTACTTTCCAGGAAAAAGGTAATACAAGAGAATTTCAAATATTCTTGAGATGCTAATTCAGACTCAGTAATTCATAGCCCTGGTGCCCACAGTGGGGAGTGGACAAATTTTAACAACAGCTTGAGTCTGGCAACTGAAGTTCTGTCACTTAAGAAATTGCATAGCCCTCAATTCCAAAATCTCATGGATTCTCAGTCCAGCAGAAAACTTCATGTCCAGAAAGGGAAGTACAGGCGTAATAAGATGAAGGGTTGAATATGAAATGGAGATGATGAATAGTAAATAATATTTGTCTAGATGGTTACATTTTGACTTTCCAAAATGTCATGGCAGTGTGCAATGATTATTGTGACTGAAAGTTTTGGTGAACAGTAGTTCACTTGCTCAGTTGATTTTGATCTCGAGAACTCTGTTCAGGTGGATCTTGTCAGGAGTTTTGTTTCAAAAAGTTTATGTCAGAAAATGAATATTTCTCAAATCCAAACCATCTTTTGCTGGAATGTTTTATTTTTTTTAACAAGAAAAATTGAATCCAGAGGCAGAAACACAGTTACTAATCAAGAAGTTAATGAATTTATGGTCGTGGAACACATCTAGGGGATGGATAAACAGCCTCAAGTCTCTGTTTTTTTCCACACTGTTGGACCAATGGCTCTTTTGATGTCAGAGTTACTTTTTTTCTTGTCCCCCTCATACCATAGGATCATCTTGAAATCGAGGATTTTTGGCATTGTAGTAAAGGAAAGTTTTTTTGAAAGATCTATCAAAATAAATCAGAGGGAGGAGAGCCATTTTCTGCTTTATTCTTTTCTCTTCCGATTCAAACAGCAATTCTGTTGGGATTCTCCTTGGCATACATGGGACTATATGTCTAAGCCTGAGTTCTAGGACAAGTAAAACTGGTATAATTCAAAAATGTATCTGCTGACAAAGTCTTTATTGAAATTCATTGGCTTTTAAAGAGGTGCAGCCACCTCTGTGGTGGTCTTTCTCTACATGATCCAAAGATCATTTTCCTAATCATACACATGGAGGAGGCTGCAGATCTGTAAATCAGCCTAGCTGTGTGACATATTGCCATAAGATTTGGATCAGACACTTCTCATCGAAGGGTTATAAAGTAATTTATTTTATTCTTGTAGCAAGTCAGTTTCTCATATTTGAGGAAAAAAGATGTTCTTGTAGAGGGCACAAAAGGCAACATTTTTTGGTCACTTTTTGCTATATCAAATCCTGTGAGGGCTTAGAAGCAGAAAATTTATGTACATTAGTAGATACAGCTCTCAAAGGTTCCCTTCAACCTTTTGCCAGAAAGAGGAAATGTTGACTTATTTACGTGCCACTGTTTAGTAGAGGAACAGGCTTTCATCAACAGGCAGAACGTCTGAGGATCTGTGTTTGCAAGAGATTACTTAGAAGCCATAAGAAATCAGTTCATTTCCTGTATAATATATACCTTCCTAAATTTTTCTGACAAGTAGCGCTTTCATATTCTGGGGAATGTACTTCAGGCCCTCTGGCTGAATGAAGAAAGCAATAAAGTAGTGGCACAGCATGGATGCAGGTCTTTGCCTGACATTTGCTGGCATAATACATCCAAGGAGTGGGCTACAGGTGACTCAACTCCACACCAGCCTGGCAGCTCTCGGGGGTGAGATGAACCTTTGTAAGGAGCGTAGCCATAGATACTGCTTTGCTTTTCTGGTGAGGTTTGATGTGAATGCATGCCACATATTGTCTTTCACCTATTATTTCTCAGAGACTCAGCGCTACTGTTAACAATAAAATTTCACAGGCTTACTTCAGCAGAATATTAATGAAAATCTTCCAAATCTTCACACATATGCATGCAAGGCAGCAGCTGCTTTTACTCCGAGAGAGATTTCAAACATTTGCTTACTGTCGAGCTTTATGCATATATGTGCATGTGAAAGGTCAGAGATGGTCGTTCTATCATTTGGGATAAACACAGCTGAATTGAAATGTCACAGCAGTTGTACCTAGCAATTTTAAAGCTTTGGAGTGTTCCATTCCTGTGGATTCTCCTGCCAAGCAAATAAAAATCATCTCTCCAACTGTACAAATTTACATGATTACGGATTATATATTTTACATTACCTTGCGGAGCTACTAAGTACCAGTAGAGCTCGGGCAGCTTTTGGAGTTGATTGCAGTTGAGAAGCTTGCTGTGCAGCCTGGAGCAGGGAAGCAGGCTGTTCGTGTTGTACCATGGAAAGCATCAGTCAGCCTGATGTGTGGATGATAGATGTTAGCCTTTTTAGACCTCTCAGATATGACAAAGGAACTCTGCAGAAGAAGTCAGGGGATGTAAGGGCATAATAAAAGAGCATGAAGAAAATTATTTTTAAATAATTAATTGAAGAAAAGACAGTGTCTCTGTAAGAAGGGCTATACTAAAAAGAGATCATAATCCATTTGTCAAATGTTTATATCTGATTGTTTCAGCACTTTCCTTGTTGAGAATGAGCACTGTGTAAATAGAGCGCAGAAACTTACTGATGCAGGGAAAGGGATACTGCTGGAGCGTTTGTAGGTGCTCCTCCCCTCAAAACACACTTTGTTGAAGAATATGGTGACTGGTTCAAATAGGGATGGGAGAGTGGAGGTGGACAACTTATCAATGGAAATGGGAAAGTGCCTGTTAAAAAAATAAATCCAAATACATGAACATTCCATAAGATGAAGCATGTCATAATTCTGTGAATGTGTAATGCCTATACTGGTGACTGGGGTAAAGCCTATAAGATTTTAAATGAAGCTACAGGTTTACAAGTCAGAGAAGTTTATCTGTTTAGTTTGATGTAGTTAAAATAATATATCTTATAATTGTCTAATTAAATTCTACAAATAATTTTTAAAAGTTTTTATATTTTGCTTCTCTAGTGAAGGCAGATATTATTTGATTAGGGAAGTGTAACTATTATTCAAAAATAGTCTGTTGTCCACCTGCCCACACTTAGCATACATTCTGCTTAGCAAGTATAAAATTAGGTTATATCTTGTACATCATACGCTAAGTGGGTGCTTCATGGCATCAGTGAATCTCAGCATATGTTGTTTAATGACCCATAGCTGTCCCGATTTCCAGAGTAACCATCTTTTATATTTATACTTGAAAACAGTATCTAGTTGAGAACAAGCACAAAATATCCATCAGAACTCAAAAGAAGGGAAGGTCAGACTCTCATAGATCTATTAGTCCTTTCCTAAACAATTCCACTGTCTTATTTGTTTGTGTAATTATTTAAGACAAGAACTAGTTTTTCCTTTTCCCTCACACAGTGAAGCTCTGACTTCAACTGAAGACACTGCAGTGTTTATTTTGTTGTTTCTAGTAAATAAACAATGCTTTTGGAAAGAAGATAGTTTTATTTCACCATGACAGCTTTCAGAGGCAGAGGACAATCTCCCAGCACATAGATCAAAAGTCCTGCAAGGAAACTGATATTGAGCAATTCACCCTTGCTGAGCAACCCTCTCAGGCAGGGAAAGGCCCTTTCAGAGCTCTTGGCCATTGCCAAAATCCCAGCAACCTGGCTATCATTAGCACTCATCAAAGCTTCAGAGAAGGTGGAAAGGATTTTGAAGTTGCTAATTTCATAAGGAAATGAAAGGAATAAAGAACTGAAGAACTCTGGCTGCAGCTTTTGTATTTCTGGGGCTGCGGATAGCAGCAGAAGAGAAAAAACAAGAAGAAAAGCTTTAGCAGGGTAGCCCATTAAAGGCAGCCTTATTTGCAGACAGGGAGTGATGGGGCGTGACATGGCCCATCTCTGCCAGCCATTCTGGTCTTGGTGTGTTTGGTACTGCTGGTGGCACCAGTATTCATGTTACAGCAAATGCCTGTAGACATGAGGGAGCAGAGGTAAAGAATAACACTTCAGTATTGAGGCCATTATTGTTATATATATGCACCACTTTCGCCTACCAAAAAAAACCCTCAAAGACACACTTTCTACCTGCCCCAGCAAACCACAGCAGAGTGAGAAAACCACAAGCCACTTTTTTGTTCACTTGTGGGTTGGAAACATAGAAGCAGAAAGGCAAATGATGCTTGGGGACAGCAGACATCACTTTTATAGGGAAGTAAGAAATTTAAGTGCTCTTGGGTTGAAAAGGACCCATGTACATACAAACCATAAGACACTTCTATGTCTGCACTTAACTGTAAGGAAAAGACGGATGAGGGAAGAATGACCCTTTAAATTTGGTAAGGGAAAGTAAGGATTTTAACTAATCTGACTCCTGCTTTGAGAAGGGAGTGTATGACCTTAGCTTTGGGTATAATTTTTCAAAGCCTGCTGTAGACCCAAGGATTAAACAGGACAATTGGTTGCCTTATTAAGCTTCAGAAAGCAGGAAGACAGGATGTTGCTGGCAGGCAGTCAGGAACCTGTTGGGTGAAATGAACCAATGGGTGCTTTATTCTCTCCTCCACTTCGAATGTACTGTGACAGATGGCATTTAGCCTTGATTGGCATATCTTATAGGATCTGTGCCAATTTATCTTTCAGATTTATTGCATAAAACACTGAAGTGAACTGTGTGACTTGGTGAATCAACTCACTGAGAAAGAAAGAAAGAAAGAAAGAAAGAAAGAAAGAAAGAAAGAAAGAAAGAAAGAAAGAAAGGAAGGAAGAAAGAAGAAAATCTCCTGTGAAAAAATCCCCAAATCTGACAGCACAGAGCCTAAATGAGGGGCAAAAAAAGAGAGAATCGTCTGAAGACAAGTGCACTACAGCTTGTGGATGAGTTACATGGTATTGTCAGTTTGCAGTATCACAAAGGGACTGCATCAAAAATCCTTCAGATTGCTATCAAAGACAAATGGTCTATTTAAGCAAAACTATTCTTCTTCAGAAAGGCAGCCTTAAAATAGAGGGAAGTATACAGTATATAAAGCTATTTCTTTGTGATAAAAAAATGCTGTATGCTTGAAATTAATTGACTTAAATAAACCACTTATCATAGAATCATAGAGCCATAGAATCATAGAATCATGTAATCATAAAATGATAGAATGGTTTGGGTTGGAAAGGACCCTAAAGCTCATCCAGTTACCAAACCCTTCCATGGGCAGAGACACCTTCCACTGGATCAAGTTCTCAAAACCTCATCCAGCCTGGCCCTGAACGCCTCCAGAGATGATGCTTCCATGACTTCTCTTGGCAATCTGTTCCAATGCCTCACCACAGTCACAGTGAAAAGTTTCTTCCTAATATCTAATATAAAACTCCCCTCTTTCAGCTTAAAAATGTTCCCCCTCATCCTATCCCTGCACTCCTTGATAAAGAGTGCCTTCCCAGCTTTCCTGTAGGCCCCCATTCTATACTGGAAGACTGCTATAAGGTCTCCTCTGAGCCTTCTCTTCTCAAGCCTGAGAAGCCCAACTCTCTCAGGCTGTTGTCGTATGGGAGGTGCTCCAGACCTCTGATCATCTTTGTAGCCCTTCTCTGCACTGTCTGGGCTCACTCCAACAGATCTATATCTTTCCTGTGTTGAGGACTCCTGAACTTAATGCAGAACTCCAGATGAGGTCTTGTGAGAAGAGAGTAGAGGGCAGAATCACCTCCTTTGACCTGCCGGTTACACTTCTTCTGATGAAAGTCTCACTTATGAGGGAGACGGTTGGGTAGAATTCCCATCATCTATTTGGATTGAGTTTTAATTTTTCTGGGATTAATATTTTGCATAACATTCTGCATTTCTAATTACTGTGTCAGTTTAGTTCATGTTCAGACAAGCACCATAGATTTGCTCTTGCTGCTGACTTATTGGGAAAATTAGCCCACTCACTCAGGAGGCCACAACACCATTTTAAAAGTCAGGGAGGAGCAATCAGGATGAAGCCTTATTAGAGCTGGTAATTAGAAGCAGTGACAGCAGCACAAACCTGCTTTACTCTGTCAGCTCTTAAACTCTGTCAAGGACTACACTTGAGAGAATAAAATGTAAGTGCTTGTCAGGGATATCAGTGAAGACGCCCCATTCCTGCAGAGGTCTCTCATTGCAGAGCCAGAGCTGTCCCAGCAAGGCTCCTGGCACCATCCCAGCCCTACCACTGACAACCCGTCTCCTGCTGTCAGTGCTGCAAGGCAGGTCATTGCCTCCTCTCCTCATGCTCTCGGCTGCCAGCAGTAAAGGGACAATATTGCTCGGCCCGGTGCCAGTTGCCTAGTGTGATGGTGTTGGATCAGCTCCTCACCTGACATAAGCCAGGCAGAAGGAAAGTAGACAATGTTCTGAAAGGTGAGAAGAAGCAAGAAGAAGGTGACAGCATTCTGGCAAAATCTCCAGGAAGGGAGAGGACAAGAGAAAGAGAGAGAGAGGTAAATCTAGGAGGGTCACCTTGAGGCAAAGCACCCACTTCTTGCAGGTGCAGTGAGAGGTGGTTATTTGTCTTTTGTGAGGACTGTACTTGGTCCAGAGAAAGGAACAGAGAGGTTGCTTTTTTAAAATATGTAATTTTCTGGTGATTAAACATTACATAAAGTAAATATTGCTTCTTTAAAGTAGATTCTATATTCACAGAAAAACAAGGTATGTGATTCTATCAGCACTCTGCTGCAATATGTATTTTGCAAACATATTCCTGAAGCCAGGGAGATAATCCTGAACTGAACTTTCTACTCAACACTTTTATCTTTTAGATCTTCTTGACAGACAGACTGCCAGTTGTCAGAGTGTCTGTCAACTGTGAAAGCTAGCAGCATATGCTGAGACAAGCTGGGAAGGGCAGGGTAAGAGAGATGACTTCTCTGTTTGTATAACAGGAGCTCAGTAGAGTGACTACAGCAACCCTCAGGAGGAACAATTGCATCTGAAGGTATGAAAACCGAGCAGTCTGAAGTACTGCAGGGAAATTTGTTTAATGTATGAAGTAAATTGTCCTAATTCATCTCTAGAACTAACTAATGCTCTGTTTTGTTTCTGATGATTCACTGTTATTATGTACGTTATTGTTTACTGCTAATGATTACTTAGCCTAGCACTCTGTCAGGTCTCCACCGTGCAGATCATATCATCAATGCTAAGTGGGTGTTACTGTTCATAAGGCAGGTTTGCCCTTTAAATATTTGCAGCCAGGTATGTTAGACAGCAAAACGAAGCTGCCTCAATGTTACTGAAGAGACCTGTACATCCAACAAGCCACCTAATGCACTCTGGAACAAGAAATTTCAAGATTAGACGTGTACTGTCTGAAGTCTTGAAGTCTTTCTCTGTGGTCATTTCTCCACACTCCTCTTCAGCCCACTGAGCTTTTCAACAGATGCTTTATCTAAGTTGTTTTAAAAGTGAGGAAGATCAAAAGAATTAAGACCTGTGACCTGCCCTCCCCATCAGCCACCTTTGGCAAACAGGTTATCTATGCCTTTTGCAGTATTTGGACACCACCTTGTGATCCAGGATTAATCTAGACCACATCCAGACTGACCCACAGCCTTGTGCCATTCAGGACACAGTGTCCCGTGACCCGCTCCTTGCAGTCCGTCATCAGGTTTTTTGGGTCGTGGACTGACAATGTTCAGATCTGTCTCGGAAAAGTGGAAAAGTGGCCCTAGCTGTGGTATAAAGGCAAAGGTCATGTGCAGCCAACCAGAAAAAAACATCTTTAGTCATTGCAGACCATTGATGGCTGCTGCTGCTAAGGACATTAATATATCGACCTAGTGAGTAATTGTGTGCCACGTGTATCCTTGATTTGCGCATTCAGGTTAGAAGAGCAAGCTTATCATGCAGCACTTAAAATACAATAACAAAGTGGTCTCTCAGGCAGTGTGTAAATTTTGGTGGCCAAGTTATCATGACAATTTTGAAACACTAGTGTGAATCAGTGTTTGCTCAGGGCAGCAAAATTACCCCGAGAAAAGGGGAATTCTGCCTCCATTCCGCTCCTACTGGCCTAGAAGGCTAGTAATCATTGTAACTCCTTGTTACCCAGCAGCACAGAAGCAGCGAATGGTTGCAGATCTAATGACATCAAAAGACAACTGTAGACTTGAGGAGACTTATCAAGGCATATTTATCAGGAATTTTTCAAATTGACTGCATTTAGGAATTTATCATTAGACAGCAGTCTCAGATTTTAATAAGTGAAATCAGTTAACAAAGGTATAGTGCTTTGAAGATATTAAATACTAGCTAAATTATAGGAAGTCAAATCAATATAAGGAATACAGGCTGAGCAATGAAGAAAGGAATATTTTTATGTAATGTTACAGTGGCTTCATGTGCTATGAAATACTATGTATGCCTTCATCAGAGGAGAGTCTCTGTCACCTTTCAGCTAAGAATCTTCTCATATTGTAGTTGTCACGTTGGACTGAAAACCAAAGCATCAGCTTTTTATTTTAGATTGCATCATTTCTACTCCATCATATCAAAAGAAAAATCTACCTTCTCTTTTTTTAATTCATATTCCCCTAAAGGAACTTTGACACAATGTTGTGACATTATGAAAAATTCAGGGTAGGCTTTGGGATGCTTATTATCTCTGTTTTAAAACTGATTTCGCAGCATTTTTTAATGAATCAGTCTAGGAAGACATATATGTGGGAATTAAATGATGCTTGGAATAAAACTGAATGTACCATTTAAGATAACTGATAAATATTTAGAACAAGGTGGATTAACAAATATGATTTTTTTAGTTAAAAAAATTGACAAGCCTTTGCATTTTTGGTTGAATTTTCATTTTTTAAAGAAGTTTAACAAAAAAATAAAGTGGTGAAAAATCTGGAAAAAGTCTTACTAAAATTTTTCAAAACATATTTGCACAAATTAACTAAGCTTTAATTTTATGTAGTACATTTCCCTTTCATAAAAGCAAATGTATTTTTCTGATATGATACTTATCTATTCATAAAACTTCTTTTCTGCTCTTGATAATGGAAATTCTTATTCATCATAGTTGACCTGCTTCAAATGGGAGGATGAGTTTCCAGGACTCCCAGAGGTCCCTTCCGGTCAACATTTATGTGATTTTAAGATATTCAGTATTCAGTCTTTGACTTTAAAACACAAATAAATACAATTCCATGCCAGATATCATGTGAGGTATCTGCACAGATATAGCCTAAGTATGTGCTTTACTGCTACAGATAAAGTTTTTTACCCATTGATCTCGCTGAAAGTAGCAATGCATTAATGCCCTCAAAGACAGTGATAGATTAGCGCTCTGCCTCTTGGAAAGATCATATATGTATATTTCAGTGGAATACTTCGACTTTTTCCTTTTCTATATGTAACTCTCAAACACTTTCCTACATAGAGGGAGAGGTAAGCTCCAATAAAGGAAATGAAGGCCTTCTGACAATCACTTGCTTATTTCTTTGACCCTCTAGTGGCTCTAGATTTTCAAGCCAAAGGAAATTACAGGTACTTAGTGCTGCTATTATTATATAAAAGAAAGATAGCGCATTGTGTGCTAGCAGTAATATCTCTAATGTACATTCACTGTGAGTTTGTGAACCTTTCAGCAACTTGCTTGTATTGTGGTAATGGAAGTCTCTGCTACTCTAATAGAGAGAAAAATATAAACAAGGACAAATTATTAAGTATTTGGTTACATGGGCCATAACTGCTGGAGGGAGTATTGAAACAGTAGAGAATACAAGTCGTAAAGCTGAGCTCAAAGAGACGAGTAGGCGCTGCTATGCTATGACTTACATGTTGTCATTTACAGAAGCTCGGATCCTGGAGGGCACTCGCAGAGAACAGAGAGAGTTAGAGAGTGAGAAATGCTCACTTCTTGATGCGATCCAGAGCTTTGATGCCTACTCAATATTGCATGGAAATTATTCTTTTCTTGTTGGCTCCTCCCTTTAAATCCTACCTTGATAACAAGGCAATCACCTCTTACTTTTTATGGCGTTAGTGCTGGAGAGCCTCTGGTTGCCCCTTTTGTATAGTAGCCTAACAGGTAAATTACTCATCCAGCAGGTTGCTCCTTTGTTACTTCTGAAATCCTCTTTTCTTATAATTTTATAAAGTCTCCACACTAGAAGGGAAGAGGTGGGGTGCACTTTCTACACATTTGGCTGAATCTATTCCACTTGGTGGTACCACTGGGCCACAGAAAAGCAGTCAGTATAAGCCTATTGACTAATAGCCAATGCAGCCACTTTCCACCTGGAGAGAGAGGAAAGAAGCTCTGGAAGTTCTCATCATCAAGACTTACGCTATAGTTTACCATGAACCCCATATTAAATACAACGCATAAACAGTTATTTGCTCCTGCTGAAGCTGCTGAGGCCAGAATAGGGCTTTTTATATTATTTAAAAGATATTGGCAAAGTTGTAAAGGGAAGCCAGTGTAATGCCTCTCTGCAGTACATCTGCTTGCATTCTGTGCAAAAGCCACAGCCATTACTTTTTCCTTACATGAGCACCACAACCATTTTTTCAAAACAGAGATATTGATCCTACTTCTGGGAGTGGCTGGGCAAGCACATTAAGGGAGCAGTATTGCTTGGAAAAATTGATAACTCGTCTCTTAAGCACATGCTGTAAAATGAGGTGAAGTAAAACCTACTGTAAGAGAAGCTTACCAGAAAAAGAAGCAGCAATATCTCCTGTCTGAGTTTTCGTATTAAAGGATAGAAAAGCTGAAATCTAACAGAGTGAGGCACATGTGAGCATAGTGTACACTGTGACATCTGAACAGCACTAAAACCTACTGCATATTAAAAAATGTCAAGCTGATCTTTTAGCAAGTGACAATGCCTGGTCCTTTCTAAACTGTCTCAGTTATTGCACATGTCTTTCACCCTATGCCTGGCATTGTACGTAGATTCGGTAAAGGATGCAGAAAAAAAAAAGTAGTATGAACCTAAATCCTTTGTCCAGCTCCTTTCTTATGTGGGTGATGTCAGTAAGTGGTTTTGGTTATTGAATCAATTGCGTGTTCTGGCTGAAAGAGAGATGGAGGGGAAAGTGGGTAGACATTTGGTTAGTAGGTGCAAGTAAAAGCCATTATTGCATGTATAACCCAGGTTAACAAGATGCAGAGCAGAATACCGGGGCTAGAGTTCAGCTAAGAATTGTTTTCCAGTACAAGGATGACCCTAGCAATTGTGCTCCACTAGTGAGTTGCAGGAGATCCAGATCCTCATGTGTGCTGACCTGAAGGAATCCTTTTGGAAAGGAGATGGGGAGTAGGAAAGTTCAGAGCGAGATGACAGGAGAGAAAGTTTCTTATCACCCAACACTACAAATAAAGGCTCCTATGAAGTAAACTTAGATAAGAAAAAAAGTAGGTGAGTAGGACCTAAGTAGAAAGGCTCAAATTAATCAAGTTTGACTCTCAGACTTCTTACAATTCTCTTCACAACTGGGTGTTCACTCAACCCCTTCACAATTAGAACATTAAAATTAAGTATTATACTATAAATGTGACAGTGAAGAAAAATATGCATGCCTATAGTGCACTAGAGTCTATGAAGTACCACAAACTGAGTGGGATGGAGGTCTGCACACTGCTTTTGTAAGAAAACACAAAAACTGGTTGCAAACCTTACAGAAAGAAGCCAAACTCCATCCAGCCTCAGATGTTGAACTATAGGCAGAAAAAGCTCTTCCCTGTTATACCTAGAAAGCCAGCTTGAAATGTGTTCAATCCAATCACCGGTTTTAATCCTGCATTTTATTAGCAGTGGTGAAAACCGTTCTGCCCACCCCCAAGGACAGTTAGGGTAGGGAGCCATTATCAATAGCTGCTGCATCAGGCTGTTTCGTGCCAGGCTGTAGACTGCATATTTAGTTTGGAACCCCAATTTGTAACAAAGATTTGGTTTAAATTTATTTTGGCCTCTCTAGCCCTTTCCTGATACAATGCATATATTCAAATATACGGCGTATGTTTTAATACCTAGTTTTAGGTAAGTTAATAATGCTGGAAATTTTAATAAAGACTTGAATAAATGATTCTTGCAACTAACAGTGTATTCAAATGCACATACTAGTTTCTACAGAATGAAGAGAGGGAAAATGACTGTATACTAATATTAATTAATTAGCCAATGTAGTTAATTAGATGACTACATAATTAGATTTGGGACAATGAGGTTTCATTTGCTGTATTTGTTAATATTTGCTTCCTTCAGTCTCAGGTCTATGTTAAGTAGATGATCTCATCTTATTTGCTATATGTTTGTCAGGGAATATAGTAAGAAATGTTGCCAGATTTTCCAGTATAACAGAAAAAGATATTCTCTGAGGTACTTATGTAAATACCATAATAAAATTTTATTTGACCTATTGGCTTTTTCTAGAAATATTTCCTTTGACGACTTCAGGGTATCTGAAAGAACATAAGAGGGCTTGAATAATTTATTATATTTTTGATACAAAACCATGAGGATGATTACTTTCAATTTTGAATATACAATACTGTAAGATTTTGTCAATTATATTCTGAAACTACAAAGACTTTCCAAAGAGTGAACAATAGTAATCAAATGAAGTTGGTGATTACTTCTTAACTGTTATAATATGCCCCTACTCACTGAAATTAGTTTTATTAGATAACTGCATGAAGATATTCAGAAATGTCAACAAGCTAGTGATTCAGATTGTTGAAGTTAGTTTGCATTAAGTTGATAACCTTTGTCTGCCTTGTTTCCATCCTATCTTTATCTTCATACTTCATCAGTTCCTTTCTCTTCTTTTTCATTCACCATCTTTCTTTAGTGTCTAAATCTAGCTGTAAAGAATAATAGGTGCTTGTATTCAAAGCTGATAGTGGTGTTGCTGTAAAAGATCAAGGAAAGACAGCAAGGAATGCGACAATTAGTCCACTTAGCTCCTTATGAGGACAGCATCCCTTTCCTGTTCTCATTTTGTCACCTATTCATCTCTACCTATATTAAGCTTTTTCATGCTGTTGTCATTTCCTGGACAGCTGGCAGCAACAATTTTTCTGGCATGCCTATTTTCTCAGTTAGGTTTTACTCCAAAATCAATGCATTTCCACTCTTTGCAGAGCTTTACTTCCTCTGTATTTTTTTTGGTCCTGCCTAGGAGCCAGGAAGCATATTACTGTTTCATGACTCAGGAAACAAATGGCTCTATTTCAGCGTTCCTTTTCAGAAGTCTTTTCAAACTATGCTTTCTTTCTGGTATTTGGAAAAATTAAAACTTCCTGTTCTGTTTAATGAGCATTTAATTGAAACCCTCTGCACCAGCCCTGGGTGCTTATAGTTGATGTAACCAGAACAAGTTTCAGGAACGAGAGCTGGGAGGAGTCACTTGCTTTTGTCTATGATCACCTTTTTCATGGGTGCATCCTACGTATGCAAACACTGCAGAAAGAAAGAGGAAAATGGGATGTATTACCACTATTTAGAGTGCATTTCCTGGAAGTTTGATGACCTGGTTGGGAGGGTCAAGTATTTTGGTCTTTTCCTTCCATTCAGTGAAGTGTTTTAGCTAACTATACATATGGGTCCTAATTATTTTAGGTAATACATAGTATATGGAGGTGATGCATAGTATATGGAAACCAATGAAGGCTGTTTCTTAAAACAGAACAACATTTTTAAATAGCAGAAGGGTGAATTAATGATAATATTATGGAAAGATCATCAAGTTTTGAAAAGAAGTGGTTTCTCATTTTGTAATTTGGCTGATGACAAGCTGACCAATGAAAAACAGATGAAGCAGTAGAACTCTTCAGAATTCCTGTTGTGGAAAGAGATAGAATGATGCACTTTGCTCTTAAGAGAGAAGCAGTGTTGTGTTTATTGATGTAAAGCAGAGATTGAACAAAATTTGATAATAAATGTGAAGGTGATTTACAAGGTTTGATGGTAAGGTACACTCGATTATTTACTGTACAGAGGATGAGGTCAGATAGAACTGTCAGGGAAAGCCTCCCATTGAGTCACAAGGTTCAGAAAGAACCCTCTTGTTTTCTAAGAGGGTTCTCAGAGAGGAGTTTAGGTATGGCTGGATGCACCTATTTCCAATTACTGAGAGTCTGTTGTGGCAAAGATTCTCTGGGCCTCAAGGATTAACCTTGAAAGGCATCCCTTTCAAGGGAAAATCCCAATGTGCAGCTCACTGTTGTTTCAGGAGAGCTCAAAGGGTTCTTGGGCTGCTCGGATTTTATAGAGTAAGATGATTGACTCAAAGTCATATTTAGATGCCTACTGCAAGTGCCAGTTTCTTCCAAGTTTGTCTTTAGTCAGATGCTGACCAGAACTGTGGCCAGGTGGGTGCATTACCATAGATTAGCCCTTGACTACCGTGTTGTTATCTGTCTGCCCCGAAAACACCATGAGGTGGATGCAGGCATCACAACTATCACCGACCATCACAATCACCACTGGTATTTATCACTTGATCAAGATTTGTGGGAAAATGTCAGGCTCAGGGTAGGGGCTAGAGCACTTCGTAACAGAACACGAGTTAGCATCTATTATTGGTGGGTGCTCACTTCTGTCACATCAGGAGACCTTGGTTTGCACCTTGTCTTCAGTCCATGTTATTTACATGCTAATTCTCACTTTAGCTCTATTATGAAGAAGGCAAACCTAACAGCACATATGACGTAGAGCAGGCTATCTCCCCTAGACATAGTGTGTCCTGATTGCAGGTACAGTCTACCAGCAAACCGCCTATCCCTCTAGCTGTTGTCTTTCAGGGTTATCCACAATACTTACTTACTTTACAAGTGATCACCACAAACAAATGACTCTGCTGAGCTCCAAAGCAGCTGTCTCAGTTTTGTGCATAACTGTACAAAATAACACATTTGCAGCGGGAAGTGACTTGTTTGGCCAGAAGAGAATGTGGCCCTTGTCAATACATGCCAGGACCATTATTTCAGAGACAGTTCCACAGCTGGAGAATTGCCTGGCAGCAGTATGATAAAAAGGCTGGCTCAGTCAATTAAACCAGCAAACAGATTTTAATCTTAAAACAGCATGCATTCGAGTAAGATCAGCTTCTGCATGTAGCTCAGCCTAGTTGAATTCTCTTTTGCAGAGCTGCACAAGAGTTTTGGGTAGCAGGATGCCAGGACCCTGAGGGCACTAAAGGGACTTTCAGCCTATGCCCTGTTGCCCCTGATGCCTACTAGCTTTTCATTTCCATGAGTCTGAGAACCCCATTTCGATTCATCCTAAATTCTTTCTTAGGCTGTACTGTAGGTGCTCCCATCTCTGGTCCTACCTCCAGGATGGACTGCAGGCCAATCCTGTAGGTAGCCTGCCTCCTGAATGGGATGGGCCCCTTGGTTCTCATGGCACTGTCTCCCTGGAAGATTTTTGGCTCACATTGCTGCCTTCTCTTTAGTCTTGTTTTTGGCCTGGAATCCTTTTGCTCTGGATGGGATTGCCTGGAAGGGCCCTGGAGCTGGTTCACTGCTTGTCACTTCAGGTGCTGCCAATGCACCCTGTGACCAGCAGCTGTCCAGCCTTCAACAAAAGAGAGAACTGCTTTAGGACTTGCTTGGATTTTTGCGTGGAAGAGACTCTGCTCCTCTGATCCCCCCTTTGAAGGAGAAAGTGAACTTTTGATCAACCTCTTTAAACATTCACTCAGTTCTCTGCCCAGTAGGTGTGGATCTGCTCTGGATATGTGGTGTGGGAACAGCCATAGAGCAGATTGTGACTTTATTAGTGACTTTCCAAAGTGGAGTTGACAATGCAATCCTACATATTGTGCTGATGATTTTCCAAAAAATCTATCCCATTGTCTACAGATTGACTATTCGAGATTCTTATCTGGGTGGAGGTTAACAGAAGCAAAAGAACAACCCCTCCAGAGAACGGAAATCCCAAGCTCAGCACAAGGCAAAGAGAAATGGAAGTGTCTGTATCATATGCTGCAGTGCATGGGGAGGCTGATGAACTGTGAATAAGCTATGCAGAGCTAGATCACACTTCTTCGTTGGGTACTGATATATTTCTGGCTTGTTCCTACTATGAATCTGACCTGTCTCTCACTGAAGGTTCTTGTATTTTAACAGAACATTTAAAAGCCTGTATGTGACCCATAAGCTATAGGGAACTGCTATTCAGGAGAGTGCTACCACAGATGACACTTTTCCTCCCTGTTAGTTAACTTGCTGCTGAAGTATGTATTTTGAAGTGCATGGATTTTTATATTTTTGTCAAAAGTATGTATAGTCATTTGACAGAGAAAGGTTATTTTTGTTCAGTCATAAGTATGTAATGAAACGCTTGATTTTATACATCTATATAAAAATACAAAAATCTTAAGTTTCAGGCAGTTCAGTGTTTGCAGGTACAGTAGATAATTACCAGGTTACTCAGCTATAATTATATATGTAAGTTAAAAGGAAAATTACCCAGCCCTTTGACATTTCTGTAGGTTGATTTGTACTTCACATGTAAAGTAGACATATCTACCAAATTTAACGTTGTAAAATATTTCTGTTACAAGGATTTGTTTAGTTCCTGATGAAGGACTACAAAATTCTAATGTTGGAATGATGCATGAATGTAACCAAAAGATTCATTCTAGCCCTGGAAGATTTTGTCTTTATTATATATTATTATAATATTATACTTGATTATAGTATAATATATATTACAATATAATGAGTCTTAAGGAAAATTTCCTAATGCATCTTTTCTATATTATGTTTAGTGTAATGTACACTGGCTAGTCAAAACACATGTGTTGGTGAGGCAGTCAACATGCATTTAAATTCAAACTGACACAGTCAGTGCTTGCTCTTGCTCTGCAGGTGTTAGGGAGCTGAGCTTATTCTGGCAAGAAAGACAGCAGGACAGAAGTCATAAATCAGTAGGAAATTGTCATTAATATCTGTAGCAATTTGTCTTTATTAGCATTGGATAATACTGAATGAAAAAGGAACTACCATATAAATTCTGCAGACTGTGTTCCTTGTAACTGTTCTGGTTTGCTGTAAAAAAGTCCTGGAAAGTTTTTGGCTTGTAGTAAATTGAGACTGTGGCAGATCTTCTGTTCTGTTAAGTCAGTTGGTATTTACTATCAGTGAATTTCACCTTACCCGCAGAGCTCACATTTTTCTCTCATAAAATTAAGATACTTTCAAGGTAGATTTTGTACAGTTTATGCTCTGCCTGCCAATTCTTTTCTAATGCTCAACTGAGGCTAAAAGATGCTTTAAACTAGGAAGAACAAACAGGTGGGAACCTAACCTCCTTAAGGAAATAAAGTATTTTGGGTAATCTAGCTTTTTAGTTCTAATCATATCTTTTTTTTTTTCTCTCAAATGTTGGGGAAATAAGTTTTCAGATCCTCAAGGGGGATGTTTCTGTTTGTAAGGAGAAAACTGACTAGGGAACTCTCAAGAGATTAAAAAGATACTAAGAATGCTAATGCAAAAGGTCTATGGCTTTATCACAAGAGGTATCACAAACAGTCCTACAAAATCATCTCTACAGTTTTAGGTAAAATGAGATATTTTGGCTTGTTTTTTTAAATCTTATTTTCTATTTTCTTCTTTTTGATGGATTAACAAATTAAGATTAGAATAGATAGATGTAGTAGGTAACAGAAGCCATTTCTAACCATTAAAAAGCATCAGATAAGGATTGTTTGTATTTTAGCAACCATTTTTGTGGTTAACTGTGATTCGAACATGAAACAGACTCCCGTCTTCTGTAACTGATTTACATTAGGAGTTGAGTTCACTTCTAATCAGCACTAAAAGTCATTAATCTTAATATTATCCCAAACAGGCTGGCTTTAGAAGTGAAGAATTGCTTAGCTTATTGTAAACCTGCAGCAATTAATAAGTATGGTAACATTCACTTTGTAAGTAAAGGCATGCTACTAAAAGAAGACAAAAAATCCATACTATATAACTTTTTACATACTTAGAATAGTACTTACTAATATTTTAATATTAGTAAGGGAGCAAACCATTGTTTCTTTCACAGGCTAATACCCAGATGACAACTGATAATTCATATCTGGATGGTTTTGGATATTTTTCTTCAAGTAGTATATTAAATTCTCATGCACAGGAAAACTATTTCTGATTCGACTGAGCAGGATCCAGTGATGCACAGGACCTGGAAAAAGAGAATGGGTATTGAAGAGCAGATGCTGTTGTGTTCACACATAGGTAAAGAAAAGCAAAAGAAGTGAGTGATGCTCCTTTGTATACGACAGTAAAGAATCTCCAGTCTCATTCCCTGTATTGTCTTAAACTTATGCCAGATTACTGGTCAGAATTGTAATGCATTCTTAATGTTAGTCCAGCTTGCTGGATTTAACAAGTTTTTAATTTTATTTCTGGACATTATCAGTTCTATTTAACCTCTAATAGAATTATTGAGAAGGTTAAGAAAGTATGGGATATCTGAAAATTTAGGATCCGGCTCTCCCAAGATGGTTTACATCACTTGTTTGCTGTCCAAGCATGTGAAGGATCTTGATTGTGATGTGGAGATTAAATTACCGAAATATAGTTTTAATTTTGATGTCATTTCCTCGCAAGTCACTCCTTATAAAACCTGTTTGCTAAATTACATTAAGACCTGTAGAGAATGTTTTAGGGAAGAGTTCAGATGGTTTATAAATGATCCTTCTTTCATAAATAATTTTACTTGCTTTCCCTAGTTACAGTGCAGGAGACCTAGAAAATAAGAATCTGACACCTCAACAAAATCTCAGTCAGAGGATGTTTCAGAGAGATAGCTCTCTGAAACTAAAAGCTATGAATATGCAATTTTGTCAAGTCCCTGGAATATTTCCATACCCCTTGAGAGAGAAAATATGTGCAATTCGTCTGACTAACTGTAACTATGTATAGTATAGATGTGTCTATCTTAGCTAGTCACCTTTGGGCTGTCTTTACAATCAATGAAGAGAAACAAGCACTTCTAGGTCACTGTCCTTATCTTAGAGCCAACATTTAAAATGGGAGAGGTGTCTGTGTTGTTGCCATCAAAAGTTAAAAGACACAAATAATACTGAAGATGACAACTCTCATGTTTAAAAATCTTGTTTAATCATATCCCCCCAAAGCTATGCATGAATAGAGAAATGTAAAGGCTACCCAAGAGTAAGCTTTCCTTTTGTACTTAGAATATATTTAAGGGAATGAAAAGGCTTTCATGACAACTAGTGTGATCTGCAAAAGCTGCTTATTTAGAGCATAGAAAATGACAGAATGTTTTCGCCAAGTCATTCTGATCTGACCCAAATACATCCAACTAGTGCCACAGAGCAATAGTTTTCTGTTCAACTTGATTGATATTTCATTTACTTGGCTAGAGCTGAAGCTAGGTACTAGTTCAAAGGCAAACATGTTTGGCTGTAATAGACCATGTGAGCCACTTGATGGAGCCATTAGAAGTAAGGTAACTAAGCCTGCCAGTCTGCATCTGCCTGTTTCTCTCTGATTGTTCCACTAAAATATGAGCTTGTGTAGCAGCACATAAAACATACGTATAAAAGATAGCGATGCCCTTAAAGAGCAGAAACAAAGCTCCATTATCTCTTCTACAAATCCAGTTCCAGCCTCTACCAGCCCCACTGAACCTTGTTACAGTGAAGTGACTGGCCATGCCTAATTGTCAAGTACAAACACTTTCCAAACTTCCCCCAAATTCAAAAGCCACTCATGCTGGTGTTCACCAATAATAAATATTAGGAAGAACAGGCATTGCTGGATGAAACGCCCTCTCATAGTTTACACAATTCTGTATAAATATTGTTTCTTACACACCTGACAAAATCTTGACAGCAATATACAGCTGATTTACACAGACTTTTTTTTAATTCAGTTGAATGGTTATGGACTGAAACATAACATATGGAATAAGACAGAAAAAGAATGTATCTTAAACTATTGAAAATAGTGTTCAAAACATCTATTCACAAAATATATTTTAAACCAAAAACACTTTGGTAATATTTACTGCAGTACTGTTTTGCTTTTGAAACATTACGGCTATAGGCAGACTGACTGATTTCCTGGTTTGTGTTTGAGGTTTAATTTGGATTTAAGGAGTCATATTACACTAAAACACAGTAGTAAATTACATGAACCAATGAATGATCTGACTCCTGCGTTACCGAAGTATCTGACTAAATAAAACCTACTATCATCTATGACTACAATGAAATATTGTAAGGACTGCCGTTTTTGCTTTACAGTGAAGATTTTTTTATATTGAAAAACAAATGCTGATCCCTAATGTTGGCTCATTCTATAATAATTAGCTCTTACTACTGCACTATATTTCGTCATCATCATAAAATCTTTATAATCATCATACACTCAACATGTTAATGTATACAATGCATTTGTTTCATAGTTTATATACTACTATCATTTGACAATTCTAGCTGAAAACAAATATTCAGCTATTGAGACAAAATGTAAGCAAAAATATAAGCAAAATATAGCCTAAATGACAATATTCCATATTGAGAAATTAAACCTCCTTTTTCTGAAAGGTTTTCTTATGCCTTGCAGTCAAGAGAAACCTATTAAAATTAAGTATACATATGTATAAAAGAATACCTTAAGGGAAAGATCTTTGTGTACATGCAGAAATTCCAGTGAAATTAACTGAAAGGACTGGTACAATTATTGTCTTGTTCAATCTTCTTTTCCAACTGTTCATCTGGGTTTTTGTTGGTGTTTTTTCCCTCACCATTCATAATCCTGCCCAGAAGCATATTATTATTGGAGATTATTAAACAAACATGCTGCCTACTGAGTTCTTTGCAAATCTTCTTGCCTTAACCTGATTTGTGAGTGGATGTTTTCTTGAGAGGCAACTCTGTATTCTTCATAAGGAATATCCTGTGACGTTCCATACACCCAGGATAGAGGTCTACAGCTATGAATTCTTATATGTTTAAAAAGCATGAAAACAAATCCTCTGAAACAAGTCTCATCACAATTTAATTTCATAACATCAGTATTTCTAATCATTCTATAGCTATAAAATCAGCTATAGGAATTAAATACATGACAGAATTGCTTAGACTAGAGGATCAACATTTTTGAGGCTTAAAGTCATAATGAATTGAAAATATTCACAATCTTACACTTAAGAACATAAAAGAAGTAACAGTTTCAGCCATGAAAGTTGTGTAAAAGTAGTCTGTGCTGTCAATGTGGTGTTCATTTTTGTATTTCTGGTGTTTTTAAAAAAGCTTGTTAGAATAATTTTCTTTTCATTTCCTGGGTTTAGGATCTTTTCTTGCCATTTCTTGAGAATAAGAAAGCATTTAGTTTACCAAGTTTCCTTTTCACTTGAAAAACACTCTTTCCTTTATGTCCATAGAATCAATATTAGCTGAAGACTGTTTTAATTTTGTTATCTTTATGCTCTCTCCATGTGAAAAAAAGTCATCCAAGAAATCCTGATGTGAGATCTGTTTTAACTCTGAAGAGAAATATGCAGAAGGTACCTTCAGTCCCACGTGCTGTGAGCAAGGGGCACTGACAGCACAAAGGATTTTCAGTATTCTGGGCACAGCAATAAAGCCATTTAGGCTAAACAAACAGATGTAGAGAATTGTTTACGTTGCAATCAAAGTTTTATTTGTATCACATGACTCACAAGATGTGGTGCACTTGTTTGTATGGTAACAACCAGAATGAAATTCTAGCTCAAAAGCTCTTCAAAGCTCTATCACAGAAGTATTGGGATCTATCTAGAAGCTCATTAGAGCTCCAGCATTGTCCCTAAAGTTGTGCGGTGGAGCGCTTTTTGGATAAAGCATAGTAAATCTTTTTAATAACGAAAGTTTACTCTCCTTGTATAATTTCATAAAGATCTGTTCAGTGCTTAGATAGCAGAGTGTATTGTTGAGTTAGATTTTTTTTTTCTATCACTGGTAAGTTCTGTAGGACACAAAAAAAATCCCTTTCTACTGCTTTTGCTGACGTTAGGTCAAGAAACTATTCCTCTCACATGTATGAGGAACAAAAAAAAATTTTCTGGGAACTTATGAACAATCTCAGAATTCCTCAGACTAGGAATACTGATGAGTTGTAAATGACCTATTTTAAAAAAGCCACTTTGTCCTTCAGATGAATTTAACTTTTCAGGTCCATCTGCTGAAGCTGCTGCTGCTGAGCATCCTCCTTTTTGAGACTGAGACCACTCTCTGTTGTTTTTCTTCACCATCCACCATCCTGTCAATAGCTCCCATTTTTACTGTTGCTTCTACCTACTATTAAGCTTCCATTTTCCTGATCTTCAGACTACAGTACGCATAATACAATACACATTTGCTTTTCTCAGATGCAAACCCACAAGAACTCTATGTATGTAACCCAATAGTTCTGTTCATTGCTTTTTCTCTCAAAGTTTATTTCTGAACTTCATACCAGAAAGGATTGGTGGTTCCGGTCTGTGTAGTCTGTCCTTTCTTCAGTGCCTTGCTGTCCTCTAGACCATGTGAAACAACAATTTCTTTAATATGGCAACTAGTACAAAAGAAGACATCGAATTTCTCAAACCTTTCTGTGTAATTTCTGGGTATGAACATAGCAGCTATTTCTGGCTTATTGCTTTTAAAATTAAATACTTGGAAAATGCCAGAAAATTGTTTTCAAAGATGATAGTGATTTTCCTTTAAGTAAAAATTCTAATTAAGTTTAGACTGCATGAAAAGCATGCTTATTTGGAGGCATAGCAAGTAAGCCAGTAAGAGATTACTTCTTAAAACAGCATACTGCTACTAGTGACAAACTTTAATGCACATTTTGGTGGAAACCTGGAGGACCTCTTAGATGTGAAGATTCTACTAAAATGTAGAATGTTTCAGTTTGATTGGTTCATATTAGCTTTTCCCCTAATAAAAAAAAAAAAACCAAAACAGCATGGCAAAGCTTACTCCTTCCTCCCCTATTCAAACAATTTATTCAAGACATCAAATATTAAATGGTCACTGTTCAAGACAAATAATAGTTGCCCCTTTTCATTCTGATATAGTTCATCACTGTTCAATACCATTTCAGGGAAAATAAATGCCTGTTCTAAGTTATTGGTGGGAATTAAGGGAACTTAATAGGGAACCGGAAGCAAGGAGCTGGAAGAAGAGCCGGGTCAAAAACTAAATAAAGGTAGACCAGTGAGAAACTTAAGTGAAAAAACGGGTATTTATCACTTCTTATTACATTGACTTCCACTAACGTATACAGTTCTATCTTGTCATAGTGTGATATTAGGTTTCTTGTCCACTGCTTTTTTAAAAAGTGATGAGTTCTCAGTCTTTTTCAGTTTATGCTTTATACAGCATGAACAGAGGTTTGTGACAGCTTAACAAACATGTAAATGATCTGGTCATTTGCCTGACCATATGGCACAATGGAGTTAGGATGATGTCCCAGCTCAATGAGAGTCTAGGGCAAATAAACTTAAATTATGCAATAGTAATTGCAATTGTCATTAGTGATTCACAACATTATATTTGAACTGGAAGAAAATACTTGGGAAATGTATGGAAGAATCTATTTCTTTCTAGTTTCTTAGGATATTTCTTGTTGGCTTGCCAGCTACATTGAAACTTCTAGAATACCCTCCTAAAAAAAAGTGCTCAGAATTTGTGTGTAAGTGCCAAGAATGATCAATCAGTGCTTTTATTTATTTCTTCTGAAGTATTGTATGCCCAAAATGACAATTTAGTGATCCTTCTAAGCAAAGCAATCAAATGTCCTTTCTTTATTCCATCACTTCCTTTCATTTGCCTTGCAGCAAAAATAGTATCATTATTTTATTACAATCCAAAAGACAAAACTAGCATTGGCTGTAGTAAGACAATATGACAGGAAAAAATGGACTTAAGGTTAGTTTAAAATGCATGCCTGTCATAAAACTGAGTATAAAGAACTAGAACTTTAATGAAAAGTGATTTTAAAAATGCACTACAAGTGAAAGTCTTAAGGAAGGCATTAGTAAAAATAAGTACTGTGCTGTGAACAAAACTTGCTCTTTAATGTTCAGCCGACTCTCTTAAAAAATGATAATTTACTGTAATGAATTACATTTTCAGATAATTTTCTCTGAACAAATGACGTGAGGCAAAGTGTGTAGTATGCAGTTGCTAACTTCTCTATAATTTTACAGAGACAGTTTGTACAGCTAACTTAAGCAAGTCACCTTGCTAATTTGATCTTTTCTTGGAAGGGACTGTTTAATTAACTGTTTAATTAGAGAGCCAATACCTAACATGCTGATATCAAGGACATGAAATGCCATTATTTGGTGTAGTTAAACTGCAGGTTTCAGAACACTGGTTAATTGATGCCCAAAACACAGTGTAATCATTGGATGCTACTGCATCTCTTGTTTCAAACTATTAAAACATGCTTAAGGATATGAAGAATGTTCCTTCTATTACTGTACCTGTATGCCTTAGTTTGGAAATGAAATTAATATACATCTATTAGTTTTGAACTCTCCCCAGTTTATGTTATCATCTGGGAAATCACTGTGCTCAGCTTCTTGTCGCTATTACTAAGCTGTAATAATGAAAATTTTCAGATTACTGAATTCCGGTTTAGAGATGGCTGAGTAAGACAGAACCGGGTACCTATCAATCTAGAGTCAACATTTAACAGAGTGCACTGACTGCCTAGTCACAAGGTAGAATTACAGATTAAGGTGACAGAATAAACATAAAACCTTCTTATGTGATGTTAGTGGGAAGAAATAAAAAAGGTGGACACATAACAGCAATGAAAAAAGGTGTGTTATAAATTAAGAACAAGGAAAGATCTAAAAAAGTGAGATACTTTAATATGAGAGGAAAAGGTAGGGTTTTTTACACAATTAAAATTAGAGATGTACCTTGAAGCCCAACAAACAGAAAGAAGAAAACACCCTAATGGGAAAGAAATCTTACCAGAAAGCTTATTTCAAACTTTGTTGTTTTGTTTGTTTGGTTTTTTTTTTTTTCCTTAGGAACTATCTTTCATTCAAACAGTAGAAACCCTGTCTATAGCCTCTCTATTTCAGTATGCTTGGAATTCCTGGGTAGCACCTGGCCTCATGAATTTGGCAAGACTCAGTGAAGCAAAGCTTAAAAGCCTTGAGGGGTTTAGGGTTGTGGTGGGCAGGTGGTATTCAGGAGAAGAGGTAGAAATTGAGGAGTTCAAACTGGGGACCAATACTTGAAATAATCGCTCCAGCATTTAAGATAAGGTATATAAAGGAGAGGTTTTACATTTCAGATGTGTTTGCATACTCCAAAGCAAAGTCAGAATATGGATCTGGTTAGTGAACAAAAGCTCAAAATATTTTGGAAATTCAGCAGGTGCAGTTCCTTATAGCAATCTGTGCAATGGCCAGGAAGGAAAAAAGAACATAAAACAGCACATAGAGAAAAAGCTTGATGTTGTAATATAGGAGGAAGCCAAAATTTTAAGCATGTGCATTGAGAGCCAGATCATAGAATCATAGAATGGTTTGAGTTGGAATGGACCGTAAAGATCACCTAGTTCCAACCCCCCTCCCATGGGCAATGGACACCTCCCACTAGATCAGGCTGCCCAAGGCCCCATGCAACCTGGCCTTGAACACCTCCAGGAATGGGGCATCCACAACTTCCCTGGTCACAAACCTGATCCTCCTCTACAGTGGGAGGGGCTTTACCCCTCTGATCCCCATCTTGTTGTCCCATGACCCAGGAGAGGTGAGGAGAGTGATTGTCAGTGGAGACTGAGGCAAAAAGGTTATTGAGTACTTTAGCCTTCTCCTCATGTGTTGATACAAGGTCAGCATTTTCTGCCATCAGTCAAGGTATGCTTTCTTTAACCGTCCTTTTCTAATTGACATACCTGTAGAAGCTCTTTTAGTAAGTCTTCGCTTCCCTTGCCAAGTTCAGCTCCAGCTGTGTCTTTGCCTTCCTGACTCCATCTCTACACCACCAGGCAACATCCCTATACTTCTCCCAGGTTCCCTGTCCCTGCTTGCACTGCCTGTGCAGTTCCCTCTTGCTCTTCAGTTTTACCAGCAGGTCTCGACTCAGCCACGCTGGTCTTTTCCCTTCCCTGCCTGATTTCCTACATCTGGGGCTTAAGTGCTCTCGTGCTTTATGGAAAGCATCCTTAAATACTTACCAGCTCTGTTCTGCTCCCTTGTCCCTGAGGATAGTGTCCCAGGGGGGTCCTACTGAGTAACTCCTTGAAGAGCTGGAAGTCTGCTTTCCTGAAATTTACTGTCCTGACTATACTCCTTGCCTGTCCTGTATCCCTCAGGACCTTGAACTCCACCAGCGCGTGATCACTGCAGCCCAGGATGCCTCTAATCCTTCTATTAGTGACCATCAGGTCCAGTATTGCATCCCTTCACGTGGATTCTCTGTTAGCTGGATTAATAAATTATCTTCAATGCATTCCAGGAGCCTCCTGGATTGCCTACATCTTGCTGTGCTACTTTTCCAACATACTCCAGTCAGGTTGAAGTCCCCCAGTATTATGAGAGCTTGCGAGCATGAAGCCTCCTGTAGCTGGAAGATGAAGGCTTAATTGGTTGGCTCTCCTAATCAACTGGGTGTTCTGTGGAAGTTTCCTTCCTGGAACCTACTACCTCAGGAGCCTCCTGCTCATCTCCACAGGACTTCAACTGTGCCAGGACATCCTCAGCACACCCCAGGGCAGCAGATGGAGGGCCCAGAGCAGCACCCCATCCCTCCAACCATTGTCTGTCCTCCCACCACTTGTCATTAAGCAAGCCTGGTGTTATCTCCCTCCCCCTTCACATCTAGTTTAAAGCTCTATCTATAAGCCCTGCAAGCTCCTGGGCAATGGCTTTCCTCCCCCTTTGAGAAAGGTGGCTCCCATCTGATACTTGTAGTTCTGATGATGCGTAGGCCATCCCATTGTCAAAAAACCCAAAGTTGTTGCAGTGACATCAGCCATGGAGTCATGTATTAATAGACTGGACCTGCCTTACAATGTCACCGCCCGCAACTGGAAGGATGGAGGAAAAAAATCACCTGTGCCCCAGATTCTCTCACTAGCCATCCCAAGGCCCTAATATCTCTTTTAATCCCCCTTGGGCTACGTATTGCATCTTCCTCGCCTCCCACACGGAACAGCAGTAACGGGTAGTAGTTTGAGTGCCTTACCAGACTGAGGAGTTTCCTAGCAATATCCCTTACTAGGGCTCCTGGGAGGCAGCAGACTTCCCTGTGAGTAGGGTCCACTCAACATACTGGACCCTCTATTCCCCTCAGCAGGGAGTCTCCTACAACTCTGACTTGCCTTTTCTTCCTCATGGCAGTTGTAGTAATACGAGGGGGATGTTGCTCTGGTCTTGACCCTTCCTCTGATGTGTAAGAGTCATCACCCACATTTTCCTCTGATCAGTCTTCCACAGGTAGAGCCTATTGTGCAGAGAAGGATTGCTGATGGTTTTGCCACAAAAACATGTATTATGAAATTCAGAATATCTGCAATTTTGACAAAAAAACAATCAAAGGTGCAAAAACTTAAATGCAGAAAGGGTTTGAAACCGTATGGAGCACCAAATTAGGGTATTTAGGGACCTCATAAATATATATGCAATCTTCTGAACAAGCACAGGTGAAAAGGAATGTTAAAATAGCAGCACAGCTTCAAAGCTTTTGACAACATCCTGACACACACACTACCACCTCCTCAATTAAGAAGAACAGAAATAATATTGCGTGTTTTGAAGGAGCATTTTTGCTTCTGTTTCAGATATTTCATGATAAAGGACCCATAAGCATTGTAAGGATACATGAAAAAGAGTTCTTTGGATTGTATTGTAGGAACTGTAAAATACCAGCTTGGGTTTTGTTGTTTGCAATGTTTATGAGCTTCTCTGAATTATGATGGACTGTTACCAGTGCTGCAGTGCTAGCCCTACATAATGAGCAATGAGCATGTATACGAATATACATGATTCGTAACAAAAAGAATGCCCACTGAAATATATTCTGAAAAGAAAAACACTTTTTTTGAAGAAAATTATTTGCCTATTTGCCACTGAAGTATTACACACTTTAAATAGGAAAAAAAAAAAGGTAAACACAGATATTCAAGAGATTTAAGAAGCAGAAGAAAACAAATAAATAAGGGTCCCAAGACTGTAACGACTAAAAGGGATTGCTGGCAATTCTCTAAATGTATCAGTTTGGCATTTTTACTGGTGTTTTGTATATGTTTCAAGAAAGAAAAACCTGCAGTCATGTTTTAGATACTCTAAAGTAAAAATCACAAGGGGCTGTCAAAGACTTGAATATCTGAGTTTATATAATTACACTAATTATATGTAGTCGTGCATGCTTTTAAAAACAGTGAGCATAGTGTCATGGTTGAGCCCTGGCCCAGCCAGTCTCGGCAGCTAAAACTGAGCAGTTGGGCACTCAATTCCTTCCCACTCTCCCCTCCCAGAGAAAGGGAAATGAGAGGAAAAGATTTTCAGGTTGGAAACTAAAACTACAGTTTTAATGAAAAAGTAGTAGTAGTAGTAATAATAATAATAATAGCAATAACAATAACATGAGATCACACCCCTGCTCCAAGCCTTGATGACTATACATCATCAAAAAAGCTGCAGAGCATACACAAGGGAAAGAATATGAGCCTAGGAGAGTGCTGGACTCAGGAAATGGATTCAGGAATGCATGGATCTGGGATCAGGGACAAACAGACAGATGAGGTCCTCACTGGATGTCATCCATCAAGGAAAATTGCAAGACTAAGTTTTATACTGAGTATGACACATCTGGGGTGAAATACCCTGTTGGTCAGTTTGGGGTCACCTGTCTTGTCTGCCCCTCTCTGCAAGTGCGACCTTTTTCACCTCTTTGACTTACAGCACTCCACCAGCTCAAGGATGGCCTTGGTTACTATAGGAATAAGTATAAACAACGACCTTTCTGCGTACTGATGTCCCGTGTCATCACTTCTAGAGAGAAATACTGTCTGAAAGACATGCGGTTAACTTTCAGAAAATGAAGTTACTTAGTCAAGACTGATTTAAAGTCAGAAATTATTCTGCTTTAGCTCAAATCACAACACAAAGGAATTTAGTTTTAAATATACTAAGTTCACATGTTATTTAATGACTCCTCTGAATACTGAATATACACTTGCGTTATGCTTCTGTAACGGCTGAAGAAAGCCAGTACTGTGAAGCTGAAGTTTTGAACTTCATATAGAATAAACTGAGTGAAAAAATTTGCAGATTTATACCAGTAAGAATCACCCATATCTGGGAAATATTGTTTCTGCCAGCAAACTGGAGATAAGGTGGAAAATTCACTTCTTCCAACTTCACATCACATAAATTGATTTAATTCCCGTTGTTCAAGATCAAAGATATTTTAGTATAGCCAGCTGGCAAAAGCATGTTAATACTGGACTACCTTAGTAAAATTGTAGTCATTGGGTGGAATATATGGATTATATATAATCCAGAGCAAAAACAAAGAGTGAAGACATGGTGAACTCCAGGACTGCCCTTGAAATTTTGGGAAATTAGTCTCCTATGGTGTTCTGACACTGCATTGGTGGTTTACAACTTAGGAAGAATTATGTATTTATATATGATCATCAACAAATTTCAGATGTAACAATCATCAGATTTCCCTGAGTTCTGGAATGAAGCAAAACGAGAGGAGAGGAGAGGAGAGGAGAGGAGAGGAGAGGAGAGGAGAGGAGAGGAGAGGAGAGGAGAGGAGAGGAGAGGAGAGGAGAGGAGAGGAGAGGAGAGGAGAGGAGAGGAGAGGAGAAAGTGTTCACGCAACAATTACATTTTGACAGATTGACTGCTACCTGCAAACATAATAGAATGTTAACTGCATAGTAATATTTTTTTTTCTTATCCTGGCTTTAAAGATGAAATAAAAGAGAAGGCCAAAGAGATCAATTTAGAAAGAGCTACAATAAGTTCTCAATACAAAAGAGTCATTCAAAAGATCTAAACTAAAAACTATAAAGGACTGGAAATATTACAAAATGAAGTTAAGCCACTGTGAAATAAAGGAGAGGAAAGCAAAGGCAAAGAATGACAGTAAGATTGCACCAGAGGTTAAGATAAATGATAAGAAATGTTTCAAGTAAATAGGGAACAAAAGGTCAGCAAAGGAGACGACAGGAACTGTAACAGATAAGGATAATATATTGACATAAGGGTAGACAATGCTGAAAAGAAATAGATGAATTCTTGTTGCAGTGTTCACTGAGGAGGCCAGGGAGCAGAAACTGGCAGAGATAATAGACGTGCTTCCACCTATGAGCTGCTGGAAAAGAAGAAATGTGTGCAGAATTCAGGATCCCTTCAGAACAGGTCACCAAATTACAGTTGCCACCTTCCTGGCCACTCTCTCCAGCATTTGTGTAAGGGCTGTCTTTGCATCTCCTGCCACATGATAGACTCTTACAATGTTTTTCCTGTCACTCCAGTGGCACAAATCAGTTGTAGCACTTGCTAAGAATTTGCCACAGAGGCTCAAATCCCTTTAATTTGTAGCTGTAGTTACTTTCCCATCTGCCTGTGTTTTATGTCTTGTCGTGGTTTTGGCTGGAGCAGAGTCAATTTTCTTCTCAGTAACTGCTGTGTTTTGTAGTTAATGTGAGAATAATGTTGATAGCACAAATTGTTTTAGTTGTTGCTAGGTAATGTTTTTGGCTCTGCTGGTATAGGGTTATTTTTCTACCCTAGATTTTAGTATGAGAAGGATGCTGAAAAATACACTAGTGGTTTTGACTGATGTTAGGAAATCTAGAATTTTTTGTTTCCCATGCTTTACAAGTATGTAGGTTTTGCAAGGTCTATAAAGTTGGGAAGAGCAGAGCCAGGACAGCTCACCCATACTGGCCAACCAAATTATTCCATACAATGAATGTCATACTCTGTTTACAAGTGTGAAATTTGCCAAGGACATCTCTTTTTAGCACTTGGCATTCCAACTCTCGGTGTCCAGTTTCCAGTGTTCCATATTTGGTGTTCCGTGTTTGGTGATCTCTGCTCAGGCTGTGACCTCTGCATCCACCGGAACTGCTCTGATCACTCTTCACCATTTGGTATTCACTGCTTGGAGTGTACATTCTGCAATCACTACTCAGGATGGGCTGAATATTGGTTTATATGTTATTATTATCATAGTCATTATTGCTGCTGTTACCATTATTGTTATTGGTCATATTTTCTCTTCCTTTATTGTTCTATTAAAACTATTTTTATCTCAACCCACAAGTTTTCCTTTCCTTTTCTGATTCTCCTCCACAGATTGGGGGGGCGGGAGGGTGGGAAGGGGTGGTAGAGCATACTGTTTTTCTGCTGGCTAAGGGCTAAACTAAGACTATTCTGTAGTACAGAATAGTGACTACTCCCACAAACTAAAATCTGTCTTTATGATAGCCATGGTCTGCTTTCAATGAATCTGGCAGACTACATTAAAAGGCACTCTTCAAAGACATATGCTCCACATGGAAAAAAAAAAATATTTAAAAACTGGCAAAGATTGCAGACTAGATAAGACTTATTTAGAGAGAAGATCGAAGAATAACCCTTGAAGCCAATTGTGATAATAGCAAGTATACTTTGATAAATGTGAAAGGAGTTGTTTATGATGGTTTTCAGTTTAGAAGGATGTAAAGAAAATGTCTACATTTCTTTGTTTCTTCTAGTATCAGAAGAAGATCAGAATTTTAAATATTTGCAGAACGCTTAGAGTAGCCATGCTCAAGTCACAGAAATGCCACTGAAATAGGAGCGATATAATTGCATTAAATGATATATCTTTCTCAGTAAGGATTCCTGAACATATACTACTCTATTGTCAAAAAAAAAGGTTATAAAATAATGGTTTATAGCATCAGACAAATTCATTGCCAGGTCAATAAAATTCTTAGCTGAATCTCAACATTATGATATAAATAAGCCTGGTAAGTCTATTTCAAGACCAAAAATCAGACGGAAAAGGGATTATTTTATATACAGTGCATTCAGTTTGACAACAAATCACTTGAATTCTTTTCTGGTATATATGAAATCATATTTTTCTTCCCTGTGTTTTTAGGAAGGGAACTTTACTATCATATTTGAGCTAAAATAGAAAAATAGACAATAGTCATCAGAATCAGTACAGTGCATATAATTTAAATTTTTTAATTTTTTTTTAAGTTTAAAGGTTTAAACTAAAAACCTATACATTATTATACAAGTTATCAGTAAGAATTAGGCTTTCAGTCAATAGTAAAAAATAGCTCCAGTGAAAAGAATAGAGGATACATATTATTCAACTATTTCAAAGCTATCAGCTTACTTGATTTTTCAGTGGATATGTACACATTTTTCTTTCCTTTTTTCTGTTCAGTTCTGACATCACTTCTATCAGTGATCCTTCCTTTTCTTATTTATCACGTCATCAGTGTTTGCTATACCATCTAGATTGCCTGTTAGATCTCAGAAGTATTTCATTTGACTGCTAGGTAAATTTTATCTTCACTGTGGAGCAACTCTCAGGTTTCGTGTTTTCATCTAAACTTTTCAGTTGTCTATTGTACAGGATTACTTAAGACCTATTATAGTAACACAGAAACTGAAATGTAATACCAACAGAATTGGCAAATGCTAAGATATGTTAAAAATGCTAATCTTTCTAAACTTTAAAAACCCCCTTTTTAGAAAAAAAGAAGCCAAAGGAGGCTGATCAACATGGAGCAATATTTTGGGTTATTTTCTTTATCCTACTTAGAGACCTTCAGAAATAGTGAACCTTGCAGTTATTTTCAGTGTAATTAAGAATTCTGGAAACTCTGGAAACTTCAAAATTTTGTCTACATGTTAACTTAAAATCAGTGTGCTGTGTTTTGGTGGGCAAAAAACTCAGAGGGGTTGGTTTCAAGACTTAAAATAAAAACCTAAGAGATTCAGATAAAAGAATAGTGCTGTGTAAATATTTTCTGACTTAATACATTACTTGTGGGCATTGTGGAAAAAGTCACTGCTGAACACAGCTTTCATGCTAGAAGTCTATCTGCCATAAGGATGCTGGTTGTCTTCTGTGTTGCAGTTAATCATGCTGCCCTTATGCAGAGGAGATTGCAGCTCAGCAGAAGATTTTAGTGGGTTTCATGTGGAAGAACAGTCAAAAAAGTCAAGGTGTCATGAAAACGCAAGAGTTTCACTGAAGCAACCAGTGAACCAGAGACAAAATCTCTTAATATTGTTACATCCCATAACAGCAACTTTTTACATGCTGAAAGGTAATAAGTTGTTTTCCAAACTCACCAGGGATAAGTCAAAATATGGGTTAAAATTGCCAAAAAGGTGTGATCTGATTTCATGTAAACGAATACTATTATTTTTTTTTGTGGACTAGCAGAAGTTTTCTAAGCAATAGAATTTACTGCTTAGCAGGGATCACGGAATTTCCTTCCAAGAACATCTTTTTAAGAATAATTCAGAGAAAACCCTGTTTTGAATAATGTAGAATTAGCAATTGATGTTGCTTTGGGACAGGGAGACAGATTTAATGGCTTATTTTGATTAGAGTAGGTATTCTATTGTACATACCTTGGGAATCATCCCATAGCTACAAGGTAAGTGGGAAGAATTAATCCACCATTCTTTCAATGTATTCTTCATTAAAATATCATTGTATGTTCAAGAAATGACAAGCTTTTAATGAACTACTTAGACAAACTTTTTGTGGGTTTGTTACCTTCAAACTGTTCAAACTGTTAAATTGGGATACATAGTACCATGTACAACAAAACACCTATAGTTAAATGTCTTTTTAAATAGCTCATATTCATTCCAGTGGTAAATACCGCCCGTCCTTGTTATTGAGTGGGAGAAGTGATGATGTGATATCAATCCATAACATGACAATCATCCAGAAAAATACTGTCTGATTACTAATCCTACGAATTTTAAAGCAGGGAATTTTTAAGTATATGCCTACAGAAGAATTATCACCCATATTTTTTAATAATGCTTTTTTAATAGTGTACTTAAATGCACACTTAATTTCTGAGCCAAACTGTAATATTGTTTATGTGTTATTTCATAGCCCATTAGCATGCTTAGTTTGAAAACACAGCCACTAGAGTTATGCACACAAATTGGCTAAACAGTCAGATATAACAATACTTGCATTTGATCGTTAGGCATACACAGTCCATGTACTTCTGATGTAAATACAAGGTACCACTGCACAAATTTCACATCTGCTTCTATTAATAGTCTACCTAAATTTCAACCACAGAAAATCCATATTTTCTGAGTGACGCAGAACTGGATGTTTCAGAACTGTTTGGGCTAAACTAACTCTCAGAAGGAGATCAAGAGAAGGCTGCTGTGGTTAAAAGATTTGCTGTTAACCAGTTAGTCCCATCCACTTACTGTGAGCAGACACTCTGCCTTTATCAGGTATCTGTGTAGGCAATGACCTGAGTGCACTTGAGTGTCCAAATTTCCCTTTCCACTGGACCTTGTCACATCAAAGAACTGCCTGGCCAGTGTTCTGGGGTCATACAGTCATAGAATCACAGAATCATTTAGGTTGGAAAAGACCTTTAAGATCATCAAGTCCAACTGTAAACCTAATACTGCCAAGTCTACCACTAAACCATATCCCTGACCCATGCATTTACACATCTTTGAAATAACTCCAGAGATGGTGACTCAACCCCACACTTGCGCAGCCTGTTCCAATGCTTGACTACCCTTTCAGTGGAGATTTTTTTTCTAATATCCATTCTAAACCTCCCCTGGCACAACTTGAGGCCATTTCCTCTTGTCCTATCACTTGCTGCTTGGGAGAAGAGACCAACAGTCACCTTACTACAACCCCCTTTCAAGTAATTGTAGAGAGCGATAAGGTCTTCCCTCATCCTCCTTTTGTTCAGACTAAACAGCCCCAGATCCTCCAGCAGCTCTTGATACAACTTGTTCTCTGAACCGTTTATGGGCTTCATTGCCCTTCTTTGGACACAAGTTAGGCAACAAAATAGAAGGAAGAAATGCACTAAATATAAAACAAGATTAGTCAGAAGTGTTTCTGTCCCAGGCTTGGCTGACTTAATTTCTAAAAAAGTGCAATCTAAAGACAGGGGCTGTTCCTTTCATGAGCCATTTACAAATAGCATATTGATACCAGGTATGTAGTCAAGTTTGAAGGCTCATGTTTTAGCCTTTCTTTTAGGAAAAGCGTTAATAAACTCTTCTACCTTCCTCCCTATTTCCTGAAACATGTAAGTTTTTACCTTTGAGAGCTTTATTTTTGCATCAGCATGGCAACCAGTTGACAGACTAAAAAAATACTGGGGAGAAGGGAGGGTTTGCACATGAACATGCCTGCAAGCAGGATGACCACAAATATCTTGTTCCCACAGCTAACTGGAAATGAAAATAGCTTAACTTTCAAAGACAAAGTAGAATTACCCTCCTCGCATTTTTTGTAGAGACATATTGAGATGTTGATTTTTCTTACTGCACACTCCTGCCAGCACATAAATACTATTGACAGAAATGTGGGAACAGATGTAAGGATACATTGAATTAGATGTTAAATAAATATTGGATAGAACAATTCTCATGTCAGAAATAGGTATTTGCTGGATCACAGATCCTCAAAATTACATAGGGCTTAAAACCTCTGTGAAACTGACAGGAATTTTTGAAGACTGTATTTACCACTTGATTTAGAATCTGAATCCTAGTGGTTTTCTTCCTATTTATACATCTATCCAGCTCTACTTTCACTATGCTAAATTCAGAACAGTTTATTAGCAGTAACCACACATTTGAGTCTTTGAATACATAGAGCTTACACTCAATTTTATTTTATTTTCTTGTTAAAGTTACAATCAATTCTTTCTTTTGTAATGACCTTTTGTCAGATTTCATGAATCACCACCATTCAGACCTGTACCACAAAGTAATGGATGCATCTTCTTAGTCTCCATTACCTGGCAATTCATAGGCTCAACGTAATAGAGAGGATATCTTTCTCAAACATTTCTTCAGGATTTGTCTCCTCTGTATAACATTTTCTGAAACATATGATTTTTATTTTAACATTGTTCACAGGCTGAGGGCACAAGAACAATTCATTTCTGCAGCTGATCTCTTCATGCTACAATAGCGAAAAAATTGCTCAATATGTAAATTGCCTAACTAGGCATTTTTTTGATGGGCATAGTCAATTTACCATTGCTATGTACACAGAACAGGATTTAGTTTGGTCTATATTATATCCAACAATACAGTCTGTTTTTAGAGACATACCTAGCAGATGTAAAATAGGTGATAAAGTGAAAGGAGTCTTTAAATTAGACACCTTTGCTTACCACAAAGGAATCAAAAATGCAGGATCGGGTGCCTGTGCTCCTTCTGAAATGCCTAAAGAGAGTTATATGCCTGAGAAGACATTTATGAGTTGCTGGGTGAGGATACTCCTAGAAACAAGGCAAAGGGGAAATGTTAAGCCTGGAGTATTTCTGAAATTCCATCTAAATTAGATAATGGAGGCAAAGCTGCAGATAGATTTCTCTCTTCCCTGGGGCTTGAAACTGGAAAGTGCGTAGCTACAGCTATTCATTCAGAGAATGAACTTGCTTCTTTCTTTTAAAATGCAGTTATTGATGTTTACAGCTTTTGAACAGCAAATGGGAGACCTAGATTTAATATATCCTCAGACCTAGATTTAATATATCCTCAGCCTTATAAGTATTCCAAGTTGCATTTTCCAGCACTAAACGCTCTGCATGTCCTGGGCTGTTGCCAGTGTTCCTAGCATTTTAACCAAGCAGCAGCACAGTATAAGGAGTTTCATAGGCTAAGAAAGAAGATTAGATGAGGACAAGTGAAGGGAACCATAATGACAAGCTCTGTAATGAGTGATCTTGCCTATGTGCCAGTGGAACAGGCAGTCTTGGTGATCAGAGCCCAGGATTTCCCAAATCAGTGTCAGCACCAGCTTCACCCGACAGGATAGGAAGTGCCACTCTCTTAGCTCAAGAATTAAGGAAAACTCCTGCAAGCAGAAGTTTTGATTTGAATTCCATATTTAAAGAAAACATTGTGGCAAATTTAGCCATATAGAAAAGCAGATGCTTACAGAAAATTGTGGGTGATACTTGTGAATTTAGACAACTCTTGAATGTTAGAGTTCTGTGCTTGTTCTCTTGTGGTTGTATTTCTGTGTTTTCTTGTATCTGGACTGTTCAAATACCTGGCTGTCAGCTTTTTTTTTAAACTATAACCTCGTTTTAGGATGCTGCTATTTGTCCTAATTTTCAGCATTAAAACTAATACTGGCTAAAATCCTGGTATCCTTAAAAGATTTTGAAAGTGTCAAAAGACATGTGATTAATTTCTGCTCTTTATTTCACATCCTTTTTCTTAGCCATATATACATGAAAGTGTTTTCACTTATGAAACAAAATGCTCTACAATTTGGATAATCTATCATTGTGCTACAGCTGGTCCACGGTACTAGGAGATTGCATAGCTTTTTGGTTTATGTTTTATACCTTTACTTTTGGTATTCTGAAGTTATACTTGTTTATTTTCCTTTAGTATAGAACAAATAAAGACTCTATTGAAGACCCCCAATTTTGACAATTACTCTGTTCATTTTTTCTCTTTCTGTCTTATTTTCAATACATATTTGGTAAATTTATAAAACGGATTTGGGGAATTTTTATTTTCCTAACTGCTTATGTTTTTCAGGAATGATTTATTAAGTGACTGACTTAAATGAGTCTGTGTGCGCTCTTTAGAAAAGCAGGGGGAAATCCTGAAATAGTTTGAACTTAAACTAATTAGAGCAAGAAATATTTGAAACTTAGAAGATTATTTTCAAATTTGCTCACATATCAAGAGACGTAAAGGGGCATCATATTGGCCACTACGATCTCAATGTAACTTAGAAAATTAAGTTAATTAGGTGATCATTTTATATTTATTTTTATTCACAGGTGCATAAACAGCCTGAAGTTTTTTCCCATTATATGGGCAAGTGAGGATGTTACTGTGAAGTCTGGATATGGGTATAATCATCTGTTGAACACAGCTTACCTGTATCTGTGTATTTTTAACCTGTGACATGACAAGTTTTTTAAGACCTTTTTTGCTGAAGATTGTAAGGAAATCCTTAACCCAGAATTATTTTGATAGTGGACTTTTGTCACCCCAGAGATTGCATAAGTGATCTGTTTCAGTGAGATATAGGAAACTGGTTGCTAAAAGTCCAAGACTTATTTAGCTTCATATTTGAAAAAGTCCATTAGTGACATTTGAGAGAGACAATTTGATCATCTCTCACCATCTGCACTTCTGTTCAGGATTTGCTACCACGTAGTACATTGTAAGAGAGGACTTACGTAAGTCTTTTAAGATTAGATAGACCTTGGGTATTGAAATGTAACAAAAACCATGCTGAGAGGAAATGACAAAATCTTGTACCTCATGCAGCATCAAACAATACATGATGTTCTGAAAGTACAGCTGGATATATCTAATACGATGTGACAGAAAATATGGAGAATGATTGCTAGGAAAATCACAAAACCACCTGAAATATACTGTCTCTGGAACTACAAGATAGATCTCAGGCAATGCTTTCTGAAACCAGAAGTTATAATGAAAAGATGAGGCAGATCAAGATGAGGAATAGTTAGCAGATTCCATTATCCAAAATAACCACAGAATAATAAACATGAATGCGAGATTAAGCGGTGTGGCATAACTGTTCCTGTGTCCAGCGATAAGTCATGCAGCTGAATGAGTGAGTATTTGTGATGCTTTTTCTTTCCACAGAACTCGTATATTTTATTACTCTTCGATGGAAGCCAAAATAGGCATCATCTTAAACAAAGCTATATTATGATTAAATTAGAATAAAAGGCTTATTTTATCAACATGATGTTTTGCCATGAAAGAAAGCAGTCTTGAATTACAGGTGGCATGCTCCCAACTATATTGAACTAGGAGATCTTGACAGCAGAACGATGTTGTTTATGAAAACACAAAACCAAGGGAGGTGTGATTAATTATGCCTGTTCTTGGAAGATGTCAGAATTGATTAGCAGATAAATGGCTGAATGATTCACCTCCTGCAGGTCAAAGTGATTGCACAAAGCTGAAATTAACATACTTAATACAGAGGTTGCCTCAGCAGTTATCCCACTGGAGAAAAAAACATGGGAAAGTGATATTAACTACTAGCAACCCCCCTAGCCTGGCTTGTGCTAGCCCTTGATTTCACAGGATATCAGACTTCAGGGAACATTACAACAATCATTCTTCATGCAAAAAAGATAAAGGATTTTTTTTTTAATTTCAAGAATAAATGTATTTTTAGCAACTCATACATCGTTTTTTTTTTTTGTTTCTAATCTCAATCTAATCTCTTGTTTCTAATTTCAAAAAGATGAAAAGGAAATATTGTTTAAGTTAAAAAGAACATGTGGAAATGCAATCGAAATAGAAAAAGCAGTGGGATATTTGGGATGTTTAACTGCATACGGATGAGTATATCTGAGGACTACTCATTCTAGTGTATAGAAATAGTATATTGTGTATGTATACAAAACGAATGTATTGAATACTAAGGATTTTGGAAAAGCCTTAGAGACATGGCTTATACAAAGATATACAAACTTTACAGAAAGATCAAACACTGTACTAACGTTACAAAAACCCCCTCTTTCAGGCAATTTCTTCAAACATTATTAATATATATCATAAATTCTAACTTGCAGCATCAACCATGATATCAAAAGAGTAATTGGAAAAATACTGTAGCTATTTCTACTTACTTCTTTTTTTCAGTCTACAGAAATGAATATGAGAATCATTTTATTTTGTGTGATATTCCCTGTCCTGCTCACAACTAATGCACTCCAACACTCCCATCCATACATGACTCCTTGCCTCCTGAGGAAGCTGTGAAAAAATGCATCTTAGCAAAATGCTGAAATATTTCAGTGTCAAATATATTATGAGAAAGTAGGAGGGCAGGTAACAATTCTATATAGAATTCAGTGTTCAATGTATAAAATGTAAGACCATATATTTTGCCATGAGGATTTAGAAACACAAGCAGGTTCCTACTGAGATCAGATTAGCCCGTTGCTATCCATGGAAAGCACCTTAGAACTGCAGGCCTGCATGAGCTGGAACTGCATTTGAATGAGGAGCAGGAGAACAAAAGGGACTATATTAATAACATATAGGAAAACAGAATACTTGATATTTGCAAATTTTTAATTAGTTGTGTTAGCAGCTCAATAGTGTTCTTGGAATCATCCATATACACACACACACACAAACCTTGACTGAAATCAAGCAAAGTATGACACTGCCATTAACGTGTGAAATTTAGGAGCTCTGATCTCAGAACAATTTAGTGTTGTGTTTTTTGGAAAAAGGATAGAAATTAGGAGGCCAAAAAAAAAAAAAAAAGGTGATGAAATAAAACCAAAATATTTAAAAGAAAATAATTTCAGATTAAGTAAAAAGACCTCTAAAATTTACTCGTGATTGTAGACCAGGTTAAATCTTCATTATAGACTGTGGTAACTTCATTATGAACTGCAGTGGCTGAATGGCAGAGCTCAGAGGCTTGTGATTGACAGGTGCAGCATTTAGTTGGAAGCTTGTAGCTGGTGGTGAACTCCACAGGTCAGTACTGGGCCCAGTCTTGTTCAACATTTTCATCAATGACCTGGATGAGGGGTCAGTGTACCTTTGATAAACCTGCAGATGATGCAAAACTGGGAGGAGTAGTTGATGCACCAGAAGCCTGTGCTGCCATTCGGTGAGACCTGAACAGACTAGAGAGTTGAGCAGAGGGGAACATAATGAAATTCAACAAAGGCAAGTGTAGGGTTCTTCACCTCAAGAGGAATAACCCCATGCACCAGTACAGGTTAGAGTTTGACCTGCTGGAAAGCAGCTCTGTGCAGAAAGACCTGGGAGTCCTGGTGGATAAAAAGCTAACCACGAACCAGCAATGTGCCTTCATGGGCAAGAAAGCTATCGTGTGCATTAAGAAGAATGAGGCTTGCAGGTCGAGGGAGGTTAGCCTCCCCCTCTACTCTGCCCTAGTGAGACTGCATCTGGAGTTTTGTGTCCAGTTCTGGGCTCCTCAGTTCAAGAAAGAAAAGGAACTACTGTAGACAGTCTAGCGGAGGGCCACAAGGATGATTAGGAGACTGGAGTACCTCTCATATGAAGAAAGTCTGAGAGAGCTGGGTCTGTTCAGCCTCGAGAAGAAGAGATTGAGAGGGGATCTTATCAATGCTTATAAATATCTAAAGGAGGGGTGTCAGGAGGGTGGTGCCAGACACTTTTCAATGATGCCTAGTCACAAGACAAGGGGCAAAGGGCACGACATGGGACAAAGAACATAAAGAAAAGCTTCTTTACTGTGAAGGTGACAGAACACTGGCAGGGGCTGCACAGAGAGGTTGTAGAATCCGCTTCTCTGGAGATATTGAAAACCTGCCTAGGAGTGTTCCCATGCAGCCTGCTGTAGGTGAACCTGTTTTAGCAGGAGGGTTGGACTAGATGATCTCCAGAGGTCCCTTCAAGCCCCTACCATTCTATGACTCTGTGAATTGGGTTTTTTTTCGTTTGTATTTCTTATCTATTTGGCACATATAGCTCTCATTCCCCATCCTTGCAGCTTTGCACATCACCCTTTACAACTTACTTTTCTCCTTCAACAATCATTTATCACAGTGACACCGAAATGGAGAAAATTTCCTGAAGGGATGAATTCCTGCAGTTGCCTTCATCAAACTGACAGCCCAGCAGAAACTTGTGCTATAAATTAAAGGGCTTCTTCTCAGGTGCCAATCATTGTTTCTAAAAAATTAAAATTAAACAGAAAAAAACATAGAGTCTTGAAGAAGTGAAAACAAAATACTGTAGATGTTACTTGCCCATTATGTTGTCTTGCTGCATACACTGTTACTTCCAGTCAGGTCTGCTGAGGTGCTTACCAGTGCAGTAAGTGTTTCTGATTCATAAGCATTGATTGCTGTACAATGCAGGTAACATTCAGAGTTGAATCTATCAGCATATGCCCATTCACAAAAGGGTCTGATGACTCCCTTTTTTTATGGCACCTTGCTACAGGACAAGAAATACAGTACAGGCTTTTTCTGTTACTTTCCCATCTCAATCTAAGTAACCTGCAGTCATCACTCAGAAATCAAGGTTTCTTCTTTGTATTAATAGCTGAAGTGCACCAAAAAAATATTTTCCTTTTTATTTCAGTAGCAGTGCCATCCTTAGTGACTCTCATCTATCACTTAAAATCAAGGTTGCAGTCAGGCTTTCCAACCATTTCTATGGGAACACAAGTTCCTCTTCGTGGGAATAAATGGAAGAAACTTTTTCAGATTGACACTGAAGTTTTTTTACCTGTGGCTAATATTATCTTATTCTGAGCTGTATGTTTTCATTTATGAGAACTACTGTTGCTGAGTAGTTTTGAGTATTCATTCCTTTGCCTACTAGACCTGGCAAAATTACTATGTGTCTTTTAAGCCTCTTTTGAACACAAATTTGTAAAACAAACAGGATATGAAAGCCAAAAATTTTGTATAGTGACTTCGCCATATAGATAAAAGTGCAGTTAAAAAAAAAAAAAAAAAAAAAAAAAGAAAGAAAGGAATCACTACATTTTATCATTTCATTCTTTTTATCCGCTTAGGGGAGTTTGTATTTTTCTTTTTTTTTATTTGTTTGTTTGTTTTCCTTGCTGCTTTGTTAATGTTGTTTCCTGGAAATTGCTTTTTAGGATGAAAAATTGCATTATTTGGTAAAATGATCGCAGGCTTTCTAAGTATAGATTCTCTGCAGTGTACAGACCTGTTGGCTGCAGTTATATCTTGCTTAGTTTTTAAATAAAAGTTGAGAAAGTACAGTGCTTGCTCGAGAAATTATCTTAAACATTGGGTCTTTGCTTTTTCAGTCTCCTGCAGTGAACACTGTAGAACAACAGCAGGTTGCAGAATGCAGACAAATGCAGAAATCAAGTATATGTTACATATTTCTGCCTTAGTCCAATTAAGAGCAAGCAGCAGGGCAAGAGAATATGTAGGTGGCGTTATACCAGATGTTTTTGTCCTCTGCTGGAAGACTGCAACTTTACAATGTACGTCCTATCAATTAAATAAAAGATTTTTTGTTCTGTCTAGAAATAAAACAGTTTTAGTGCTCCAAACCAATATTTTAACTTTCTTAGTATTATCACAATTTTCCAGAAAGTAAATGGAAAGGAAATCTAATTCTGCCTTTCAGAACTGTGTTAACTAACTTAGTCATTTGGTAAGTCCACAGCTGTGCTCTCGGTCCAGATATTATGCTTGGCTCAGTGCTGGAACTAACAAGCATTGTACACAAATCCCTTTCTACTGTGAGCTGGTAAGGTAAAATGTCACTAATGACAGGTTTTCCCTCTAAATGAAGAAGGTAGTGTGTAACTAGGAGATGAAACCTGTTCTGAACTCTGCGGTTCTATGCTTCTGCTAGTTGCAACCTGTTGTCAAAAGAGGCAAATTTGAAGTTAAATATGGCCGAATTTACTAGTGCATTGCACTGTTTCTCCACATTGCATTTTTGAAACATCTACATCAGATGACAACAGGTGGAGGCTGGGAGACAGCAGGAGTAAAAGGATAAAGATTTGGAAGACGATGATGGATGTGAAGCCTACTGGAAATTCCAGCTTCAAAAAAACTACCCTTAGACCTGTACATATATGAGAGTGTTTCACTGCCACATTGGATGCAAAAAGCATATGCAACTCTACCAGAATAGTGACTTTTGTCCTCTTTGAGCTCCAGAGGCAGAGACCTGCTGTCAATAGGGTGAGAAGCCATCTGCTTTTGGGGTCCAGCTAGAAAAGGAAAGGTCACAGTGGTCTTGCACGTTCCACAGGACATTCTGATGGTCTTCCGGGCGGACAATGAACAGAGAAAAACAGTTAAGTGGCCGGCTAAGAAATGGCTCTAAACCATTGAAACCATTTTGATCTATCAAAAGCTTGACAGATCTCTGCTCTGAGTCTTTATGTAGCTGGAGAAGGTCTATTATTTGGAAATTGGCTTGTAATTTAAGATTTACAGGGCAGAGAGGCACCATGCAAGATGCAGTGAGCAGAGGGAGTGAGCACAATGTACCCACTGGTATACTGCAGTTACCAAACTTTCAGTGACATTTGAAATAGTAGTTTTAGGCAGCATCTTGTCACATTTAAAGTCTTCAGTCACCAGTATGTGTACCTAAAGAAGCAAGAAAAAACATTGGATAAGTGTCATTCAAAACAAAACAGAAAAACAGGGTAAAGAACATTGAAACCCCTTCCAGCAGGGTTATAGTACATCATCACTGGAAAGGAACAATAATTAGGAGCAACAGAAAACTGCCCGATTAATGTGACAACACATCGGAAAGGAAGGAGGCGATTCAGTCAGACCACTGACTCAATGCTTAGAGGGTCAAGTCCTTTATCAGTTTAAGTCAGTATATAAACTTCTGCTCTGTTTGGCATCATGAAGGAACTTCATGGCAATTTCTTTAGGAGCAAGAAGATGGACAGTCACTGGCCCGTAGCTATAACTTACACAGAAAGATCAAAGCAAGTTTGTTCAGTGGTAGTGTCAGGAATGTGATGCTAGCACAATAAAAGCAGAATAACTTAAAAGCTATACCGTTTTGGCTCTCCAGTCTGACTCAGCCTTGAAAACGTTGTTTAAACCTGATTACTGTGTTATAGAGCTCTGCTATTAATATAGCTATTATTTGTGCTTGATTTCTAAACGACTCCAGAAGACTGACGGCTGTGGCAAATACAAAGGTTGGCTGAGATGTGAAAATGCATTCTTTGTTGTATACATCATCTTTATAGAGAAAAATATGACTCATTCCATTTTATTTCTAGTTCTTCCAGAGGAGAGGACCATGTCACTAGCCAAGAGCTAGTTAGCCAAAAAAACTTTTCTAGAAGTGATTTATCTGAATTTGTATCAGGCAGCTAATCCTGACTGGAAACCTACAGTGCCCTCTGCTTATGAAAGAGTGCACGAGGAGTCACAGTTAGATTCATATTGCTATGTTTGGGCTCAAAGACTTGGGCTCAGCTTTGAGGAAAAGCCTCTGCTTCCTACAGCCATAATGCATGTTCTTCGCCTACATATTCTCACGTTAGAGAAGTCAAGAAATGACAACAAATTTCATAATCTCACCGTTTTCCATGGCATGTGCTGTTATCATGCAACCCTTAGTCAGCATTCTGATACCATTTTAAAAAACTTGATCACATCAGATAAGATTGTGCACAGACATATTGATAAATAAGTATTCAGTTTGCATGTCTTTACCTAAGCAGTGCTCAAAACTGAGAAAAATGCATTGATAAATAACCTACCAAACAATAAGGTTTGCCAAACAGATTTTATTGTGGGTATGGCAATGTTTATTGCTTTTCTTAAATATCTAGTAGTGCAAGATCTGTGAGCAGAAGGACAACTCCTTTTCCCCTTTAAAAGAAATAATAACAAGTAATTCTAATAGCTAGTTGAAGAAAATTAATAATCACCAGAATGTACACTACAGAAATACAGGAAGTAAGGAAAACACTTTCAAAACATTTTGGTGTTTACAAGGGAATCTTTCAAAACAGAAGCTGACTTTACTGAAAATTTTCAGTGGCCATAACGCCGTACTTTATTTCCCTTTTATACATGTACATCCCAAAACTTCTATGGACATATCTGTGTTGCATAAATAAAACCTCCTGGTAAGCTCAAATGTGCCAATTGGGATCCAGAGGCATTTTGGACCAAACTGAGAAACAACGACATTTGTTGTGAGTGTTGAGTATGGGTGTGTTAAGCTCTAGGAATCCCCCCAAATAATTTATTTCCCTCTTTCCCCAAAGGGAGAATTGGCTTAGAGTTTGTTGCACCATATAATCCAGAGCGCCCAGTTCTGAGGTTAAGGGCTGTGCAGCCATAGTGAAAGTGAGTTATATTTGGACTATATTTTGGAACAGAATTATTGAGTGATATCATATAAATATAAAAATAATTTCTTAAACTTTTTGTCTGCTTTTAGATTTGCCTCATACCTTTGTACATTGGAATTCTTTTGTTGGGGAATCACAACTACTTCGACTGGGGAGCCTAAGCCACTATTATCTATTTTTTTTCCTGCTGCTTCTCAGCCCTCTCATCAGATTTTGATGCCTGGGGTCTTGTGTAGGGTCCCAGGTAAAGATAGAGTTTAACCTAGATGGAATGGAAGAATTCTCCACTGGTCCATCATATTTGGAGTATCTGAAGCACAGTCTGATGCTTTTTGATCTTGCAATGGTTTTACCACTGCATTAGCAATTTATGACCTAGTTTTAATAGTTACTTACACCTGGGAATCAGTTCATAAGGACAGTTATATTGGTACAAGAACTTCATCTGTTTGCATAAATAACTGTTGTAAGGCTGTTCAGAGTTTGGCCCATGATTTTCCCTGTTGGTTTGCATACTTTTCCCTCTTTTTGAAGGCATAGGTGTATTTATTCTTAAATCTAAAGCTCCCAACACACAAATAAAATTGACTGAGGTCAAATATGCTTTAAGTGACATTTTTTAAAAAAAAAAAATCTAGCATTGTTCAGTTTTTGATTCATTGTGACTGCAAGAACAAACTGCCAACTTTATATGCCATTAACAAAGCACCTTGTCTGCACAAAGGAACTAATGAAGCAATGTCAATGACTGCATAACTAAACATTATTGAGCATGGTCCACACTGCTTCTCCTTTACATATAAAAGGATTCACAGTCTTTGCGTAGTTTTCTTCCCACCTTCTTGGCTAATTTATGTACAGAACATGAGCTTACACCAATTTAAAATGGTGTTAGTTAAAATAGTACAGATTTTCTGTATAGAACAATTTCTTTTTGTTTAGAAGTGTCTTATTTAAATTTGATTCCCTGGCAACTTCAGCTAAACTAAAATAAATCCAATTTAAAATGATGAGTTTTCAAGCTTCAGTGATTTAGTGAAACTCTTCAAACTCATAGGTCAAATTGATCACTACTGTTCTTTTCAATAAACAAACATTCAAGCTAGATTTTCATCTGCCCTACATCTAGTGTGGATAATTTATCTTGGTACTTGAAGCACTGGCATTTGGTGCTGCCAGTAATTTACAAGTGACTGTTTACTTTGTGTGTATATCAATGCACACTTAAACTGGAGATCCAGCCCTTTCACCATCTGTGATCAGATTCACAAGTCAATGTTGGATCTTGTTTATATCATAGAGAGTTCTGCGAAAAAAGGTAGGCAGGGGTCCTAAATCAAAATAAAAATGGTCACAAAAATTAAAGGCAGACATACTCTATCGATCATAGTGAAAGATGGCTGTATATGAGCTAGTTTAAGAAAGAGCCATTTTGGCAGCGCAAAACAGAGTAGTTTGTTCTTGGTGGCCTCTTTAGCCTATCTATTTGATACTGTTTCTGGATCAGCTCTTGTATGAATTCATTGGATGGTTTGTGTGCATTATAAATGTTTGCTGGGTTCAATTTGTAACACAAAAAGAACAGAGTAATATTTTCACATATTTAAGGAAACATTTACGTTGTAACAGACCTCTTGAGATCATTCAGTCCAACTTCCCTGCTCAAGTGGGATAAGGTAGAGCCAACAGTCCATCAGCTTGTCCAGCCACTTTTTTTTTATTTCCAAGGCTGATGACTCCACAACCTGTCTGGACAGCCCATTCCAGTGTCTGACGATCCACACAGTAAAACATAGTTTTCTTGTGTTTGGATGGAAATTCTCGTGTTCATTTTGTCTTATCCTGTCAGTGGTCACCTCTGAGAACAGTCTGGCTTCCTCATTTTCACTCCCTCACCTCACCCTTATTCACACACCTTAAGATGATCTCTCCTGAGTCTTCTCCAAACTGGAAAGTCCTACCTGTCCAGTTTGTTTAAATGCTTCCTGTTCTGGTTCTCCTCCACCAAGGGTCTCGTTCCAGAGATTTCCTCTGATCTCAGTGGTCTGAGATCCCTGAAGGTTATTTTTAACAGTAAAAACTTTTTTAATTGAATCTCAACTAGGTTGATCAAGGCAGAAGCATGTGTGGGTTTCTTCCCCTTATCCAGGAAGTACTTACATGATTCAGGAACCAGGTCCTGCTGCAGTTTAACAGGGCCTTATTGTAGTCTTAGTTTATCAAAGAATAGAAAGAGGAATATCCCTACTGGAGCTGCCACTGCCTAATATGGACTACACTGGAAACAGTTACTTACCTTTTCAGATTTCATACAAAGTTCTGATGATGCTCTCCAGAACAGCTTAGGGCAACAGATCTGAAGCTGGTGGTTACTACATGTACAAACAATTAAGGAAGGAGTAATGACCAATGCAGCATTAATTATTTGTAGACAGCTTCCAAAGGAAATGATTTAATAGAAAAAAGTTGTCTGATTAAGTCATACTCCCTGTGTCTTTTCTTTCCCTGCATGCTCAACACAATAGCTCTCATTAGTCATTCAGGTAACATGTCGGGAAAGCACAAAAGGAAAGAGAGTAGTTTCTTGCCTCGACTGGGATTGATTAGATAGGGAAATGGATTAGAGGAAACTACCAGGAATGTGGGATTTGCGATTTTTTGTGGAAAAAATGAACTCTGACATATTTGGTATGAAAATTTTTGAGTAAAGAACTACTGAAGATATGTGAGATATTTTACTTTGTTCCCCGGAATGTCTGAATTTAGAGTTCCTTGTACAGTAGGTGTTTCAAAAACATATTAACAGTATCTGTTAAAAACTGCAACTGCCATCTAAAGAAGTGACTCTAGTAACTTTGTTAATGCAATCTCTTTCCTGAGACATTGACTAGGAATACTTATTGAAGCAGTAGTCTCCTGAAGATGTCATTAGAAGCTCGTGGAGTTCTTTCTACCACCAATGTTGTTCAAAGGCAAAAAAAATTCAGACAGTGGACTCTGCTTTTATATAGATGGGAAGACCTTTGGTAGGTACATTTATTTCCCATGCAATTACTGTAAATTTTATGTATTACCTAATAGCAAGAATAATTTAATTTATATATGGATGTGGGACAAGTTTTCAGGGTTTTGACAATAATAATATATCACTGTTTTTTAAATACCTGCGAGGATGAAAATAAATATGCTTAATTTGTCAGAGCCTTTCTTTCTTGGCCATTCAGAAAAAGAAAAAATGTCCTTTCATCTCTCCTTTTGCATTTATTCTTTTAACTTGTGCTCTTTTTGGTAAATTTTTTAAAACAAACTGCAGAAATAAGTAGCAAAATAGGTGTCTCTCCACTGGCACAGTGCATGGTCTCCTCTATTCTCTTATCTCCAAAACATCAACCTCCAGATGATGCTTAATAGAGAGGTATTAAAGGAGCTTTGCTATACTTTTTTTCCAAAACACATAAGTTTTTTGACTTATAGCCCTTTATTTCTATTTGTTGTACTGCATCCATTGTTGAAATACTACTGATATTCCCAGAAGAGAAGGAGGGAATTTTTTTCTATTCAGAAAGTATATGTTCTGTGAATAATGTGGCTGACTGAAGAATTTTTTCACATCCTTTTCATTATCAAAAAGACATGGAGAATATAACAATGTGGAGAATATTAAAATATTTTCTATATTTTAATATTAAGATCTATGTGCCTCTCTTTTAATTAATCAGAAGGGTTTATATTTTTCTTGCCCTGAAACAAGAAGAGGAATGCTACAGAAGCACTTCAGCACTCGGTATCAAAGGACTCCGCACTAATTAGAGAAACAATTTGGCTGTAGAATGTGGAGTTTCTGCCAGATCTTTGCTTTTAACAAAGTATCCTCAGGAGGAGCTGTCATAGAAACTTTTAAGCATAAGATTTGCTCCGAAGAGAAAGATTGAGAGCTGGTGAGCCTAGCAATATCTTGGAGGGAGTTGAAATCTCTAAGAAGAACTACTTCATGAATAGAAAGCAAGATGGTTTATTACTTTGCTATTTGACTGAGAACAACTTTCCATGGCTGATATGATTAACAAACATCCCTATTTACAGTTCCGGGGCTTTGCATGAAATAGTTAAACAGTTTTGTTTTTTTTCTTTAAACAGATATAAGTGTATCTGATTGAGCCAGGAAATTTGACTGTTCCGCTATGGCTTCTGCAAACTGCCATAGAACTGTAGGAAAATATCTGTGCAACATCCATGACAACAAATTTATATTCTAAAGGTCTTATCTGCTCACAGATTTTAACTTCTGAGGATCTTTAAGACATGAATATAAGAAATTCTAACCCACATTTGTCCCAAGAGTTTGCAGACCTGAGTGAGTTTGTCATGTTGTAAACAACAGACTTTCTGTATTGTATCAATATTTCTGTACTGTCTCAATATTGTCTCAATAGGCTTGGAGGCTCCACTGTTCCACATTTTACCCAATCATTAAAATATCCACTTTATAGTGGTCTCTTTCTACCCAGTTTGAGTTCATTTAGTTTGAACATAGTCAAGTGGCTTTTGCACAAATGTATTAGTACCCCACTGATGCGTATAAAAGGACTGAGAATTATAATTGTAGTTGATTTCTTCCTTGACAAGCATTTCTAAATTACCACTTAGCCTGTTTTTAATCAGCTTTGAATTTCTGTCAGGCTGAGATGCGTTCTGTGTTTAATGAAGCAAATTGTTGATTAAGGCCTTTGCTATCATTAAAATTATTTGGCCCTTATTTTCAATTCTTTCTACCTCTCTTATTACAAGGTTATGCTGCTTTGGAATGATGAGGCTGACAGTGATATTGGCTGCAGTCTTACTCTTTATTACTCTGTCTACAGAACCTGTATTACACAATACATTCTTTATTACACTAGTGTAATTCTTTCAGGGAATGTCCAAAATCAATCTATATATTCTTTCATTGTCCTAACTATCAAACCCTTGAAACTGAAAAATAAATGAAGAAAATAAAGCAAAAGGATATGTTTTGTTTCAATCAGTGTCCACAAAATTGTATTTCCTCATTTGTCATACTTATGCAAAAAATAAAACAGCTGCAGTTTGATCCATTCTCTCTAAATTAAGTGCAGGCTAGCTGCTTATTTATGAGTTTTATGTCATTCTTGCTTTTGGTAAAGGTTATTTCCACCTATTCTACATTTTTGTCTTTGTCAGTTAGACCGGAACCTTAAATGTAATTGGATGGCACCCTAAATTTAGCTGGAAGTGACTTCCCAGTGTCCAGTCCAGTTCCTACTGTAGGAAAAGTTGAAGTACCATCCATTTTCTAAATTTGTCAAAAATGTCTTAGCCTTAAAAGATTAAAAACAAAAAAACCCATAACCCAGAACCACCCCCCCTCCCCCATCTACTGCTACTTTTGTTATTCTGCTTGCCATTGATATTTACTGACTTTTTCTTTCAGTTCTTCTAAATATTCTCTGGTATATGGCCAAGTTATAGTCCTTCACTTTTTGCTTCTTATTCCTCCTTAGTTCTTGCCTCTCTGCAGTGATTACCTCCTGCTGTATGCACAGACAGTATTACTGACTCTCCTACACTTACTTGGAGTAGGATAAGGAGCTGAATTATTTGTTCTTCCTGTGTTAGCATCTCCTTTCCTTTGTTTTGATTTCTCTGTGTTTGTTCTGGTATAATTTCATATTTTTTGAGTACAGGTGATAGAGATTGTACTGTCCATTCTCTATGAACTTCATATGACGACGTTAATAATTCTCTGTCTCCACAGGACCATATCAAATGATACTTTCTGGACATGTTTTTTATCATTATTCTACACTGTTGAATCATAGTTATCCCACAATTACCTGATGCCACAGAGTATAATTTTCTTTTTCTCGTTTCAAACTGATAAATTCCATTTCAGAACAGAAATTCTCAGCATTAAGCGCATGACCTTGCATCTCATTGTCTTAAATAGCATTTTTAGAATATAAGGTCTCAAAGACAGACAGTGTTTTCCTTATTTTCAGTCTTCTGATCCTCTGTGATATGGAGACTTCCTCTCATCTCCAGAGATCAACAAAGGACTTCCACTCCTTGTGGTAAGATCATTTAGTGGAATTTGTACGTGGCCCCAAGCTCTGCTCAGGAACTCGGCTGATAAACTCTACTTAGTCTGACTGTACATTTAAAGCTACCCATTTTTGTCTCCCCGCTTAAGTCAGTCTCTTCTCCATCTGACAAGGTTTTACTAATCCACACCCTTTTCAGCTGTACTAATAACATTTCTTACATGACATCCCATCGGGCAATTTATAGTAATCTAAAGAGATTAGATCTATTAGTTCTCATTTGTCTGAAAATTCCTACAGCTCTTCATGTGATCAATAAATGAAAGATTTGTTTAAACAAATGTCCGAATTATAACAAAAAATTGCATATTAATACAACCCCTCAAATCAGAATACACAACTGTGCAAAATGTTTCTGCTGCCAGAACCCTTCATTCTTCATTTTTTAAAGACATCGTAGTAAAGCTGAAAGGGGGGGTGGGAAAAAAAAACCTCCTCTCAATTGGACTTGGATCAAAATCCAGAAATATTCACTTTTGATAAGAAATAGCATGGCGTTTTGATGCTAGGAACATCATCATATCTGTCTGTCCATCCTGCAGCCCTGGGAAGACACAGAGCTTGTAGTCACAGTACCCAGCAGGTGCTTTATTGAGGAACTATACAGATGAGCTGGCAGGACACCAAGAGAAGTTTCAAAGCTTGTCTGGTGGCAGATTTCCAATGGGATTTCATCACAAATGAACTATTTTAGTGAAACATTTGCATTCTGAGAAAGTGAAAAATTCTGAAAAGCAAAGATTTTCTCTAAATTTTCTGACCAGCTTTAATGTTAATTATTCTTGCTATGACAAGAGGTAGATAATCTCTCTGTGGGACACAGAGTATAAAGTATTCACTGCGTTGGGACTTGCTCTGAAGCACACTTCTGATGTGTCCTCTTCCTGAGGGTGCTAAGGACCTTCCTGGACGTGCCCACTGCCCAGGACCCCACGTTAGCCCTCCAGGGCCATCAGTCGCTGCAGCAGGGCTGGTCGCCAGCTCCCCACAGCCCTGCCCTGCCTGGCTGGGAGGCCACAAGACAGAAGACCTTCACTTCTTTCAGGTCGTGTTGATGCTAACTTGCCTGATTAATGCTTGATGAGATATGCTTTTAACCAACTCGTTTTTCTGCCTGGGTAATAATGCCTTTTGTTATGGTAGGTATACAGAGGTCTCAGAGTTGGTAGCAGGTCTTAGATGGTTAGTGAGATCCATATTTATCACTCTCATTTTAGGCAAGGAGGTAATGGCTTTGGAGAAGGAAAATGCCTTGTCAGGGTTATAAGAAGCCTCTATTTCCTAAGAAAATTTACTTCTTTATCACACATAGCAGTCTTACAAAAATTTTGTAGCCTATAGAATTCTTTGGATTTTTATGGTTTGAGTAGTTGGGCTTTGAAGTCTGGTCATAAGGCAAAATTGAGGGCATAAAGTACTTCAACTATAGCTCCTTTAATATTTTATATTTTGATGAATATAAAAAATTGACTAGGGGCTTAATCACAGTGAGGTTATGGAAAATAAAGGAAAACCTGCATGCTACACAGTTAATCCAACTGAAAATAGTAACATAGGTAGATTTTTTTTTAAAAAAGACTTTTTTCTTCAGTTCACATCAGTTTTCCAGTTCAATTTAATGTGGGGCCAAATGTATGAACTGGAACACTGCGATCAGGAGGAAGACAGAAATTGCAGAGTATTGGAAAATAGGCCAGCATATAGTGGGACAGATTGTGAGTCTTTAAGCTGGCACTACCTGCAGAAAAGGTGTAAACTGATGAATAACTAAGTAGGTTAAGTACAGCTTTCTTCTTTTGCTTCTTTTCCTTCTTTTTAGAAACCCTTCTAAATGTGTTACTTATTTCTATTTGCCTTTAGAATAAGGTGATGGTGACTCAAAGCTATACCTCTATCACAAGACAATTTGATTCCATATTTGTGGTATTTAATTTAGCTGGGGCTCTAGAATATTCATAATCAGCTTGAATCTCCAGTGTATTTCTCCATGATACTCCAAATGTTGTGCTTTCAAGGTGTTGCAAATATGATTTTTTTGCACGGCTTCTGTTTAGCAGCAATATAGGATTTATTAATAATTTTGAGATAGATCACAAGACTAGATTGTGTAATTCTTAACAACACTTAATCAGCAGCCAATTTAACAGAGCATTTGAATGGAATTTGTTATAATCAAAGTAGAAACTTAGTTAAAGATTTAAGAATGGCAAGGTCCATCTGGGACTTAAAGCAGAATTTCCTCAGTCAAATCACCCATACACACATGTGGAGGTTAAATCAAATTACACACACATAGATAGACAAACAATTATAAATCAAATTGCAGAGACAGAGAGGTTAATTGTGATTAAAATTTCCCTTTTCATGAGTTTCATGAATTATTCACTTTTACATGACAGCATTCATCAACAGACAGTGGTGGAACGTCACAAACCCAAACCTTTGAATTCATGCGAAATCATCATCAGATGACCTTTCAGCCCTTTAGGAAATCTACCCTGAGAGGTGACACAGCTCAGGGGGAGACACTGGGTCGCACAGCCCACTGTTGTCCCAGAGAGCTCAAAGGGTCTCAGTTTGGATCGCTATTTATAGGATGGCAAGGTGATTTGCTTTGGTCAATATTTTCCATTCTGGCCATAAATTATGCTGGATTATTCTGGTATACAATTTAGGCAAGAGACAGCCCAGGTGAGTCCAGGGAGTGCCTGACCACTCCAGCCCCAGGCCACTGCAATTGTAACCAAGAGCTGAATGAAAGTTTTTCCCAAAGCATGCATGGCTTGTCCTGAGGTCAGGATATCAGAAATTTATTCTGTATTTGTCAATTCTAAAATTTCTTGGCCTTTTTTAAACCACTTGGTGCTAAGCACAGCAAGACATGATACTAAGTAAAACTGAGCAATGATCTGATCCAACTTTGCAGCTTCTACAAAGTTAAGTCTCAAAAGTAGGTGGGTTTATCCTGTAGATGACAATGGCAATTACATGCTTATTAGTACGGCTTGACCTAGTTTTCCTTTGATTTATGCAGCAGATGACAACTAAAGCTAATCTATGATAACTATTGTTACAGCTCAAGTATTCCTGAGCTCTAGGATCATGTAAGAACAAATACTGTCTCTTTTGGAGTTCTCCCAAACCTCCATTGTTTCTACAATGTGTAAAATTTCTTTTGGCTTTGCGTCTTCCAAAGTATGTCAGTGTTAACTAATTGGGGTTTGTATATTGTCACACAATATATACTGACTTTTTGTTGCTGTCTGCTGCTCTAATATAGTTGTAAAAGGCGTTCTCAAACAACTACTATACTAGAGTTATACTGCCTCTTAGAAATTGTGACTTCAGATGGACTCAATTATGCCATTCTTTTGTTCTGTTTTTTTTTTTTTTTTTTTTTTTTTTTTTTACCTCTAGAAAATACCCCATTCACCTCTATTGGTTTTTTTTAGCTGATAAAAAAATAAATGAATGAAGACTTCAGAAGGTGGTTTACCAGTATTACTTCCTGGTGGGACTGTGAGGTTTGAAATTGTATTTCTTGGACCAACCTTACTGTGCTTTCATTTAGCCTTTTTGATCAGTTGATGTGACCTGCAGAGATGCTGTGCTACCCCAATGACTTGCTCTGTTTGCACTCCTGAAAATAAGGAAGTCAATAATATCAAATAAACTTCTGGTCTTTACCTCCTGTAGACTGCGAGTGCTTCCTGTCTGCATGAAATATGTTTTTCTTAAAAGGTAAGCTCTCCTGGCTATGAACTGTGATGTTTGATGTCTTAGAAACTCCCAGATACATTTATTTGTCTTTAACAAAAAATAGTTTGGCAACGCGTTAGATGGCTAACCCTGCAGTTAGTATGGGGAGAAGCAGGCATTTCCCACTGAGATGCACCAATCCAGAGAACTTAGCATAGATCTGCCCAGTTTGGCTGGTGGGTACGGCGAAAGAGACAAGTGGCGTTTTTCTCCTCTGCGGACTTCAGTACCCAGCTGGGATCGAATGGAGAGACTTATGTTATTCTGTTGCCCCAAGCGTGGTCACTAGAGTTCCTCTGAAAAAAATAAGGAGGTCTAGGGCATGTCTTTGGTTTAAAAATGCTGCTGATAATACTTGAGTAGGATGAGTTTACCAGTTTTTGGAGGTGGGAGGCCTGGGTTCAATGCCTTCTTTTGCTTAAGGAGATGTATCTCACACTTAACTGAAGTTTCTTTAACTTCTTTTTACACTTCTTTCATTTTGCAAGAAAACAATAAAAGATTCATTGCCTCAGAGACACAGATAAAGGAGGACTGCCTGGATCGCAGAGCAGTACCCAGAGAACCCAGGGAGAGGTAAGCACAGCAGAACTGCCAAATCAAAGTAAAAAATTGGAACATTAAGGCTTTATCTACATTAGCATTTTGGTTTGGGGCAGCAATGCAATACTGAGACAAGTCCCTTGATTGTCCCTAATAGTGGTTTGGTTCACAGAGAGGTTTTGGTACACACAAATGAGACTCCTTTCAGGGATAATGACTTTAGAAACTCTGCTTCAGGTGCTCACCAAATGCACTTTATCCTCTAATGGGAAAATAAGGGTCCAAAGCAATGACTCCTTTTTCCAGCAGATTGAAGTTGCATGTGGTGGGCTGCCAGGTCCAAGGAACTGACTAGCCTAAATTAAACCCCCAAATTACATTTATTATAGATGTAGAGTTCTCAGCAATTGCTTTGATCTACCTCTGCTCCTGTTGTGCTGAAGTTTGGATCAGCAGAGAAATAAATTCAGATGATATTGGGCCATGAATTGAAAAAAAAAAAAGAAGTTATTTCTTTTAAATAGATAGGAAGAAAGAACTCGGCCAACAAAATGGATGCTGCCTAGACATTCCTAACATTAGGCTCATTTTAAAGCAATATCACAAAAAACTTTTGTTGAGATAGAAGTTGTTGAACTGAGAGGCAAGGGGAAACAAGAAAAGTTTTAAGTATCATTAGTTCATTTTAATGTAATTTTCTTTAGTTTAGTTGGTTATTGAACTAACAGCCCTGAACACAAAATAACTCATAGGTCTTTCATTGAGGATATGTAGGCTACATGTACGCTTTTATGTTCCAGCTATTGAAAGTATTGCTAATAGAATTTCTGAATGCATTCTGATAATAGAATTTCTGAATGCCTTCTGATCATTCCTTTTGATATATACAGCATCATTTGGGGAAACTATAGTAATATATTTTTAAAATGCCTGAATAGCCACTTGTAAATTGTTTCTGTTGTTAAATGTATTTCTTTATTCAAATGCAAATGTATTTTTTAATAGGATGTATTTCAGCAAAATCACTGTTTTACTTTTACAATTACTGTTTTAGCTTTATAGACAGTCTCTTCAGAAAAAAAATATCTGCCAATTTAAAATAACACAGAAACGTAGATTCTGGACTGAACCTTATCAATTGTAGAACAGTTTTTCAGTTATGCTAAAATTAAAGTCCATCTACTGATAAAAACAGTAGCATTACAAGTTTTGTACTGTAATTTAGAATATTTTAAATCAGATAGTGTAATCTAAAATTGCATCTCTAATCTGTTTTATCTCCTACTTCTGGCATGGTTTGTTCAGTTGATAAGAAATACATAAAGTAGAAAATAGATGCTAGAAATTCACGGCTTCTTGGAAATCTGGATTTTTAGCAGTCATATAATTCAAATGTCTGACAGTCTCAGAGACTAGTTGAAACATTTAGTTGATAAAGTCTTTGGAAAACGAGGGCGTGTTCAGCAATACAAGGTGGTACCGTTTCCAGGATGAGTAGAGCCTTGACAGCGGCTTGTAGAGGCTTGAGTTTAAAATATTTTTGTCACATTGAAGGAGTTTACTCCAATAAGGAGACCTGCAGCTCTCTATTTGCAAGTGGTGAATTTGAAGGGAAATGCTCCGCTCCTGCATTCAAAATCCAAAGTTAAAGGCACAAGAGGAAGAGAGGTGGCTGATAAAAAACACTGGGAACACCGAGAAATTTTGCTGCAAGGCAAGCTATAATCACTTGGCTAAGGACAGCAGACTGACATCTCTGTCTAAGCATAAGATGCATTAAATCATGTTTTCTAACATCTATGTACCTTGATCTTTTATATCCATCGGGTAGAGTGGGCAAACACGTTTTATGGGACTAATGGAGCAGGTGCTCAGGCAGCATTAAATCTGCCTGTCCTAACACGCTACACATTGGAAGACTAGGGCAGCATGCGTGGAAATGTGCAAGCGCTCCTTTTTTGGCTATATTAAGGAACTGAGCATGCTATGTATAGCAGCAGACTGCAAGATGATTGCATAGGTTGAAGCATTTCAGTCACAAAGCACGTGGAAGAATCATAAACTCAGGTTTGTCATGAGAATGTGCACATCTACATCTACAAGCAGGCTTCTACAATTAGAAAATGTAAGATATCTTGTAATCAACACTGATATTTAGTATTCTGTCACTGGAAAGTGCAAATTGCTAAACTCTGGACCAGTTACTTCCAGTAAAGAACAACAAATACAGTCTTAGCTTTTTGAGGGATGTATATTAAATCCTAGCAGAGGAATTGCTACTTGCTAATTGTCAGTAAATAGGAAATGGAATGAATGCTTTATTATTTTAATTTCTGAAAAACAAGCAACCTGCAAATCCTCTTTCTGACCACACAGTTTCACACATTAGAAATTTATCACATGTGGTCAAATCAGGCCACAGCTATTAGCAATCCAGAAATCCACAGCATCCAGAAATTAAGTCTGCAGATACTTAGGATGCAAGAATAGTATGTCAAGTAGTTCAGGTACACATCGTATCACTGAATTTAAATCTCAGTTTTCACAAGCTTAAAGAAGATTGAGATGAATAGGAAAGTTTTTATTCTGTCACAGCAGCTCAATAGTAAAACAACAAAATGTCTCACTTTGTAAGAGAGGCAGTGTGGTCAAGAAACCCTAGATGGAGAAAGCTAAACAAAGCTATGTTGGTTAGAGACATCTTGAAATATTTGATATAATTTCAGAAAAACTGAAACATTTAATAAAGAATATCTTATATAATGTTTGTTAATAATTTTTTCATTTGCAACCAACCTTAGTAATAAATAATGGTTTTCTGTCATGGTGACATCGAAGGTCAACTCTCCCTGTGCTAGATAGAGCCTTGTCATTTAGTGTTGACACTTCTTTTCTGAAGATCTTACAATGTAAGTATATAGGAACAGCTGGCCAGTGGATAAAACAAAAGGTGAGGAAGGGCAGTAAAAATGGGATACAAGAAAGTAACACAATGCCATTCAACACATGTCAAAGAAATACATTCATATCTTTTTTATCTCTGTTAAGTCTAGGACATAACTGGTAAGAAAAGATGTTTTCATTTGTCAAAGATACTGTTCAGATTCCAAGATATTGGCCTGATTTCAGAATTCAAAAGTCATCATACCGTGGTGTTTTTTTTCCTATGATTTTCCTTAAAAAAAACTATGGTTGACTTGGAAGTAAAATCTTTGTGTGTGGTAAAAAAAGTGACTAGTTAGCTGATTGAGTTAGTCTTCTGTAGCATTACTCTTAGAAAGAAAATGTGGTTCAAATAACACAGACCTAACAGAAGAATCTAGGGTATTGTTAGTTAGCAATTTGCATTACAAGTGGACCATTGATGAATGACAGGAGGTGTCTCTGTTAAAGGTAATGTAATGATTAGTATGCATTGTGCAAATCTACAAGTTCAATTTTGGAAGCAAAGAGGCCTGGACAATTTTTCTGCATGATTAGCTAAAATTAAACTTGGCATATGAAACTTTAGTAGGTCATCCATTCTTAGAGGATTCAATGGGATTTATCTTGTGGTTAGATACTGAAATCCTATAAGCCAAGCTACTTTTATATATATATATATAGATATACTCTCAAATTAACAATTCCTTGAAAATATCTCACAGATGTTTAAACTTTCTATTCTGAGATGTGTGGCTGGTTTGACTGCTTAAGAATACTACTTCTCATCTCATACACTAATTACTCTGCCAAGTATGCACTGGTTTTCCAGCCTCTGAAGCCCTCTAGCCAGCCATTAGAAAACAGTAAACACAAAATCTGCACTGCAATTCAGTGGGCTTGAATGGCGACTAACATGCTTATGAATTAATTTAGATATAGAAACTTCATGCAGTTACCAGAATCTCTTTTGCCCTGGCCATTGAAGTTTGAAACTGAAGACTTCTTCACAGTGGGGAACCCTGATCTCTTTAGACTTTCAGACTACTATCTTTAGGGTGCATCCACGGGTAAATCTCTACAAAAATGTAACCTGTATTGTCTTGACATGGTTCTTTGTAATGGTAACTGATCACACCCACATCACCACCTCTCCGTTTATTAATGTCATACTGTCATTTTACTTTTGTTGGAGGATAGGCAAGATTAGCTCTTCAGAGGATTATACTCTTCAGAGTTACCAGCAATGGCTTCATCTTTCTTAATAAACAATTTTGAAATGCAACTCTGTCTTTTCACTGCCTTATGTAATTTTTTTCTCCAGTCTTATAGATTCATATTTTGAACACTAGGGACAAAGAGGAAAAAAAGCTGCAGTATATCATCTCCACTCCCTAATTCTGAGAATGGATCCTTTTGAATTTAATTCCCAAAATGTTTCAGCTAGAAAAAGTCCAAATGAACAAATTTGATAACTGCTTCTTTTCCACGTGTTTCTTTCAAAACCCTTCATTGAGTTTGATATCAGTGCGTGAATATTTTTAGTCATTCAAAATTACATGTTTCAGGAAAAAAATAATTTAAAAGATCATTTATCTCTAATCTTAGGGAATATGTGTAATAGAGTGAATTAGTGACATTGCTGAAGTGGTAGCCATGCTGGTATTTTCCAATTTTGTTTGGGTTTGACTTTTTTTTTTTTTTTGCCTTAATAATGTTCTTATAATATAGATTTTGTATGTGTAATATATTTTATTATTTCTTCTTTCTTTCCCTAATATTTATTGAGCTGCAGTCTGCAAACTGGCTTTGTGTGCTTTCATATCTTTAAATATTTGCTCTTACAGGAAGACTCCTACATGTACATTTGTGGTCATGATTCTAATGATGTACCCCAGCCTTCAGGGCACAGTTCTGTCAGCAGGTGCTCCATACGAAGCAATGTTCAAGCTTGCAGGTTATCATCACAATGCTGTAATTTTCTGGAATGATTCAGCGTGCAGTGGGGGAAATACTGGCACATGGCCCAGAGCATTTAAGCATCTCCTTTTCTTCTGAACTAATATTTACAAGTTAAATAGCATGTGCTTCATAATATAAGTAAAAGGTTCATATTACTGATACTGGTGGCATTGTACTGCCACCAATTTTAGAATGGTCAATTTTCCTCATGAAAAAAAAAACAAACAAACAACTTCTCACCCCCAAAAATTCAAGTTGATATTAGACTCATAACTGCAAAAGCAAAGATGTTTAACCTCAATTCTAAGCTAGCAACATTTACTTGCAGGCCTGTCCTCTCATTCTATTTTTTATTTACAAAACAAGAAATGAAACTGACATTATTCATCCTTTGAGTTTTGCAACGAGTATAAACAGTGGTCATTCACTAAATGAAGACCTCTTTTTGTGCTTACAGCAGCATGTGTACTATAGAAAACAACCACATCTTTCCATACAACTTATCATTTTTTACTTTCTCATTACAAGTTCACATATATGTTAGAGAAGACATAAAAAAAAGTTAGTAAAAATTCAAATTCAAAATTTAAATTGTCTCGTATAAAAAGTCAGTAGGACAAACAAAATTGAGAAGCAACCTTTAATCAGTAATTTGAAAAATATTCATACATTTTCTCAAGGAATAAGTGTAGTCTTCTTACAATTACATCAGAAATCACAATTTGTCATCTCTATATGCTGGTCATTAGAATAAGTGCAGTCCTGAGTCCAAAAGTGAGTCCAGGAAACAGTCTTTGCTGAAAGTGTTTCTGAGTGATCTTCCAGCAGTTAAGGGTATCAATCAATCTATTTTTGACAGTACTTTGAGTCTGTGTTCATCCTGGTAAAACCAGTACTAAGTCATACATACCGCCTGCCAGGAGTTAGTGTCAGGGAGCAGCCGGGGTGGTGCCCTGCACAGGCAGGGGAGCTGGGAGGCAGGGTCTGAGGGCAGCAGCGGGAAGGCAGGCAGGACAGATGAGATATAGAAAGCGGTTGTACCTACATGACACAGCCTACCTCATTTTTAATTTCAACATCAGCCACATTACAGTCCTCTCAGTGAGGAGCTGAATTCAAGCTAACATATGCCTATGGCGTTATTGAACCAGAGCTAGCATCCTGCTGGACCACTAGGTGTCCATAGGATCTCTGCTGAATAGTACACTCCAGGGGCCATGGGCGAGGGTGCACCAGAACTGCAAGTGCCAGTCAGAGTGGGACGTGAGGGCAGTCACTTTGTCAAAGAGTTACTGACATCTGTCAAGTAGCTTTCAGAAGTTTATGGTGGAAAAAATAGTTAAATATGCTTCCCCTATATTTCAAAATCCTTCTATAATAAAAGATCCAATGTAAGACCTAATGGCTTAAATAAAGGCCAGCACACAGTGAATAAAAAATAGCAGATGATCACCTGGATTAAAAATTTGACCCAATGGATTAAACCTTTGATACTAGTTGATAAACTTCTTCAATGACAAAGTAAAAGTCAATTGCTTACAGTAATGTACTATAAAAGGGAGACATTGAAAAATGCATATTATCAAAATGTAATGTTACAAACAAGTCTGAACATGACGTTCACAACAGCTTAAACTAAACTTTTTGTCATAAGCCTTCACTTAGTAAAGAGATCTTTCACTGGTTCATTTGAAGAGGGTCATTTAAAGTCAGTAGGGATATGCTTAAAGACCAGATGAGAACCTAATCCATTGTCTTTCTTTCCATTGTACGTACTCAGGAGACTGATCTAGATAAGAATATCCAGACAATATAGTGACAGATACAATTGCTATTTATAGCTAGTAGCTTCTCATTGCAGAATATCTGTACTAAAGCTTCTCAAATTAATCATGTTATACAGATTTATTTCATGAGATATTTTATTTTTTTTTAGATGTATATGTTTGCAAAGACCATATGGACATCTACTATATGAAATGCATCTTTAACAACTTCTTTAAAAAGCTTTTTTCAAGTTCAAATTTTTCTCTGAAACCATTTTTTTATATGAAGAGCAAATGGTGATTAAGAATTCTCTTTGAAGTTGAACACTTGTGGAGAAACAAATGAAATATTTTATGCACTTTTCTATATGCTTTCAGCTAGCCAAAAGTAGAGAATTTGCAGATGGTTTTGAAGAAGGCAGGAGGGAAGGAATCACATATTTATCTAATTTAGAAATAAAATTATGCCATAATGGTGAGGATTTTCATTATGGATTTTGTTTTGAAATACAACAGAAATAAATATTACTCGGTGCATGAGAAATCCTAGGTTTGAGGAAATTTGATATGAGACAGTTTTAAATCAACAAACAAGATAAACAGCTACTGCCTGTGGATGAACTAAATATTTATTGCAGTGCTTGTCATCTGGGAGTTTATGGTGGCATAATCACAAGAACAGAACCATACCACTCAGTAGCACGAAATACAATTTATTTACGCAGAAGATGGGATAATGATTTTTGTGCTCAGATCCCAGTTCTAAGATGTTTGTTCCTTAACACAAGCACACCATATGCTTATGCCAGCACAGGCTCTGTCTTTTCCCCTGAATTTAGTGTAGCTCAGACCCAGGGAAAGAGGACTCTTACACCAACTGAGCCCTGGCTGTCCGCCCTGGCCCCCATATGTAGCTGCACCTCAAGCCCAGACTGATATAGGGTGCCAGACACCCAAGTACCATGTGTCCCCTGAGGGGCAGCTGTTTCCACTCTTTATTGCTGTTTAATAATGAATTATCAGAATAAACTACCAAAGGCCTTGCTACTTATGTAGCCCCAGGCTGATGTCTGTGATTTTCTCCATATCCAGAGCCAATTATAATTCATTACCTGTGTTATCATCACCTTCAAGCCTCCTGCCCCAAACAAGTTACAGAGATATCAAGCTGCTAATAGCTCACCTGTGTTTCCTTATTTTTTTCCTGCACGTACCTAAACCACTAGAGGTTGGCAGTGTTCTCAGTTGGGCATCCCATGACATTATCTGTGCATCTCTGTTCTTTGAGTAGACACCAGAACAATCTTATCAGTCAGGAATGGGCAGATCTAGGTCCCACCTACCTGAGTGATGCTTTGGGGTACACTTCACCCTGGGACAAATGTCACTTGAGGAGAGTAGACTTATTAGCAAAACCAATTATAGGTTTGTGTGATGAAGTTTTGTTGACCATATTGTAAGCTGACAGCTTTGTTCTGGAGTTGTCTGAGTTTCATTGAATGCCATTGTACTGTAGGAGTCGTTATGTAGTTGTATTTTCAAGATAAATATTTCTGTTACCAGCACACATTATTTCCCAAAGATGGAATTCCATACCAGTTCCATGCATAATTAAAGAAAGTTATTTAAAGAAAAGGCAAACCTTTGCCCCTTATAAAAAACATGGTAGTGTAGCAGGTAGTCTGAGGCTGCTTAGCGGTTATGCTGATACTACTTTTGTATTTCCTTTGAAATCATTTGAGACAAATGACATCATGTTTAGATACTTTGTGTATTTTGATTTTGGATACTGTATTATGAGAAGACGATAAATGTCTTTCAAAAGTTAGACATAAGAAGAAATAGTCTGATTTTTTGCACAGGTAGTCATTACATTTACTAGGTTTTCTGAGGATTTCTGTGAAAATAGTTTCGACTGCAGCCAGCCTGAGATTTTGTAACAAAAGAAGATTGATATTAGTGATCTCAAAACAGAGGGGTAATTATATTCTCATTTTCATGTTCATGATGTGCACAATTCTCCTATTAAACTTTAATGGGTGTTGCAAGTGAAAAACCATATGCAACAAGATAGGGAAAACACCACAAAGCTGTTAGCTTTGAAACTCATTGTCAGATAGCAAATATTACTGCTATAAATCTCAACTTTCACAGCCAGTGAGAGCTGCAGGCTAGCCTAGAGAAAGAGACAGGCATGGAACCTTAGCTGTGCATTAAAAGTAGCACACTGTACATTGCTAAAATATGTATTGTGATTAAATTAATATCGAACAGTGAATTTTATAACGTTTTCTGATTTTCTTTTTGCCAGGCAAAAATCAACACTTTTCTAACTGCAGTATCCTTCACAATTCATTTTCGGCAGCGTCAAAAAAAAGGTGTATTAAACACTCTGGGAGAAAACACACTCTCTGATATGGTGGCAGCAGGGTGCATATGGTTTCATAACAACATTAAAATCTCATCTTTCTTCCTCTCTCTTTCCAGGAGCTGTTGCAGGAAGGGTGACACAGAAGTGAGAGTGCACTACCTGCGGTCAGTTCTCAGAGAGCTGTGAAAAAAGACGGCATGGAGGTGTGCAGAGTATGCTAGGTAACATCTGTTCCTAAATGGATGCAATAAGATCCAACCTGCTTAGCATAAACAGAAACATGTCAAGTTAAATAGGGTAGCAGCAGGACTCAAGGCAGAACATGTGGAAGTCGTGAAAATAAACGAGCAGAGCACTAACATTTGTGACACCAGTCAACTGCTTAACCAGGCTGGTGCATGCCATGTGACATGTCCATTTATTAAAAATACAGAATTCCAGTCATTTGACATAATGCAGAAAAGAAACATTAGAAATTCTGGTCTACACTATCTGTGTATGAGAAGACCAGAAGGTGGGTATAGAAATTTTAGAATTAGTGTTTTCTCTCAAGTTTTGACCCTATCAAAATTTGGGGAAGGGGTATGGTGAAGGCGGGTGGTGAAACTGGACAGTTAAAAAAATAAAAATAAAAGAAGGGCAAGGTTTGCAATGAGACGGAGAACTGGAATGGAATTTGAAGGAGTAGAAAGAGGAAACAATTGCCTGTACTTTCACAGGATTTTTTCCAGGAACTGGGTCATGTGTTTTTCTGATATCTGAGGCTTTCTTAAGACTGTAATGATTTCTTTTTCTTCTCCCCTCCCTCTCTCCCCAGCCTCTTCTGCCACCTTTGTTCAAGTTTAGCAAATGCTGTGTATACATGTTGATTTTTTTAAAAAAAATCTAGATAAAAATATGCACAGATGTTCATTCCTTTCTCAGAGGAAAAACTGCCCCATTTTAAAAAAGCTCCAAATCTGAAAGCTATCTAATGAAGCCTCAGTGAGGGAGGGAATTGAAAAGGCACAGTCGAAGTAAAAATAGATGTTTCAAGATAAAAATTAAAGAAAGCACGTGATGCAAGTGAAAAGAAATACTGGGAGGCTGATTGAAATCAGGACAGAAATGTTAGATTTACAGGTAATTTGATGGGTTACCTGAAATGACATTTATGAGTGTGATGATTTCAGCCCACGGCTTTGCTCTGTGGCACGGCACTGCCAGTGTACCTTTGCCCTTATGAGTGCTCCATATTAAACTCTCCCTGCGAGAAACTTCTCAAAACACGTCTCCTGCTTCAGCCTTTAAATATACATCCTTCTTTCCCTAAATTAAATTTTTCTAGAAGAAAAATATATGATTTTTTTGTGTCTTCCAAGAAACACTACAGAAACTGTAACATGTTGGATAGTTTTTCTTTTTAACTTGTAGGAAAACTGAGAGGACACAAAAAGGAAGATTCTCCATTTCCTCTAAGAAAAGGCAAATCTGCCTCTATCAGAAAGCAGATGAGGTTTTGAGGAGATAGTTTGATACATTCCTGCATGGGGAAGTGTTTTAAACTGCTTTTACACCAGGTACCTTAAGCATAAGTCTGGCAGCTTTATCTTGCTTTTCAGTCATTCTTCACTTAGTGCCACACACTGAGCAAAATTTGACTCATTCTGCACTGGTAGCGCTTTTAGTGAGTTACCGTGAAAAACAGCACAGCATTTTAACCTAATAGCATGAGAGCAAATACATTCACGCATCTCCACTGGAAACAAGATAAAATAGGAAGCAGATAATATTACCAATACTATATGCATGGTACTGCCAGCATCCAGTGTCATAAACCAAGTGCTTGCAAACATTACAAAATACAGTCAATAACGCACAGATTTTTTCCTTTTTTAAAGTTTCATTTTGTGAAGTGCCTGTGACTGGCAGCAAACTCAGCAACATCCAAATTGCCAGATGCCAGCTTGTTTTGTTTTACTCTTTGGTTTACAGTCAGATATTTCTAAGTGTGTGCAGACTATGAAGTTTATTTCTTTGTTTCTTTATTTATTTACTTTACTTGTTTTCCTGTACAGGTAACACATAGCCCTCTCATTAACTTTCAGTAAATCTCTGGGCTGGAGTGCATAGTTTTGGCAGTCCTTATTCTGAATTAATTAAGAGCAAAATCAGGTCAAAGAGCTCTCACAGTGGCTGTCGAAGAAGGAGAATGAGTTTGCTCTTATGAGACTGCCTATGATAATAGTTCTGTTATAAAGGGGGGGGGGTGTGACAGAGAGGTGGAAAGCAGGAGAGCTGTTTTAGGGAAAAGCGAACTACATAAACCATATTTTTCTAAGTTCTTTGATAAAACAAGTTCTATGCTTCATTCTGGGGAGAGAAACTGGGAGAAGTATCCTCAAGTATCCTCAGTTAACATGAAGTGTTTGAGCTTATTTTGGAATTATGTGATACGCCGTTAAAATTTTTTTGACATCAGTTTTGAAATGAAAGTCATCTTGAAACATCTACTTTTGTTTTTAAGACAATACAGTAATACTTTTTCTAAAGGCAGAAATAATCTCTCTGTGGCTTTGAGAAAACCAGGAGAGAGAGAAGAAGTAAAAAACCATGGCACTCAGACATCTTTGAAGAAATTCATCAACTAACTGATGTGAAATTCCATCTGTCTGGAAAGACTAGATTACAAACAAAGTTACTCTGCCACTGCTAATGGTGTATATAGTTTTAAACTTTGTTTTAGAAAAGAATAAGAAGTGGTTCACAGTAACTGGTTGTCCAGTGCTGGGGTCCCCAGCTCAAAAAAACCAAAAAACTACCGGAGAGAATTCAGTGGATGTCCATGAAGATGGCTAGCACACTAGAATATCTCTCTTACAAGGAAAGGCTTAGAGACATATATCTGTTCAGTCTGGAGGAGATTGAGAGGGGATCTATTGCTTATAAACATCTAAAGGGTGAATGTCAAGAGGATGGGGTTGGCATTCACATTATAGACTTATGCAATCCAGTTTAATAAATCCTTCTTGATGTTTCTGGTGTTTCTCAAAGCTGTCAGTCTTCTCTGCGTCATGGGCCACTTTAGGTGTAGTTCAAGTCCATCGCTGCTGAAGTTTCAGCTTTGATGGGGGGAGAGCTGGTCAGCAGACCTGGAGTCACTATGCTGTTGTTTGCTGAACATATCTTTGGAAAAATTACCCAGCTGACCCTGGTAGACCCAGAATAGAGGAAAATTTGTAGGTTATAGTAGTATCACTTTAAATGCTCTGTAAATCTACTGCTGATAATTACCAGATCTCCTGTTTAAGAAGACTCCCAGTTCCAACTGTGTTACAGGTGATTAGGCTTGTGGTTTGCATGCTTTCAATAACCACTGTCATTCTGATCCCAGTATAACCTTAACATTAAGTTTGCTTGAAGAGTAGACCGTCTATCTTCATGTGAAGTGATACCACTTCATCTTTCGAGTTTAGTCACTGACTTGGCAAAAACACCATGGCATGACTGACAGATTTTCTTTTCAGTATAACAAGGGTTATTTTTTCATCAATGAATTCTTTAGTTCCAGTAGAAAGAAAACTGGTTTATGAAAGTTTTGTGACAGTTTGGAAGTGGGAGCTGGTTTCACTGGTCTCTGGAATTTCTCTAGCTTCACCTCCAAAACGTTTATACTTTTATACTATACTTATTAACTTTTTCTAATTTATTTCCATTCTGTATTGCACAACATTAAAGCACATAGAAAGAAAATCCCATGGGTTAGGACAACAGAACAAGGATGGTATTTCCTACTTCAGTGAACAAAAGAAAGACAGGACAAATTGATTGCCAAAACTCATGGCAGCATGGTTGGATGAATAGTTGATGGGAACAGAGCAAAAGAAACTACTGCTGTTGAAAAGACTAGGCTGAGCAGGGCAGCAGCAAGAGAATTTACTTGCCGATAATGATGTAGATAATGTGTGGCAATGAAGAGGAATGAAGGACACAGAAGAATAAAAACCGATTGACAAAGAGAATATGGTCTTTTTTTTATCAGACACCACTAAGGGGAAAGCAGAGATCCTGGATTAGGGCTTTCAGCAGCAGTCTAGAAAGTGTTTTTGAAGGAATTACTGTTGCCAGAGAGGCAAAGGACAGATTCATTTGTTGCCCTAAATGCTAAGACACCCCAAAATGCAAAATGTTTTTTTTCTGCTGGAAAATGAAACATTTGATTTGTGAGATACATGTTTTAATTTTACAAATTACTTAATGAAATTAATTGTTTCATTCAAAAAAGTCATGAGGACTTTACACACAATTGTTACAGAATATATTTTAATTTGCCAGATACACTTTGATTTTTATAATACAAATCATATTACATGCAAGTAAGGTTAAATTATGACAATTATTATATTAAAAATTTAATTTAGCATATTTTAACATACCTGATCATTGATCAAGTTTCATAGCTGCACTAACCATTCCTCTGGCTTACTAGCCTTATAAATAGATATTGGGTACAATTTTATATGCAAATTTTCCCATTGTTACATAGTTACATTAAAGTAACAAACATAGGTCTCCCACCTAGGTCAGGGCAATCATAAGCACAAATGCAGGCTGGGCAGAGAATGGATTGAGGGCAGCCCTGAAGAGAAGGATTTGGGGGTGCTGGTGGATGAGAAGATCAGCATGAGCCAGCAATGTGCACTTGTAGCCCAGAAAGCCAATCATATCCTAGGCTGCATCAAAAGAAGTATGGCCCATACTGGGACCAGTGCTGATTAATATCTTCATCAATGATATTGACAGCGAGATTGAGTGCATCCTCAGCAAATTTGCAGATGACATCAAGCTGGGTGGTGCAGTCATCACACTAGAAGTACAGTATATGGTCCAGAGGGAACTGGACAAGCTGGAGAAGGGGGCCTGTGTGAATCTCATGTCAACAAGGCCAATTGCAAGGTCCTACACCTGGGTTGGAGCAATCTGCAGTTTTGATACAGGATGGGGGATGATGTGATGGAGTCCAACCCTTCAGAGAAGGACTTTGGGCTGCCGATTGATGAGAAGCTTGGCATGAGCCAGCAATGCACATTTGCAGCCCAGAAGGCCAAATGTATCCTCAGTTGCATCAAGAGAAGTGTGGCCATCAGGCTGTGGGAGGTGATTCTGCCCCTCTATTCCTCTCTTGTGAGACTTATCTGGAGTATTGTGTCCAGTTCTGGAATTCCCAACATAAGAAGGGTATGGAACTGTTGGAATGGGTTTGGAGGAAGGCCATGAACATGATCAGAGAGCTGGAGAACCTCACATACTGGACAGGCTGAAAGAGTTGGGGTTGTTCAGCCTGGAGAAGAGAAGGCTGTGAGGACACCTTATAACAACCTTCCAGTACCTGAAAAGGACCTACAAGAAAGCTGGGGAAGGACTTTTTACCAAGGCATGAAGCAATGGGACAAGAGGGAATGGGCTTAAATTGGAGGGGGGAAGATTTAGGCTAGACATTAGGAAGAATGAGGGTGATGAGACACAGGAACAGGTTGCCCAGGGAAGTTGTGGATGCCCCATCCCTGAAAGTGTTCAAGGCCAGGCTGGGTGGGGCCCTGGGCAGCCTGATCTAGTAGGAGGTGTCCCTGCCTATGGCAGGGGAAGTAGAACTAAATGATCTTTAAGGTAATTTCCAACCCAAACCTCTATATGATTCTATGGTAATGGTATGGTAACACACAGGACAGCAGGAAGAATAGGCAAATGTTTGATTCAGGTTGAAGAACCAGGTATGGTTATAACACTGCTGAAGAATGTAGATCCTATATTTTTTATAACTCTTTGATAATTTAATGAACAGATGTAAACATTGATCATGTTCCATAGCCTCAACAGTAGTTCCTTTGGCTTATCATCTTTATTAGCTGATATTGGTTACAATCTTCTAAACTAAATATCCCTTACTGCAAGTTAGGAAGATTATGTAACTGATAAATATTAATAATCCATCTCTTTTTACAATAATTTAATATGTACCTGGAGACACCTATTACATACCCTTTCATTCTTCTCCAAGCAAATCCAATTTACTTTCTTTCTGGTTTATGTTTTCAAAACCTTGTATTTCTGCTGTTCTTCCAATTTGTTCTAATTTGTTGGCATCTTTCTTAGTGTGTTATTTAAAACTGGACACAGTGTTCCAGGTTAGGTTTACCTTACTTGGAGAAATGCAAAATAATCACGTTCCGCAACATAATGACACTCAATTATGGTAATTTTTTTACTTAGCAAAGTGGGCATTTAAATGGTTATTGAGTCATCTGTCATTTGCTTGCTGCCCAGTAAGAGAACCCTTGCTCTCTTTTGTCTTTTTTTTGTTTATAAAAGCTTTCTTAACTTTTTATCTCTTCCAGGTGTTATTTCATTCAATCTTCTGTTTTACTGTTTTATATTTCTATGTGGGTACACATTTCTATGAAAATGGGTCTTAAAGACAGGGACAGGTTACATACAAACCTTTTTAGTTTCAAGACCTTACAGCAGCAATAGTATATAATTTCCTATCTTTTCTCTGTATTGAAAAGAGTTTGTTCTTTTATCTTAATAGCGGCATTTGTCAAAACTAAAGCTCTCTCTGAACTTTTTTTTCCCTGCTTAGAGTTTAGTCTAGCAATTTTCTATACTGAAATTTGCATTTGTTTGAAGATTTTTATTGTTCCACTGCTCTTACTTGTTCCTTACACTAAAATCATAAACTCTATTGCTTTGTGATCAGTTTTATCCATTGTGTTTTTACATTGCGAGCTAATGCCTTCTTATTGAAACTGTACTTAAGAGTTTAAGAGCTGTTCTTAATTGTTGCTTCCAACTTTTTCCAACATACTTTTTCAAACACACACTGCTATATTTTTCCTCAAGTATATAGTGACAAAGACTTCCATTACTATTTTTCTGTGTCGCCTGATAACTCAGGAAAAAAACTGTTTCAGCCCACACCTCCTTTTATTTATTTTTGTTTTAAGTAAATACCTACAATTAAATCGAGCCTGTTTTATTCTGTTTCATTTTCAACCAGATACTTTCTATTCTTTGTAAACTTCTATAAGCCTGAAAGGAACAAGGTTGTCCAACAAATGCTGAGACAGAAGTAAAAATGCAGGTGGTGTACGCATGTGTAAATCTCTTCAGTGTTTTTAAAATAAAACTCTATCCCTAGACTGATTTCAGACATGCTGCTGACTAATGTTCAACTTATTGTCCATCAAGACCACCAGGTTCTTTTCTTTTTCTGCTGAAGGCACACTATCTCATCATCCAAATCACTAGTGAAGATGTTAAACGTGGTTGGATCCAGCATTGACCCCTTGCTACAGTGCTAGTTATTGGGCTCCAACTAGAATTTGCACCAGTGCAAACCATCCTCTGGACCTTGCTGTTAAGCCAGTTTTCAAACCACTTTACTCTGTGCTCATCCCGCCTCTAATTCATCGACTTCTTTATGAGGATCTTATGGATGATTGTCAACAGCTTCGAGGTATAGGCAGACAATATTCACTGATTTACTGCCATCTACAAGCTAGCTTTACTATTCTGCTAGAGACAGACTTTGCTTGTGTCTCTGCTGCCGTTGGGTTTTGGCATTTTTCAGGCTGTTGAGTCTCTGAGAAGATCCTCTGTGTCTGTGTCTCTCATCCTCTCTGATGCTGTGCAGCCTGATGACTTCCTCCTGTGACCCCTTCCAGTTTGTGGCATGGCTTCTCAACACCAGCATACCTCCTGTAGGGAAGAAAGATCAAGTCTCCCTGCCTCAGCTACACGCCCTAGCCAGCATCTTTGATCTGGGACTTGGAGGCCTGCATCCACTTCCCAATACCCTGTCTGGATCAAAGCCTCCACACCGGCTGGGACAGTTGCTGCAGCATCTGTTGGAAAATGTGGACTGTGTCATATTACAATCATACCTGAAAGTGTTTATGCTGGTCTGAACGGATGTGAGGACCCCCTCTTTGTAACTTGCTGCACCAACTTTTGCACAAACTACTGCATCTGTGAGCTGCACTTTAGGTCTAGCTTTTACAAGCCTCTCTCTAGCATCAAACCATCTATCTATAGCTTGACCATCTATAATCAGGGGACAACAAAGGTTTCAGGAACCTTTAGGTCATGGGGAGCTGACTGAGATCTTAGAAGATGATAGAGTTTACCTCATCTGGCAGCATTAAGTGCCCTCATGTTTCTCAGACTTGAGGTCCAGGCATGCCCCAACAATCCTGAACTTTGTCCTCAGAAGATCCAGAACCTTCCAAAGCAGAACCCAGAGACTGCCGTACAAACGGTTACACCTGTTAGCCACCACTTTTAGCTTCAATTGTCTATTAAGGGCAAGTACAATGTGTATATAACACTCCAAAGTGTGTAATGATGACTTTCTTATTGAAAAGGACATTGAGAAGTTCATGCAATCCAAGCATTTTAGGGTTGTATCTTTTTAGTGCTTGTTGTCCGTTGCAGCTCATATAAAATTCTCTCTGGAGACAGCAAGAGAGAATTTAGAAGCCCCAGCTCCAGACGATCCAGAACATGTCAGGAATGATGTAATTCCCAAACCAGCTTCTTTGTACATGCATGAAGAATTTAGGTTCTTGGGCTGCCACACTGTTTCTTCATAAAACCATGTATTCTCTCGAGGATGAAGAGAGTGCATTGTGAAGACTACTGCCTTCTAAAGCTGAGATTTACTTTTTTTTTTTTTTTTTTTTGGTAAGAAATCTTATGCTCATTTCCAATCCTTTTCTCACACTTTTGATCAAATAGCACATCCTTAGTCTAACTGTGGTATGACGTTGTCACCTCCAGTAAATGTTGATGTTTGTGACACTTATGCCAACTACTTTCTTGATCAAATATTGTTTGTTATACAATAAACAGTCTTTTTTTTTTTCATAGGAACAGCCAAATTTTGTCAGCCCAAGGGTCCCTCTGGTCCAATAGCCTTGCACTAGCAGAGGCAAGCAGCAGATGCTTGAATAAAGTGCATAAGTAAAAGGAATCAATGAAATATCCTTCCTTGAAATGCCCTACTGCCTTCTGGTAATCAGCAGTTTAGGGATTCCTGCTGACCTATTCCTAATTGTATTAGATGGTATATACATGCTTCCTGCCAGTCTACAAATTCAGTGCAATAGTGTGAAAAAGTGTGAAACCAGGAAGATCATTCATTGAGGTGGTATATTTCACATAGTGTGACATCATTTGGGAATTGAGTGCAATAACTCGCATGGCTCTTTTCTTTGTTACTCTATGATACAACAGCAAAACCAGATACAATAAAACCTCAGAATTGCATTTATGTTTAATAAGGTAATAGCTACAAAACAGTAGTCAATGGTCCAGGCAAGTAAATTAAAGAAGTATTAACGATGAAAAATGGCTTTCTTAATCTTAGCTGCATAAAAAAAAAAATACTTATAATCCACGTACAGTTTACAGTTTCAACCAGAAATTACTCTAAAGCCAAGAAGTTAGAGGGTGCATGTAACTCAACTAGAGAATCTTTAGGGGATGATTATTTGAGGTGCTGAGCACAGCCTATGAGAGCAAATATTTTAAAAGTTACGAAGAACCCTAATGCTATACAGATGGGAGACTGTAATTACTTCAGTTCATATTGTGCTGAGCACCTTCTCCTGCCAATGTAGATTTGCTGATTTAGACTGTGAACTATGAGGTACTCTGGAAAAAGTATTTTTTAATAAAAAATCAAGTAAATGATAAAAAAAAGCCCTCGACAAATGCAGTTGGAAATCAAATGAAACCAAGAATTAAACAGTTAGGCCAGATTCTACAAGAGGTTGTGTATTTTTTAGCTGGTGCTGATCATTCTTGACTCCCACTATAGCCATTGAGTTCCTAATGAGCTCACACCCTACTTTAAATATTTCACTATGGAAGCATTCATCACTATATAATCTCATTCTTGTAATGACTGCCAATAAAACCATTATGCTAATGAGACAGCTAGAAACGAAAGGAGACAAAAACAATAACTAAAATCCAAAGCAGTTTTAATGCTTCCAGTTTTAGTTTAATTATATTCTTCCAATGAATTATGACTGAATTGGGAAGAAAAGAGAGTAAATATTGTAGATTAAAGACAAAAATGTTTTAGTATTTCTCAGGTAGATTTAGGGACCATTCAATATTCTCATTTATGTTTTAATACTGAGCTTGAGTAAGGGCCTTATCCTGAAAGACTTCCCTGCAGGACATTTCTGGACTTCAGAGTACTTTGGCATGCTAGATTAATTCTAACACTATGATGTTTTATGTGGAAAATAAAATAATAGGGCTAAGAGAATCCTGAAGAGTTGGGCTGACAGAACATCACAAGAAGCAGAAAAAAAAAAAAAAAAAAGGAAGATAAATAGAGTTTAAACCATTTATTGGAAAGATAAACCAAATACTGAATCAGATTAAAATAGTAAAGTATGATTCAATATAGACAAAAGTGAAAAGAATAGGGTGGTTCAAAGATGCATACACAGGCAGGTGCTGCGGTTAAATACTTTAGAACAGATCCTCGTGCCTTTGGGCACTAATAGAGCACAAAGTCCAACCTTCAAAGTGGTTTGGGAGAACAACAGATGTTTTTTGTTTTATGCCCCAAAGACTGCAGAAAATGTTATACTGACTTAAGAGTGATCTTACATTAATAAGAGCTGCTTTGTTTTCAGGAGTGTTGCTATCCAGCATAATCTGGAATAACAGATGTTGCTTTATTTCCTGCAATTGCCTGCACCACTTAGAGGAAAGCATTGTAGTGAAAAGGGAGTTTGAAGCCCACTTTGACCTTGTTCTGAAAACTCATTCTAATAGTCAAGTCTGACTTTGGAAGGTCTTCTTCTTTAAGACAAAACATTTGACTGAAAGAAAGACCACAGATGTAAACCTCCAGAACTTAATTCTTTTTTGCAACACGCCTTTCAGCAACTCTGCAAGACTCAGAACTGAATGTTGAATTCTAACATGATTTTTTTTTTTTTAATGACAGCTTTCCAGGTGGTGATGACTAGTCCTGAGTCATATTCCCATGATGTTTTTCAGTCCATGACTTCAACCATTTCCAGCATCGAATCCTGTCACATTCAGAAAAGTTGGAAGCTTTGGAATACCTCTCAAGAGTAATTCTTTGTCATGATGACTGCACAGAGCCATACAAGTAAAATGACAGCAATAAATAGAACTTGCCAACTGCATGAAAACTGACAAAACAAACACAGGCTACAAGAAAGAAGACTTTAAACAATGTTCCATTAAATTAGTCTATATCTACTTAAGTGGAAAGTTAGGAGCAGTTGCAACACTACAGAATTTCCCAGTGAAACAGTTTGCATTTCTCCATCATGGTACTATCCTGTATGAGGCAGAGGTAGCACAGGGACAGGGGTAAATCTGGTATCACCTGCAGGAAAAAGAAAAAAAGCTTGAGAGAGAATAGAAATAGCTAAATATGAAACAAGAAATATATCTGGCAATGTCATATACTTGACCTATTTCCCTCCTCCCCCTTTTTTTTTAATGAACTTATGTATACAGGGCTACCAAAAAAATGAAGGTTTTTTTTCTTTTTTACTTGTGCTTTACCAAAATTATTGCCCAAAATACTAGAAAAGTGTATTTTAAAGAGAAATAGACAAAAGAAAACCACTTTGTTTTCACCTGAAACTAAGTATTAGAAGATGCAGGCTATGTTATCTCTGTGCAGTTTCATCAAGATCTGATTTTCATAAAGAGATCTAGGTTCATGATGATATGCAGAATATACATCAGTAGTACGACACAAATTGCAAAGGGGAAAACACATAGATCTTGTGTCTCACCCGTACGAGAATTAGGGCTGCCCATAAGAGAAAGCGGACAGCTTTCAGGAACATAAAAGCTTGTTAGCAAGGAAATAATCTGATTCCCATGTCTGTGTGAAGCACTACAGGAAATAATGAGCTTAAATTGCAGCAAGAAACTGATATACATTAGGATGAGAAAAAAAAAAAGAATCAGAAATTTTGTTGACATAAGTACATTGAACTGCTGACCCTAGGAGAACTGTAGAGTCTTCATCATAGGAGATCTTCGAAAACTGGTTAGATAACCATCATCAAAACATTATGCAGGCATTGAGTGTAACTGTAGCAGAAAGTGGAATTCACAGAGAATCATGCAGACTCTTTGGACTTCAGATTTGGTTTTGATATACTTTTAACTAACTGTGACCTCAGGTGGGAAAAATATTTTAAAACAAGGATTGTTAGTTGAGCTACACATTTCAGATAATAGAATACAGTTTCTGTAATATGACATTTTAAAATAATACCTCAAACAAGGAAAAAATTCACAACAGCTGTTGAAACTTAGGGAAGTACTAGCGTCTTGTATTTAGACATTTTTTTTCTTTCCGTAGACAGAAATGAGAGCTAAACAAACCCTGAGCAAGATTTAAACAAGTTTTATTCAAAATTTAATTTCCCACATTTAGAGTGGGAAAGACAACAAGGACCAGTGGGATACAAAGACATGAATTAGGTTGTGTAATGGGAAAGAAATCAGATTTAATGACAGAATATTTCTGTGCAAGCAAGAGAAAGCCTAACAACGCTGGCAAACTAAAACAGTGAACAGAAACAAAATAAGATTGCTCTGATTTGGGCACCAAGCAGAGAGAAGTAAGAGTCTGTCTTTCCATGCCAAGGAAATTAATTTAATCCTAGTCACAGAACAGTTTTTAACCTTTTTTGCAGAAACAAATTCTTCAGCTTGGAAATGCCAGTGCAAGCTGAACAAATGTGTCTCCTGATGTTACACATTCTTCAGCCCCCTCTAGTCCACCCCCATAATCCTTCAGTTTGGGAGAAATTTGAGGCAACCCCTCCTACTGCCCTTTCTCTTCCAATTGGAGAAAGCTGATTCCCTGTTAGGTATTAAGCAGTCTTGAAATACTGAATTCATTTTGTTTGTTTGTTGTTGTGGAGGGTTTTTTTCCTACAGTGAGAATACATTTGTTTTCAGTAAAGAAATTCCCTTCCCTAACCACCTCCAGTTTTCTTTAAGTGAGGCCATTTGTTTTCAGCAGTGCTGAATTTTCTTCTCTCTTGCAAACACATTCAGTTTTTGCAGCTAGAGTACAAATAGCAAATGCTCACCAGTATCGCTCATCTCTACTTTTTCCCTCCTTCCCCCATACCCTCAGCCCAACTCCTTCAACAAGCCCGGCAGCAGCAACCATATGTTATACATTAAAGACAGTCAGGGATGTTAATATTCATTTGTATGCTGCCTACATTGACAGAAACTGCAGATTCAGAAAAAATGGTGTTTATTTTCCTTAGCTTGAAATTTTCTGGATTTCTCAACAGATAATACTACTTCGAGAAGTTGCATAGTTTTATTTATTAATAGGTTTTTTTCCTCATGTGTTCCAACAAATATTGGTATGTGTAACTATGGGAATGCAACTGCCTTTTCCTCCAAAAGGAAATATTTTTTTTTTCTCTCTCCTATATATACTTTCTCATGTATATTTTATTTTTCTTATTTACCCGAAATTGTCATAAGTAACCAACCCTGAAAAACAAGCACACTTCTTCTAGCAAAAGATAAAAAGGAGCGCATCTATTGTCTAAGCAAGATGCCAGAGACCTCTTGACGGAAACACATAACCTTTATTTTGTGTTTAAGTGTTATATTCCTGTAGTGCTGTATAACCTTTGGCTTACAAAAAGACTGTATCTGTGTTCTTTATGCAAAAGCTTTTCTTTTTATTTTTAAAATTGCCAACAGTGGGAGGATGTTTGTAGGGTCTTGTTTAAAGAATACAGTACCTAGGTTCTCAGAATGTAGCAAGACAGGAGAGACAAATATGAACATATACAGACAATCAAAAGTCATCTGCATTGTCCAAATTCTTCTCTTATAGAAGTTCAATGAAAATTTTATTGCCTTTTTAGATGGAATCAGTGTTATTCATTTTGCAGTGCTTCTAGCTATTTGATGTCTGGACACATCCTTCTATAGCTGAGTGAACACTGAGAAAAAAAAACAACCCGTGAAGTTGAGATGTTGGACGTCTTCTCTGTAGTACACGCTATATCTGAACAGTTCTTTGTGCTCAGACTATTTAATATTGCCTTTTTTAAAGAACAATGGAAACTTGTTGCTTCTTTGCATAACTTTCATATATGGTTTTGAATGAGACCGGGAGAAGGCCAGTTGTGCAATCATCAGTATCACTGAAAGCATCACTCGTGTCTGGATCACACAAGTATTCTGACTTCTTACTGTCTACAGGAACTTGTACAATATGCCTTCACTAAATAATAGAAACAGCGGAAGTCCAGAGGTCAAATTATTCTGAAAAACCTATCATCTGTATTTAATTGCAAATTATCTTTTTATCTATGTAAATGCTAAAAATTGCTATGAATTCACTAAAACCAAGTTGCTGCATTTAACAACAACTAATGGCAGTGAGTTCCGCAGGTTGGTTATGTTAAAATTAGAGTCTTTATTTGAAACACCAGTGTGTTTCCTTCCTTTTTTCCTCGAGATGCTAAGCCAAGTTAGAACCTGATTATCCAGACTGGCTTTGTTTTTTATGTAACAGCTTATGTTCCTCTTCTTTGAAACCATGATCTTATTAAAAGCCTTCTACCTGCAACACCACTATACTACAGTTTTCCATTTTGAAGGATGTTACTCCAATATCCCTCACTCCAACACCTCAAATCTCTTCATTCAGTTAGTTTGTTTTTCAACCAGCTTATCATCGGCTGAAGACAACATCCCAGGCTAGGGATGGCAGGTGAGATGATGTGCTTATTTATACAGGGCAGCCTAGTCCAAATTTCTTTTAAATTCTTTGCAAGATCTGAGTGTTAAATCAAGCCAGCAGGGAAAACTATGTCAATATTTATCACATGCCCTTTTAAAGTCCTCTTAAAAGTTAAATCCTAACAGACAAATTCTTCACCAAGTAGGTTATATTAGAAGTTCAGGACAGAACAGATGATTTGGGGGTGGGGACACTACAGTTCAGACACCGGTTCCCACCATTACTTTAAAAATAGTTCTTTCTAAGACTTTGCAACCATCCTCTGGTTCCCTCTTGCTGTAACCTGAACTGTTCTGTTACGAAAGAAATCTAATTTAAAAGGAGAGAAATTGATTGTCTGAGCAATCTGCCTTCCAATAACCTCTCAAATAAAGCTTTCAGGAGGAGTCTGAAGCTCCTAATGACCTCAAGGGCTAATGTTTATATCACCCTGCAGAAACAACCTTTTGTTAAAACACCAAGTAAATTAAACTGCAGGCCACATAAGCTTTTAAGGTGTGTTAAAGATGAGAAGTAGCCTGTACTAACTGACTTTTAATTTATTTAATTAATTGCTGTCAACTTTCAGTGACTATATTCTATGATTTATATGCTGATTTAAAATTGTCAAAGTTGAGTGTGAGGTTGTCTCGAGCTGACAAAAATTTATATGAGCAAAGTATTCTGTGGGGGAGCAAAACTGGAATTTTCCAATGCACTTTTTAAGTACTTCATGACCCCACCTTCAGTAATCCTTTCAAATCCTTTAGAAGGGACAATTTCTTCGCTGTTCTCACGATGTGATATATTAAGATTAAATTGAGTCATAATTTCCCAATTAACCTTCTTGAAAAACACTGTTAAGCCCTGGACTGTATTGAAAGAATGCAAGATGTGCAACATATTTTCATATTAATGTTTTTGTTACTTTATCAGATACATTTTTAGCTAATGAGGAAAAGCACTAACTACAAATGAGGAATGGATGCCCTTTGGGGGGTGTGTGTGTGTTTAGGTTCCAGCATTGAATATGATCTCACGTGCGGTGACAAAATCATAAAGTGATACTTTCAAAGATGTTGAAGAAACTCCAGAGACTAGACGCCCATTGGGAAGTACAGGCAAGTAACTTCTCAGAAGGACATGATGGTGAGGACTGACATTTGTGTAGAGTTTTTCAGGAAGAAATGGAAAGCAGTTCTGAGGCAACTTACTAGATCTCTTTGTGGTGATTTTACCACGTTTCATTTGCTTGGAGGTACTAGCAGCCTGGAACATACGAGTGAGGATGCTGATAAGCCTCCAAGCCTATTTATATGTGTCCTGAACAGCCAGATAACCAGCTCCCCCATTAAGGTCATTGCAAAATGACATCTTACTTCTGTATGTACTCAGGCTATACTAGACCTCCCAAAAAAACTTGGTTGTGGTTATTTTCTTTTTTAAAGAAAATTGCCTTCACTACCCTTTTGCACATTCTTTTACTCTAGGGGGGGCGAGCACTTGCAGAGCCAATAGAAATAGAGAATTTGATCTTTATTCTGCCAGTAACAAATTGCTGTCTATCTCTAGATATCTGTCGAGTGCCAGTCTGCACGTAGCCTCAGTAAGGTGGGGAGTCTTTAAAGCTATGTTTCTGAAGCTGGGCCATAGTGCATCCCTTAACGCAAGATTTCTGGGACTATGAACAGATAGGTCAGAAAGTAGATTAACTTAATCTTTACTGGAAGGAGAAAAATGGTGTCTGCATCCAAGATTATTTTGTATTAATCAGATGTAGAAAATCAGGTAGAAAACAGGTATCAACATGTGAGAGATTCTCAGACCTCTCTCAACAGTTTATCCATGAAGGTCTTACGTGAAGAGTTAACAGCTACTATCAGTGAAGAAAAATAAGCCTTTCTTAGCAATCTGCAAGAACGGTTTGTAGGTATCTACCATCAGTATTCTTGTCTCCAGATGCTGAGCAGACGTGGAAGCATTTGTTTGCAGCCTTTAATGAGTTGCTCTAACCTCAAATGATTACACATGCTGCCTGTAGAATTTGCTGATGGATTGGCACCTCCTCGCTCTCCCTGAAGCAACTTTAAGTAGCCTGTCTTAACTATCTCTGTATCTCATGTAGAGATTATTGGTATCTAACTTTGGGCATTGAGAGCAGGGCCCTGAAAGGCACAGCAACTCTGTCCTTCAATAGCTCTGATCTTCAGTGACTCGCTCTCTCATCAGCCCAGTCTGGCAGAGCGGGGAGCTAAATACTTGTTCTAACGATTGAAGCTCTTGAACTCTACTTCACTTGGGGTTTCTATCAAGAGATGACTTCCTGGCTGCATATAGGGTACACACTCTCTCTACTTTGGAGATATGCTGTTTATTTCCCGTCTGTGCATTATCTGATTCTGTGCTATGCAAAGATGCCTCTTGCTGAGAGAATTTTTAATAAAAATTGGCAACCGATGCCTAGAATTACTTTAACACTGATACGGTAGCAGCATTTTCTACTCCTTTAAGAAGATCTTCAGAAGAAGCAGGGGACTAGGGAAGGCTGCTATGATCTTTCATCATTTTACTTGCTGTAGTAGCTACCTTCAAATTACTAAAAATTGCACAGATACTCCAAAACAAAGAAACAACTTATCTTAGATAAAATCATCTTGTGAAAGTAATCTGGTGTCATAAGTGTGGTATTGCAGCTAACATAGCATAATATTTCTTATGAGTAGGGTCCATAGTGATAGGCCCCTGGGAAAACGGTACAGTAGAAAAAGAAAATATCTTTGGCAACTGCGAAAGCACATTTCTGGAATTTGGCATAATCTAGTTAGACTGTAGTTATCCCTTTCTTGAATAAAGGCTGGTGCTATTCATTTGATGTTGAGACAAATCAGAAACCCTGCTGCGAACTTTAATAAGATACCTAACAAGGGAAATTCTCCACATTAGGCAGTCTGGCTAGCTGACAGTCACTGCTGTGCTGTTTCAAGATGCTGTAATATGCCTCAAGATAATGTAATGGTCCTCTAGAATGCTTCAATGAATTTCAGTTTTGTACAATCTTTATTGAGATATTATCTATATACATATACACACATAAACACATACACATAAGCGTCTGTACTCCACAAGATCAAACAGGACAGCTGGATGAAGTTCTTTCAGTATGTGAAACGATAGTAATCCTTCCACTCCAAGCTATAAAAACAAGTCATAAAGGCTTGTGTTTTGGAGGCAGAAGCCCAACATCTAGATGTGGCTGTTGCATGCAAAGAATACAGCTAAAAATACCACTGGAAGTTAATTTCTCTAGGATCCAAACTCAATCAACTTGAAAATTAACAGAGGAGGAGAAAGGGAATGAATTTGTATTTCTTTTAATTTGAACTTTTTATACTCTTTCCCACTTTTAAATATAAACTAAAACTTTTGAAATAACCAGTAGCTTTGAAAAAAAAAAGAATCATAGTTTGAAAAATATCAATGGCGTTTTTCAGGTTATTTGCAATGAAATTTGGTTGCAACTAGAAGTAAGGACAAGCAGTTTCTATTGGATGATTGAGAAATCATCATCTTAAGCATTTCCAACAAAGTCTATCAAAGGTAGTTTTTGTTTTGTGTATATATGTTTGATACAAAGTTAGATGTAAAGAGTTGAATTTTTCCATTCAGTTTGAGAAAGAAATCTGAGGGATGCCAGAAGGATTATAAAATATGAAATATTCCTGCTTGAAGTGGCTTAGATAGGAAGGATCGTTCAATGAAAAAAGTATAGAAGAAAATGGACTTTATCCCCCCAAAATAAAAGTTTTCTTAATATCCAGCTTAAAGACACATGAAACTTTGAAATATATTATTTAATGAGAAGGAGGTGCTGAAGGGGTTTGATAAAGTCAACTATTTAAATAAAAATCTCCCCTGTTTTTCGAATACTGCTTGCTTTCTTGGAAGTCGAACATCTGATCTTTGTCTTGCTGAGTGATTCATATTTCTCCCTGCCCACCTAGATTTGACCCACAGATCTTCATTGCAGCCTCCACACTTGTCAAGTCTTCTGCAAGGATTTACTTGTGTTAGTTTTCTAGCAAACCCCTGCAATCTTCTTTACCAGATATCTGTAAAGACAACTTAGGCATGCTTGACTTTTCCTTGGGTATCGTAAAGTATGTTCTGGACTTACCTTCCTATAATGTTATTGCTTACTAGAAGCAAGCCTTGATAAATTTCCTAAAATCTGTATTGACTTGCTTGGATTCTTGTAATTTTACCTACTAAACTTGTTCTTCTTCTTTAAAACAAAATGCTACTGGACACAATTACATTTTCTTTATCTTTAATATAAATAAAGGAAGCAGTTATAAATAGTTGATGAGAATCTGTGCATGCATAGTGATTTTTAATTGCTGAGAAGTTTCTACTACATTCAGCTTGCAGCTGGCTGTATTGTTATTGTGTTGGTCACATTATAGTTGGCTAACTTATTTATTGCCTTCCCAGCTATATTTTGGGCTTTGGACTATGCTTTAATAAGCCCAGATGGATTTCAGCCTAAGTAACATATTTAAATCTACAACCTAAATATAAAATATAGGTTTAACCCATTAAAAATACTGCTCCAGCACCAATGTTGATGATTACTTTTACTGTATAAACTTCCTAGAAATAGATATGTACATTGGGTTTGGGCAAATTATATTATAACCCTTAAATATGACTTCTAAATGTAAAAGGTAAAATATCGGATCATGCTATTAAAATCCATAATGATGATTTTGTTCAACAAAGGTTTTGTTTTATGCTTAACATGCCCGTATTCAGCAATACTTAAGTACTAACTAAATTTGAACAACTGCTTCACTTAAAATGCTACTATCTAGCAGGCAATATTCAAAGCAGTTTTGTATCATTTGGTGTTTTGTTATGAAACATTTATACTACTTTGGGCATAACTCTGAGAATTAATCAGACAGACTGTATCCCAAGCTGCTCTGAAAGTACTGGAAACATGACAGAGCCTATCCCTACTGAAATTAGTAGCAGATCAGCCCATGACACAAGAAGAAGCTGCGCCCCATTTAAAGGAAGAGAAGATATGAATATGTAAGTAAAGCAGACTACTTATTTACTTGATATTGGCTTATTTCCAGTTAAGGACTTGCTAATAACTATGATCTCTGCTATCTGCCACACGTCGTATTCACATCTCACAGTATGGCAAGTTGCTCTGCTTTCATGGTGTTGTGTTAGTTGTGCAGCTGCATGAGACTCCAACCAGACTGCAGCTGCATTCTCTATGTTGATCAGCACAAGATCTTTCCTGACACTCGGAGTGAGGATGCTGCCGCATGCTCATGGTACTGGGAACTTCTGTGAAAATTCTGCAGTTAAAAGAAAACTTCAGTGATTTGTCAAAACCCCTGAGGCAGGTGGTTTTTTTTTATTATTATTGAAAAAGAAAATAAAAGTTCACACATTTTTTTTTTCCAAAACACATGGTAGGAAAAGGAGCCAATGCTTCAGAGTCCTGGTATCTGTGACTGTTTCTCAAGAGAGGTTGTCACTTTATTGCTATTGTTAACAGCAGGTGGTCAATAGCAAAGATTTTTAATAACTCTATTTTTTATTAAATTGTACTGTGCAGTTTAAAAGTAGTAAATGTGTTAGGTATGTTTAAAAGGCGCAGAACACAAACATAATGAATACCACTATCTTGGTCCAATTATGTAAATGTTTCAGTAAAGCTTTTCCTTTAAAAACAAAGTGAAAAAGTAATCAACCATGGCATTAAGCAGGAAACTGAAAGAAGTATATAATACATATTCACTAAGTCTATCATGCTGTACTCATCTGGTATTTTCTTTGATAAGATATATCATTTTCCAGATAAAGGGCATACAACATTACTAGTTAAACTAAAGAAGATAATGGAATAGTCTAAGAAATGTAGGGTACATAAAAAGCTAGTATAAGGATTATGATTCATGGCGAACTGAAAGGAATGTAGTGATGGTACTACTTAAGAAGTCACAGAAGTAAATGCTGTTTAATTTTTTTTTTCCCTGACCATAGCATAGTGACTAGCAGTGTTCCAGCATTATTATTTTTTTTGCCACCAAAAAGGTAAGATATATTGTCAATATAGGAATAATATAAATGTCTTAAAAAGACAAAATGGGATTAAATGATCTCATTATCAAGCACGGTATTATTCAGTTAGGGATCATGTTAATAATTCTTCCTGTAAGACAGGAAGTTTGGCTCAATGATGGAGGGAGGAAGGTTTTATTCATCCATGAAGGACAGTCAGTCGAGCATCAATGTAATGGAGCTGTGAAAATGGCAGAGTCTTAAGATTTACCAGCTTCACTATTTCTTTAAAAAGAGGAAGGTATAGTACCCTTGCAACATTCACGTGAAAACAAAGGAATTCTGGTCACCCAGCTCTAAAAATCCCACCAAATGCAAACTGGAACAGGTTTGGAAAACAGTATTCAAATGACCAGGGAAAAGGAGAGCCTGTATTCTGCGACTCTAAAATATATGGCTTTTTTTGTCAGGGAAAACAAAGATGGGGAATGTCTATGATTAAATCTAAGAAGCAAGCACCAACAAGAGAAATCATTCTTTAAAGGATGACATTGATAAAAGTGACTATGAATTGGTAAGGAATAGACTCTGGCTTGAATTTTCAGATTTCCAACCATATTTGGAAGAAGTTTCTGGAGAAAACTTCCAAAAGGAATGTCAAGACAAAGAGATCAGTTTGGATAGGGCTCTGAGTAACCTGATCTAGTTAAAAGATATCCCTACTCCTGCAGGGGTGGTTGACTAGATGACGTGTAAAGGTCCCTTCCAACCCAAAGCATTCTATGATTCTATGAATTAAACTTGGTTTTCAGTAGTCCTCCTTTAGTTCATGAAATGGGTTAAATTATTATGCATCACATACTTTGCTGTACCAAGAGGTGTGGTGGTATTTTTATGGTTGACCAAGGAAATTAGAGAGGTGAAACACTTTTCTAGTGTTGCTGTGAAGAGTTGCACGTAGTGCAGCTAGATTAGAAGTCATGCGTGGTTCATGTAAGTGTGTGTTAGTAGCAAGAAACAGCAATGTTTTAACATGATTAGAAACACATTGACCATACATTCAGACTGGTTTATACATCCACTGGGTGGATCACACATTTTGACTGGTACTTCCTACTGATTTCAGTCAGCCCACAATAGTTTTCAGTAGCTGAATGCCATGCACTTCCACACTTACTTTTCAGGAGTTGCTCCCAAGAACTAAAATTTCTCCAAGTTTTCTGTATCAAAATATGACAGATATGGAAAAATCATTACCTTAAAGTGACATAAATTGACTATAAGAATTTTCAACACAGAAGTAAATTAGTCCTCAACATTAGCAAACAGAATTAAGAATAAGTAGTTTCATTAAAATCCAAATTATTAAAGATTATTATTAATCTTTATATAAGAAAAAATATTTAGCAATCAGTGTCTGCTTGTTTCTTCCTTCTTCTGCACAAATTTTCATTCATTCGCTTAGACAGCTGAGTTTTTTAATCTCCTCTTCCTTTACCTTATTTCTCAGTCCACAACGGTTTGGAGAACTGCTTTCTTTGCTATGTCATTTTGCTATGTCAATTCCATAGTGAAGCATTGTTCTCTTTTTCCTGTGTTTAGAACAAGATGAATGACCCAAAGTAAATAATAATAAAATTAATCTTTCCCAAGTATTTTTACTGACAAGGACAATGAAAGTTTAAATATGGAAAACAAGATAAATCTTCCTTCACATATTAATCATCATTATATTGGAATGAAAGAAAAAAAATTACCGGACAGTTCAATATTCCCTCAAATATAAATCACTTAATCCTTGGAAAAATAAAAACCATCTGTCTTTCTTATATACTACAGTTCTTCCCTTAAAATATGAGGATGTTAAGCATTATGTAGTTTGGTCAGATTCTGAAAATATAAAAATTAGGCAAGCCAATAAAATGAACTATCAACAGCGTAAATCTACAGGAGTGCAAAATTTTCATCATGAAGAAGAGGTACTAATATTCATGTAGGCTTTCCTACTTTGATTCAAATTATACAAGCATTTAGCCATAGACTGATTTTTAAATACTAGAAATTTATGAATGATGAGGCACTCAAAAAAAACTCCTAAGCATTAGAGAAGGAAAATGTGTCCTGCATCTCAGTACCAGAAAGGCATAACCTAGAAAATGAACCAGGTATGACAGTTGATATTCCCTCCCTGAAACCTAACCAACACATCTGCAACACTTGAAACCTACACTTGAAAATAAACAAAATGTGAAGTTGATGAGAGTTTAATGAAAACAATATGTAACTTCAATTAGTTACAGTGGAAGCTCACTAATTTTCACTTGGCTAACTCCCAAACTCCACAATTTTAAAGGAAATGCTATTTCCCCCTTACTTTCAACAAAGATTTAAGAAACAGAGTCATAGGAATACTGTATCAGTGACAAATTATTTCCTTTCTAAACATATAGCAATACACAATAGGGTATGTTTACATATCTTGCAGCATCATCACAAAAATCATTATAGAATCGTAGGGAGGTTTGGTTTGGAAGGGACCATAAATATCATTGAGTTCCAAACTCCCTGCCATGGGCAGGGACACCTTCCACTGGATCAGATTGCTCAAGGCCCCTTCCATCCGGGAAGCCCCCAGGGGTGGGGGGCTTCCATGACATTTCTTGGCAACCTGTTTCAGTGCCTCACCACCCTCACAGTAAAAATGTTCTCCCTAATATCTAATTTAAATCTCCCCTCTTTCAGCTTAAAAACGTTCCCCCTCCTATAACTGCAATCCCAGCTACAGAAGGTAGCTGATAATACCGTACACCTAACAGAGTATATTTCTACCTTAACAAGCGTGATTTTATGACACCACTTTAAAAAATAAAACTGGAAATATCTCCTGGTGGACTAAAAGATCTTTTCAAAACAAAATATTTCACTAGCAATGACAGAGAGAATCCAAGAGAGGATATTTGCCTAATTATTGATCTTCTGAAAATCAGATCAACAGCTCTGCATGAATCACTTAGCTTAATTGTCACAAAGGATTTATATTTCCTTCCCTATTTTTATACAGGATTCTGTCTTTAGTTTCAGAAAATTAGCTTTCATTTAGGGTAGCATTCTGGAATAATCTATGACTTTTTTCCAAGAATTACTCTTCAATGTGCAGGAGATTCATAGCTCACGTAATTTAAATTTTTTTTTCTTTCTTTTCCTCCACGTAGATTCAAGAATACTTCCATTGTGCTGTCTGCATAGCTGGAGACATCCATGTTTACTGAGAAGCTGTAAATTGTATTCAGTGCTTAATCATATTCTTTATGGGCATTCCACAATGGCCTTTTTTCGAAATTAGAACAATCAGACACTTAGAGTCCCACATCCATCTTAGAAAAATAACATTTTTTTAATTAATTTTACGGTCTTTATGTTTATTTAGTAGTGGCCAATCCTGAAAATCCTTCTCCGTGGAGAAAGTCTTTATGGAAAGGAAGTTTCTCACTGATTCTGAATATATGAAATAGAAAAGTGTATTATAGAGGACTGTATGGATAAATGTCTATCTGGATGTCTTTCTGTCCCTGTATTTAGTATTTACCCTAAGTTTTTGATGTGCGGTTACTTCTAACATTTTACAGAACTGCAAGGATTAGTAGTCCAAAAAATTCCTGCACTGAGCTGATCTTGTATGGTATTGAACAGAGAGGGGAGACAACAGTCCCCTACACAGGTTCCTTCTGAGAATGTAATCTTTAATCCTTCTGTTGGACTCCTTATGCTGTGGTTGCTTTCTCATTCTTCATTAGCACATAATAGAGGATAGATAATGGCTCACAATTCTGATATTGTTTCCTCTTATTTCCAATGTGGCAAAGCAAGCCAACAATAAAGCAGAAAACTTTTTTGGTTTGAAGACAAATGTAAAACCTTACTTAGAGTAATCTCAGCTGACTAACAGGTTCTTTGGTAAACATTTTTAGAAGGTAGTACTTTTAGCTACATTTTGGAATTGTCTTGATGTTCACTATACTTTAAATCTGCATTGTTCTGTAAGGCAACCTTCCATTTTGCTGTAAGCAATCAAAGATCTCAACTAAAGAGACTCCAATACCCTTGGTAACAGAAAATTATTTTCTAAGAGGAAAAAAGCCTTTAATTTAGCACAGTATGCTGTAAAAGAATAAAATACTTTCATGTTTCTGCCTCCTAGGACAGATCATATTCTGCTGCTGAAGCAGTATATACAAAACAGACCTTCTGGTGTAGCAGTTGCCATTAACCAAGAGTAGAATTCTTCACTGAGAGTCGAAGCATGAATATACTCTGAGGCATTCAGTAGTTATTTCATTTGCATGGCTTCTTAATTAGAGGTATTTGAATGCCTTAAGAATTTCCAGTGCATTCAACTTGGGGACATAATGTACAGAAAGCTTACCAGGAAGTTTTATAAGCTGATGTAATACCATCAAAAACATTTTACTTTTTCAATTGATCAACAATAAAGACAAAGCTGTTTGGTCTGTTGTCTGAATTTCTTTGGTGTGAAGGACTTGATTACATTTTCAGGACCCATGTAAATCAATCTTCTGTAAGTAGTTACCTTGATCTACACCGACTGAAAATTTGGTTTACTATTTAGGCATTAGTTTACCTAAGGTTTATCCTAAATAATTTGCACTATATTAATAAAGATGTACTGTTAAAAAGGACTTTGAATGTTTCCTGCTTTTCTTGTGTTTACTTATCTTATGCTGTGTGCACACTTGGTTGTGTTTCTCTTTTCTAGTTTGGCATTACTATTTATTCTTGTACCCTCTCTTCCTTTCAACCTACACTATTATCTAGTATCTTCCACTATCAACTGGAAAGTAAATGTCACAGTACTGTTCAGAGGGTGGGCTCAAACCAAAACACAGGACTGGAGACCTTCCTCCCTGTCCTACTGACATTTTTTACTCTAAACATGAACTTTACAATGTATGTTTATTTTTTAAAGATGAGTTTAAACACTACATCCAAACTTTCCACAGTTTAGAAATTTTCTTATAAATTCAGATCTGATTCTAGACACAAGCTTTGTTTCTCTAGCATTGTTTGAAGTTAGGCTTAGTGTTTCTCATGGGTTGACAACTTGACAGATTTTTATTATTTTGTTTCAAGCTGGAGTTTCATTTACACTATTTAGAATTTTCTCAACATATTATAAAAAAAGTGTTCATTAAAAGTACACTTTCCAGAACTGTTAATTAAAAGGGCATGCTGGGATAAATAAACCCATATGCTGTTGATTAACCACCTTTTAGGGGTCAACTGTTGGGATGTCCTGCTGTGCTTATGTTAATTGTTGTCCAAAATTTTACCAGGAACTGCTTTGTCCATATGGCACTTGCTGAAAATTTAAGGTCTATAGAGAGAATGAACAAAACCCAAAGAAAAAGGTATCTCAGACTGTACTGTATGCGTGGCAACTTCACGGTGGTACTTAACCTGCTCTATTACATAAGATACAGAAAAATGTAATAAGTGATAGAGAGTTTATGTGGGTGTGGGTGTGTACTCAATCATTATCATGTCTATGAATATCTACCACTATTTATAGAGATAATATCTACCTGCATGTAAGGAAATCTAATGTAGATTTGTAAGAAATCATTTTGCCAAATAATGAAAAATAAAAAGGTATGGCAATGTGTTTTAAAGCACAAAACTACATGGCAAAGAACTGATACTGTTGGCTCTAGACATGGTGTTTTTCCGTGGAACAGAAATCACTTTTCTTTGTAAAACCCAATATATACTGACATTTCTTTTTGTTAGTTAATTATCCCCTGAAGACGTCTGTCTTCATGGAAAATGAATCACAGAAATGTCTGTAAGAGTGGAAGATTTGCCCTTTGATTCTCCTTTTTGAAGTCTAAAAACACACTTACTTACCTTTATGGAAAACTCTGTTTGTTCAGATTCTTTTTAATTTTTAGGCATACAAATTTTTCACTTCCATCTTTCACGATGTAAAGGATTTATGATATTATTTGCAGAGGAGTTTAAAAAAAAGCCAAAAACCCTATACTATAATACTTTATACAGAGATTTAAATCAGACTATAGGTTTTGTCTAAGACTGTTAAGATACAGTATCTGTGCAACCACACTTTCGTTGAAATTATGAAACTGCTGGCCAAGTTCGAGCTTCAAACAGTGCTATCATCAGCAGAGTCAGCAATTAGAGAAAAAACTCCACAAAAAAAAGGTTGATTTCTTTTACTCACTACATCTTCCTTCTGTTTTTTAAGAGGGAAAATCAATCACTAATGAGAAAACTTCAAACTTTCAAACAAAGTAACTTTAGTTCCTAAAAGAAATAGAGAAAGGGATTAGTTGAAGTTTGGAGAGTAATCCACACCTCTGTTTCCTCAGACTTCTCTCCTTTCCCACTAGTTTAGTTCTCATCTTCATTTTATATGCCTGTGATCTTATTTAAGGAATATTTCTAACTTGCAGAACAGTTGTTTGATTCAACTCTTCTCTAGGAAGAGTAATTACAAACCACAGACCAGTCATTGTGGATGATATACCACTGAAGCTTTTCAAACTTGGACCAGTATCAGCAACGATAGAGTAAAACTATGGAAATAAAGATAAAAATCGATTTCTTGCTTGCTTGCTGGCTTGCTCTCTCCTTTCACACTTCTGTCTTTTGCCTAAACTCCCAGTTCCCTGGTGTATGGATTGTTTCTTACTCTCTTGTGGTGCCCCCCCATGTACTTTCCCTGGTTATTGTCATGGAGGAGGCAGCCTGGGTCTTGCTCCGCTACCCCTTGCAGGGCCCTGGCAAGGGCCAGAATTTCCTTGGACAGAAAATGTGAAACAATGGGTCAAATTCAAGGTCATTCTGGGAAGTCCAGAGAGCAAGTCAGGATTGACAGGGTCAAAGCTGAAGACTAGCACTCCTACAGCAACACTGGGGCAGGGACTAACATCTCAGAGATGTGCTGAAATGGGGTCCCAGGTCACGGACAGAGTGGAGGGAGGCACCATGGGCAGGTATCTCAGCACTCTCCTGGCAATGACAGGCTATAAAAATACCTTGTGGTTTTCTTCTTCCACTAGATATCATTCTAATTGCTTCCAATTTCATATTTCACCCAGCATAAGTAATCATGCAGGACTCTCCCTTCCCCCAAATTCTTCTCAAATATTTCATTCCTTAGTGTTTTCCCCTTAATACAGAGCTCTGCTTCCTCTTTGCCTATTAACTGAGGATAACTAAGCAAGTCATCCTCCTAGAACTGCCAGTTGCAGGATGATAAGGAAACAATTTAGGTGAAAGGAAAAGAGAAAATTGGAAATTAGTCATGTTCAGAGAGTAATAGAGAAATGATTGTTTAAATCATATTTTCACTGAGTCTCCTTTTCTTTTCTGGGAGATCTATTGGGTATCAAACATATTTTGTAACAGTCAGTATTTCAAAATATCTTCAGATTTTCTGGAAGTAACTTCATCAGATGTTGCCCACGTGGCAATACTACCTCAAGCTTCTTGAAGAACTCCAGGCCACGTATTTTACAGGATATGTACTAAATTTGTTGAACAATTCCAAAAGTCAGGCAAAATTCTATTCTCAGCAATGGCTGATGATTTCTGAGGTTATGCTTTTCTGTCATTTCTGGTATATTGTCAGAGACCTACTGCATATATTGTTGGACTTTTCTGGCTAAATTAGTTCTATTATGCCCTTGGCTTCTTGGAAAACAATAACTTCATGTAACATAGGACAGATTTGTAGCAATAAAATTGAAATTTAATGTCTTACAAAAGCAACTCCACACCTAACAAAAACACTTTCTGCAAAATTGTCATTGAATGTTAAGCAATTCAGACTATACAGAGAAATTTAAAAAAAATCAAAAGCAATTTGGAACTTTTTTAATTCCTTAATTTATTCACAGTGGCTATGGATAAAGTATTGCCAAAAAATCCACCCCATCCCTAACTCCAAAATGTAAAAATAAAAAAAATCAGCAGCACAAATTTACCTTCTTCCTTCCAAACAGAACATTTCTTTTAAAATAAAGGAATTCTGCATGTAGATTTTGACCAAACTCAGGATTTGTTTAGTAAAATATCAGATTTCAGATGGTGTTAAAATCAGAATTAGCGCTCTGTTATACCTCAGTAAGAAAGATACTATGCTAAAGTATTCTGGTTTAATGATATATGACTTCACTATGGCACAAGGAATATTGTTCTGAAAGGGTTTAATTTAAAGCGTTTAAATAGTGTGTTTGGGGTGAAGGTTTTGGGTTATTACCTTGTTATGAATGAAAGCTTTAATGCTTTTTAGTAGATTTTCATCTAGTGCTAAGTTACTCAGTGGAGTTACTCTGATTCACTCCAAGTGAGGACTGACTTGCACTCTTTGTTCATTTACACTAAAGCTGTCTTCCTCAGTATCATTCATTTTAAAAACAATTTAAACAAAACTGTGAAGAAAAATGTATCTATAAATAAGAAACCTTACAGGTAGCACCTTGATTATTTTAGTGTATGTGCACACTCACATGCTAAAGCTGTTTATGATAATAGATGCACTGTCTAATGCTCAGAAACCTGTTTTCAAATTTCAAAGCAATCTAGCCTTGGGTTAGGTAGTTCTTTAGGAGAATATATAACCAGCCAGAGTGACTGTGATGAGTATTCTTTATACCTTAATACACTGCTGATCACTCATAAATATTTTCTGCCATAATACATTATAAGATTTTAATTTCTTTATCACTTTTTCTTCCTTTTGTTTCTATTAGAAATGCCTGCCTGAGGTATTTGGAGATGTCATTTTGCATAATGAAAGGGGACTAACATGAATGCAAATTTCCAGCAAATATTTTTCTTCTTTTTAGAAGCAAATTCTCATGAAATTTTCCCAAAGAAAATTCTACTCTTTTGGCAATTTTGCTACATATTTCTGGAGATTTTTTTCCCTCCCTCATTTTCAATGGCAAATTCAAGCTCTTGATCTAGATAATTTAATGTTAATTAAAAAAAGGTGAATTAAAGTAGTTAGTTGAAGTGGTTTAAAGTACCTCTAGATGAATGGAAATAAAGAATGTTGAATTTTCCCATTTCTCATTACTCATTCTAGAATGTCAAAGTGGAGAATTTCCTCAAAGGGAAGCACTTACTGCTACACTGCTGACAGCGGTCTGGTAATAAGAAATTGAATTTTTTCCTGATGGCCTGGTAAAAATAGGATGCAAATGAATTTTAGAAAATGGATTTATTTGGTAATTAATAAAGAAAATCAGAAAATAAAAGTCCAGTTCTTCCTAGGCAAGTATGTATGTTGCAAACTTTACTGATACCAACTGATTTTTTAACAGTAATTTTGGCAACTGTAGAGAAGTGCTTCCATTTATGTGTTTCTTTAGTGTTTACAAAACTAATTTGAGAAAATGTCCAGATTAGTCATCCTCCTGTGACTAAGTTATCATTAAGAGAAACTGCAAACATTAAGTGAAAGGAAAAGATGAAGGAAATAGAAAACACAGGGCAGATATGCATAGGAGTAAATAATCAGTTCAAAGTCCTGCTACATCAGGTGATCATGTTTCATGAACACTTCACAGATTTCAGCATCACTAATGCTGCCATAACCCCCAAGTCCTATATCCTTACTGCTAGAACACAGATGTAAATGATTACTTCAGTTTCAGCACTATACATTGATTAACTTTAATATCAAGGAGATGAAGGTAATTGCGGGGAGGGGATATTTATGATTTATTCTCATTTTATTTGCATAGATAAAATAAATTTCATTCCACTTCTGGCACATCTACCTCCATTCTTACACTTTCATGATGAGTCATTTTTTTTCAGTTCCCCCTTGTCTCTTGGCTAACTCATAAAGTCTTTCTTCGGGTGATGTCTCTGAAGCATTTCTACATTTTTTCATTGCTTGAAAGGCAAACTCTAGCTAGTTTCATGCTTCTAATTTGGTATTCTACAAATACCAAGTTCTACATCTTAGGGCTACCAAGTACCTTTGTCCCTCAGGACTTCTAACTACAGCAGAATTTGCATGGAGGTATAAGACATCGTCCTAAAACTGCCTGAAGATTAATTCTTTTGCAGTCATTCCACAATTGGTTTTAACCTAAATATTCCTTTGGAAAAAAAAAATGTATTTTTTTAACCAATATTTCACATCATTAATTTACAACACTGCTTCAGCATTTTTACTGTCATCTTTCCGTATCAGTGCATACTTTTCCACTCCTCTGTTTTAGTCATACTTGCCTTTGATTGTCTTCAACTCTGGCTCCATTTCTTGTAGCACTGATTCTACTTCCTGCGTTTTGTTAATCCTGTCTTTCATTCTCCTGCAACTTCTATTCATTGAGAGAGAATAGTTCAGAGAAATAGAGAATAAATAGCAACAGAGAGATAATTTATAAACTAAAATGAAGTGAGCTGAATGTTGATAAAAATAAACAAAAATCAATCCAGTTATTTCTGAACACGTGGCCATTACTATCTGACTTATCAAACCTGATAATAATGTATTCCAATCTCTGTCCAGGACAAAACCATGACCATCAGGTTTGTGGCAACAGCTGACATCTGCACTGTAGACACAAGTGTGCATTTTAGCTGCTGAATTCAACTGCACCCCTGTGCTGGGCTATCACTGTTTTCCTTCCACGAGGGATGTGTGCAGGGTGTGCTTGTAGGAAAACACAGCATTTTAGAGGGTCTGCTGAGAACACAAGGAGTTTGTGAGCTCTGCCCGCCAGACAGCAGTTGTCTGTCTTAACAGGGCTCTTTTTATTACATAATATGCCTTTAAAATGTGGTAGAAAATTATTTTGGAGGTTGGTTTGTTCCTTTTTTATTATTATTATTCAATTGCAAGTCATTTGTATCTGATGGAAAACAAGGAAAGTTATTTTACCCATTGTCCTCTCATTAAGAATAATAGGCTGTTTAACTAGTTTTGTGGAAGAAAAGAAAACTTCCAGTAAGCTTATCTGCTGTGATTAGATTAATGCACACCAGAATGTTTTCCTTACTCATATGAATCAAATGGGTTTTTTAACAGAAATTAAGAAGGTAATGTTTAAAAGACATTTTTTAGCAATCCATGTGGAATTATGCCTATAAACTCAAGTCGTAAGTAACTGTAACCTATGAGGTTGTTATTCCTTGTGTAGCATTAGGCTGTGCTGTTAGCAAACACATCAGTGCCTGTTTTGATTCTGATAGTGGTTGAGAGACTTTTTGGTTCATTCTTTTCATATGTTAGACAAGCCAATAAATATTTGTCAACAGTTAGTTTTATTGCACCAGCTCAGAAACAGAAGGAAAACTTTTTGAACAAAATTGCTGCGACTTGCATCCAGTACATATGAATGTCTTTTCTTCCACAGAAACATCCACTAACATATTATATCATTGTCAACATCTCATCCTCCCTGAGCAGTCAAAATATGCTTTGAAAATAAGTGCCACCTACCCTTAACATACTCCAGTGTAACATGCAAACATACACACTCTTTTTTGTATTCCTCCCATGCTGGGTGATTCCAACTGAAATATAGGTGGATAGCTCACTCTCTTGCGATTCCAAAGTGTGTTGCTGTGAAAACAAAACCAATTTTAGCATCAGAGGATATTTTCAAGCTTTTTTTTTTTTTTTCTTATGTTTTTCCTACCCTGAGTCTGCTGCTAGATTCTTCAGTTGCCATGGTGAGCAGGGGTGTAGGCAGTTCTTCCAGTCAGGGTAAAAAAAAATAAAAATCACGAAATGAATGCTAATGTGTGGGGAAACTGGCAATACTCTGTCTTATAGCCCAGTCTGGTTCATAAATAAAGATCTTTCCACTTCAGGCTTTCATAGGGCAACACAGGTAAAGTCATAAAACTAAACACCTATCTTGAAATTAATCCCTCACCTTTTCGGAATCAATAAAGAATGTACAAAAGTGAATAGTCCAGTGACTCCAGTAAGACACTAGGAAATTAAAAGTGCCAGAGCCTACTGTGTCTCTAGTTCTGCCAGTTATTATTGAAGGAGATAAGGGAAAGATAGGCACTGCAATGAGGGGCAATGATCATAAAGAGGCAGTGGCCTCTTTTGCAAACAAGTGCATAGTCTCCTTTGTGCTTGCACAAATTTGAGAAGACCAAGCCAGATTCACTTCCGAAGGGTAACACTAATTTGATATGCATCAGTGTGTAATAGAACCTCATTAATAGTGTCAACTAGAAAATAATGCGAAGTTTTACAAGTACTCATATTTTTTAATTTCAAGATTGTCGTCAGTCTTCAAAGTATGACAATTCTCCATGAATGACATAAAGCCCTCCATCTACATTTAAAATAATCTTTTCCATTCTTTGCTTTTCTTTCCATTCTTCCTTTCCTCTGCCTTTTCTTAATTCTGTTTTTCTTTTCCTTTTTTTTTTTAAAAAAAAGATGTAGAAGGAGAAAAATATTAAAGAAAAAATTTTTTTTGGAAGAAAGTATGATTTTGGGAGCCTAAGATCTTTCCAAAAACCACCTCTTTTTTCCCTTCCAAGAAATCATTTCTCTAGGAATATTATTAACCTATACCAATTAAAAGGGTAAACATTTCTTTTCACAGGCAAGCAAAAATATTGGCAAATATTTGCTGTAATTGTATGCTGGTTAGCATCCTCTGTCTTTCATCTTCAAGGCACTCCACAGTGCTTGGCTTTCTGACTGGTATCTCAGCTGGGGGCAATCGATGAGCTGACTCTTCACAGCTGCCCTTCCTGCTTGGACAGTGGAGCGAGGACCGACTCCTGGCTAAATTACTACAGTCTCATAAGACATTTCATTGGGAGCTCTGATAATTTAGTAACCTCCAAGCTGTCTGGGTGCACTCAGCTGTGGCCTCTGGGCAGCACGGAGACTGCACAGAGCTGACTTTGCTGGGTCAGGGAAAGAGCCTTACCCTTATAGTTCAACTCGGGTGTTATTAAAATAGGTCCTAGCAGATCATTTACATTTTTTGGTATAAAGGCAGAGCTACTATAAGGTACACAAGTAGCTTTACATTTTATTCACCTTTCATATGCAATATTCATGTCAATGCAACTAGAAGGTCAAGAGTAGTTTAGGATACACTGAGTACCAGAAAAAAAATAGTTTATTTTGATTTTTAGATAGCAAATATGGTATCTATTACTAGTTAAAAGTGTTATTGTGACATACAATTAACATCTGTCAAGTATCTTAAATTCTTGTGCTATACAAATGTCAAGCATTACTTTTATTGACTTGGAGCTCTTTAAGACCTGTAAGAAACTAGTCACTCTCTTAGGTTTAATTTAGAGATGGTGATCCTGTAGATTACTGATATTAAATCAATACCTCATTGGAGCAACACCAGTATGTACTCTCCCAACATATTACTTACGTGTTTAATAATGGAAATGTAGTCTCTTATTTTAGAGCTGCATGAAAGCTTATGTTATGAAAGCTTATTGAAAGAGAATTTTAACTTCTATTTCTGAAAATATCCATTATTTTTTTTTAATTTGAAACTCCAAGTCTTTGCCTAAAGACTAAAGACTGGTTTATAAAAGAATAACTAAGAAAGTATTTATTCTTTGGTGACAGGCTTTGAAAATATTTATTAACTTAGATCTGTAACAGGAAAAATAGTTATTTACATTAAGTTTACAATGGAAATTGCTTTATATGTAGGCTAAAAATTGGTGTTATTAACTTTTAGTTTTTTTGAAAATAGAAAACTTCTGCTAGAAATTAGTTGTTTTACCTGCTTATCTTTAAACTTCTTGTAAATCAAAAGTCTGAAGATAATTCTTCAAGGAAAGAAAATAATTCAGTTTGCCTTTTGTGTGTTTATACTATGAGATTAAAGGATAGCAAAGCACAACAGTTCCTAGCCAAATCTAACCTAGGATTTACACAGTCTTAACTAGACAAGGGAAGTTTCAAATCTTCTTGCCAAGGGCAAGGAAATGAGCCACAGAAGGCCATGCAGGCACCTTCTGCATGCAAAACTTTCTTTAAATCTGAGGATGAGACACAACAATTGCTCACTGCACTTATCCCTATAAATCTCGTTATAACTGAATATTGTAGGAACAATGCTCTAGGCAAGGTCTAGATGGTCTAAAAAAAAAAAAGATTTTACTTTTTTCTAAGTTTTAAAATAAATTTCCTAGCAGTTTCTTTCATAAGCTTAGAGATAGGAAACCATTTCACTTGACAGATATATCCTATCTCAGTTAAATTGAACCATTCAGCTTCTAAACACTAAGAATATTCCAAGTTATCTGTTAATAATTATTATTTCCTGGGGGCTTTTGAATCAAAACTTTTAAAAAGTCAAGGCAAACATACTCTTACTAATTGTAATAACATCTACATCATAAAAAAAAAATAGTCTGGATTTTTTTCACCTACAAGCAATAAGCTACACAAGCAAAATAAGCTTGCTTCACGTGTACTTTGTCATTACAATCTCAATAGTATTAATCTCTTTTCTGCTTGAAAAAGAAGTCTAAGGAATCATAGTCTTCCAGGAAAGCTCACTGAATGTTGCCTGAAGAAATTATTTTCCTTGCCCTACTCATTTAAACAGAAACTTTTTGAGATTCTACAGAAGGCATGCAAGTTTGCATCAGTAAGTAACAGGTTAAAGTTAATCCAGGTGTTTCAGATAACTCTCGTGTTCTCTTCCTCACAGCAATTGGTACTTGCATTATGCAGAAAAGATGACTAATAATAGTGTATTCACTGTAGAGCACAGCAAATGTTGAAGTTAAATTATGCGGTTCAGGCATTTTTAGAGAAAGAATAAACAATGATTCACTGTGTCACAATCTTCATGACCTTCCTTTCTTTCATTTATATAGCTACCCATGATCTATGGGTGCCTGTAAAAGCAAAAATAAGGACACAAATATAAGTCCCCATAAAAAACTAAACTAAAAATATGAAAAGGAATGAATATATAAAAAATTCCTGCTGTCACGAATAGGCCTGGGTGCAGTTCAGGTACGGATATGAAGTCCCTATAGCAGTCTGCCTTCCTCTCTGTCTTCACCCCAGAGTACTTGATGTTCTGGGCTGTGTTAACATGGGAGCATATAGCACAGCTAGCACACCTACAAAACACTCCCTTTGTCATGAAAAAGAAACCATAATTGAAAGGGAGAAAACATTGTTACAGAAGCTTTGATGACAAGTAGGCTTTATGGATTGAGGGCCATATTTTAGGTAAAGAGAAAGAAAAAGTGAAGCATTAAACATATTAGAGGAACGTAGAGTTAGGGAGCCTCCTAAGCTACTCAGTCACATACAAGTCCATGGGATTAGGCAGTGCACTGGTGGAATCAGCTCTTTATTATCTTTGAAAGCTTATGCCAGCTGGGGGAGCTTCTTGAGGACTGGAAAATAACATCACATCCATCCCCAAGAAGGAAGATCCAAAGAATTACAGGCAAGTCAAATTTACATCAGCCCTTCTTCAGGTTACGGAGTAAATCCTCCACAAAATCATTTCCAGGCCAAAGAAGAACAAGAAGGTAATAGGGAACAAACAGCAAAAATTAATGAAAAGCCAAATCATGCTTGTCTAACCTGGTAGTTTTCTATCATGAAATGACTAAGTAAATGAGAGTAGTGAATTGTTGACATTGTCAAGACATCATTTCTGATAGTATCCCTTGTAAGCATATCAGTGAATATGGACTGGATAAACAGACAATAAATGAGTGAAAACCTGGCTGAACAGCTGGTCTCAAAGGAAAGTGATCAGCAATATGAAATCCGACTGGCAGCTGATTACTAGTGGTGTCCCTCAGGTACAATATAGGAGCAAATACTGCTTAAAATTTCTGTTAATGGTGTGGACAATGGGGCAGAAGGTACTGCTGGCAAGTTTGCAGATGATACAAAACTGTGAGGAAGTGGTTGATATACTAGAAAACAGAGCTGCTATTCAGAGAGAGCTGAGCAGGAAATATAAATGGCCAGAAAAAAAGATTCATGAAGTCCAGTAAATACAAGATTCTGACTCTAGGATTGAATAACCACATGTAAAAGGTGAGGCTGGCAGCTGACTGGCTAGGAAGCAACTTTACAGAAAAGGACCTCAGCTTCCACGTTGACGAGAAGTAGGTGATTCCACAGTGTTCTCTTGCAGCAAAGAGAACTAACTAAATGCTGAACCACACTAACAAGAGTAAGCCAGCAGGCAGTAGGTAGTGTTTGTTTTCTCTTTTGGCACTTGTGAGACAGCAAATGTTAGGCTGTTGTGGGCTCCTCAATACGACAGACATTGACATGCCCACCTCCATCCTCAGAGATATTCAAAAGCTGCCTGGATGTGGTCCTGGGAAGCTGGTTCTAGGTTGCCCTGGCTGAGCAGGGGTGGTGGATGAGATGACCTCCAGAGGTCCCTTCCAACCTCAACCATTTTGTGATACTATGATGTACAGGACTGTGTCCAATAAAGGGCTGGTAAAGTGATTGGAGGTTGAAACACCCGATGTCTGGGCAGCAGCTGAGAGGACTGCTTTTGTTCAGCCTAGAGAAGAGAAAACTAAGGTGAGATCATATTGATGTCTTCAGCTACTTAACCGGAAAGTGCAGAAAAACAGAAACAGATGAAAGGTAATGGACACAAGCTGCAATACGATACATTTTTTGTAGATATAAGAAAAAAAATCACCACTAGGTTGTTCAAAGAGTCTATGGAATCTCCAGCCTTGGGAAGGAATAATGCCCCCAACAAGGCCCTGAGACCATATGATCGCCTCCCTATCTGACTTATTCTGTGATTCTGTGGTTCAGAGAGCAAAGGGGCTAAAAATGAAAGCATTGCCATTCTTACTCATCAGAAACACACTGTGATTGAACTTAGTTGCTGTTTTAATCTTACTGACTGAGTTCAGAAGAAAGAAATAATTATCTCCCAAGGCACACTCTTACTAACACTTGTGATGTGCTCATAACCCAAGTTCATGCTATAGGTTGAATACACTTTTTAAAAGTACATAGAATACAGACATTTCTGCATAGACAGGTAATACCAGTAGACCATAACTGAATGTTAAGGAAATACAATTGAGTTTATGCTACATTTAGTCATTTGATTTCCAGTAGCATTACAGATATATTGGCACAGTGCTCTGGTTGGTCTAGTTATGACTGCTGAGAAGCTGTATATATATTAAGCCAACTGAAGCGTTAACTTCACTTGTGTGTACTGCTTGTGGTATCTGGGATGGTTTGAATATCTGCTTGTTTTCTTCCATGTGTTCACACCCTTGGCAACCCTGAATGACTTTACACTCATCAGATTTGAAAGCTCCATTGAAATTCACCTGATCTCATCTGGAAATACTGAATCCATTGGCATTGTCAGATTATGACTCTAAGTTAGGCCTCACATAAAATGCAAGAAGAAAGATTCCAGCATACTTCTCCAGCTTCCCTTTTGCCTAGGGTAGAAGTAGCTCAGTAAAAGACTCCAGTCAGGTAATTCACATGCCTGTCCTCATGGAGTGGCTTATTCAGTATCCTTATGTGATGGGAGATTGAATATTCTGGAGTAAGGCATTTCTTTTTTTTTTTTTTCTTTTTTTTTTTTTTTTCAGCTGTTCCAATACAATTAATTAAATATAGAGTGATCCACAAAAAAGACAGTGTATGACTATTTTGTGGTACCTGAGACACCAACCTAGTGTATTAAGGAGTAAAATTCAAATCGCTTTTCTTAGCTGTGCATTGTGTAAGAGTGAGTTCATCTAACTCCAGGAGATGGTTCACAGGGTTAGGAACTATAAATTGTAATACATATTTTTTCTCCAAGAATGATTAAATTGTGGGAGTTACAGGGAGAGGGAACCTCTAACAAGGAAATTTAGGCAACTTGCAACTCTAGCAACTGACTTCTATGAATCTTACCATTCGGGACCTAATTCTTACGGTGTATGAGGGCGGTATAGCTATCTAAATTGGATTCTGAGTTATGGCAGATAGGTTCTGATGTACTGAGCTCAAGTATCTCATGTGGATTCACTGTTGTTACGCCTTATGCCCTTTTAACACACATTAGCATGCTCACTGAATTCATATTTCGAGACAGTATGCACTACTTTGCTTGAGAAAAAAACTAAGACCTGCATAACAGTGTAGATGAGGTATAAATGGCACTCTGAAAAAGCATGTAATTTTTACAGGCTTTTGGCATGCCACCTCTAAGACAGGAAAAGTCTTGCATGACAAAGAATCTGTTCCAAAATGTTGTAAATTAAGCCAGTTCTCGTGTTCACAGCATAAATAGGGATAATCCGTGTGTCAAATTTGTTTATGCTTTCGGCAAGCAAAATTGACAGTAATCAATAGAAACCAGAAGAGTTAGTCTGTCCTAGCTTAATACAGATTCTGTAATTTCGATGTTATCATCAAAGAAAATCCTAGAGGTACTTAAATTTCAGTTACCGTGTATTGGACATCGAAGGAGAGGTTTTTAATAGTCAGTGACTGAAAGTTTTAGAAAGAACTGGTGTCTTAGGAGCCTCCATTTTTTATCAAATGTAGCTTGGGACAACTGAGGCGGCCAGGTTTTCCAAGACTGGAAATATTCTGTTTTGGGAGCCCAACTTTTGAAAGTGTTAAGATTCGAAGTGCAATACTAAAAACTGAAGCGTGAAAAATCTATACAATTTCTGTCACAAGGTTTTACAAGTGTCAAGACTTCAGTTTTTAATGTATATAAAAGATGACACTTTTAGCAGTACATTGCCCTCTAGCACTGTGCTGTATATTGATTTAGATTTTCTAAGAGCCCTAGCTATTCCTAAGAGGTGTCTGTTCCAAGTATTAATCCATCCTGACCTGACCTAGCTTATGAAATCTGATAGGATCCTAGTATAAGATGATATGTCTAAAGGCAGTTTTTCTTTAAAATACTAAAATAAAAAGTATTTTCAGTGAGGTTCTGCCATGTAAAGAAAATTATAGAATAAAGTAAAGAAGCTACATTAAAAAGAAGATCAAATGACCAAAGATCAAAATAAATGAGATTTTTTTGAAATTAAAAATAAGAAAACTACAGTCATCTGAAATTTAGTGAATTATCTAGACTTACACAGAGAGCAATCAGAAAGGATGGGGATAGAAAAAGGAAACCGAAGGATTTCTTATAAAATCATCCCCACAGTAACTCATGACTGGAAGAGGCTTTTCTTGTAGCTTCTCTAAACCTTCATGAAAATTCAACTTCATTAGGAACATTTATGTAATAGGAAATGCCAATAAATTTAAAGTACAATGTTTAGATTCATACATCCTAGCATTTATCAAGTGCTGTAAGCAGACAAGTCATTCAATCATTTAATATATACTGCTAGACAAAGTGAGTTAGGTAACTTATTAATTTAGGTATTTTTTTAATGCCACTAGACAGTTCTCCTAAGGTTATGTACCTAAGTTTTCCATAAACAATCTGGTGCTGATAAAATCATGAAAACATAGAATGGTTTGGGCTAGAAATGACCTTAAAGATCATCTGTTTCTGAACCCCCTTCCATGGGCAGGGATACCTTCCACTAGCTCAGCTTGCTCAAAGCCTCATCCAGCCTGACCCTGAACACTCAGGGATGGGGCATCCGTGACTTCTTTGGGCAACTTTCTACAGTGCCTCACCACTCTCACAATAAAAAATTTCTTACTAATATCTAATTTAAATCTACCTTCTTCAGCATGAAACCCTTACCCCCCATTCTATCACTACACTCTTTGACAAAGTGCCCCTCCTCAGCTTTCCTGTAGTGCCTTGAAGTAATGGAAGGCTGCTATAAGGTCTTTCCACAGCCTTCTCTTCTCCAGGCTGAACAAGCCCAACTTTCTCAGCCTGTCCTCTAAACAAGGTGCTCCAGCCCTGAGATCATCTTCATGGCCCTCCTCTGTGCTTGCTCTAACAAATCCATGTCTTTCCTGTGCTGAGGACTCTCGAACTGAACATAGTACTTCAGCTGAGGTCTCATGAGAGCAGAGTATAGGAGGATAATCATCTCCCTCAACCTGTTGGTCACACTTCTTTTGACGCAGCCCAGGATACATTTGGCTTTCTGGGCTGCAACTGCACATTGCTGGCTCATGTTGAGTTTCTTACTCCCCTAACCTTCCCCAAGTCCTTCTTTTCAGAGCTGTTCTCAATCCATTCTCTGTCCAGCCTGTACTTTTGTTTGGAATTTCCCTGACCTAGGTGCAGGATCTGGCACTTCATTGAACTTCATGACATTTGCACAGACCCACCTCTCAAGCATGTTTGAGTTCCTCTGGATGGCATCCCTTCCTTCCACCATGTCCATCGTGCCACACAGCTTGATGTCATCAGCAAACTTGTTGAGGTTGCACTTGATCCCACTGTCCACATGTCCAACAAAGATGTTAAACACTGGTCCTAATACCAATCCCCGTGGAATGCCACTTTTCATTGGTCTCCGCTTAGACACTGAGCCATTGACTATGACTCTTTGAGTGCAACCATCCAGGCAATTCCTTATCTTCCAAGCGGTCTGTCCATCAAATCCATGTCTCTCCAATTTAGCAACAAGAATGTCATGTGGGACAGTGTTGAATGCTTTGCACAAGTCCAGGTAGATGAAGTCAGTTTTCCACCAATGCTGTAGATCTGTTGTTGAAGGCCACCAAATACATCGGGCATGATTTGCCCTTAGTGAAACCACGTTGGCTGTCTCAAATCACCTTATTTTCCATGTGCCTCGGCATAGTTTCCAGGAGGATCTACTTCATGATCTTGCTGGGCACAGAGGTGAAACTGACTGACCTGTACTTCTCCAGAACGTCTTTATTCCTCTTTTAGAAATGAGGTTTATGTTTCCCTGTAACCAGTCCTTGGGAATTTCACCAGACTGCCACAATTTCTCAAATACAATGTGTAGCGGCTTAGCTTCATCTGCCACCCTCCTCAGGACCTGTAGATGCATCTTCAGGTTCCTTAAATGGTCTCACACCTGATCTTCTCCTCCACTGAGTGGTTCTTTGTTCTCCAAATCCCTACCTTTGCCCTCTGTGACTGGAGCAGTATGGCTTGAGCCTTTGCTGTTGAAAACTGAGGCAAAAAAAGCCACTGAGCACCTCAGTCTTCTCCATATCCTGGGTAACCAGGTTTCCTGTTTCCTTTCAGAGAGAGCCCATATTCTCTCCCTAGTCTTCCTTTTATCACCCATGTCCCTGTAGGATCTTTTCTTGTTGACCTTGACGTCCCTGGCCACATTTAATTCTGTCACAGCTTTACCCTTCCTAAGCCAATCCCTGGCTCCTTGCACAATTTCTCTGTATTCCTCCCAGGCTACCTGTCTTTGCTTCCACCTCTGAAGTCTTCCTTTTTGTGTTTAAGTTTGTCTGGGAGTTCCTTGCTCATCCATGCAGGCCTTCTGGAGTTTTTGCCTGACTTCCTCTTTGTTGGGATGTATTGCTTCTGAGCTCACAGGAGGTGATGCTTGAATATAAACCAGTTTTCTTGGGCCCCTCTCCCCTCCAGGGCTTTAGCTTATGGTACCCCACAAGCAAATCCGTGAGGAGGCCAAAGTCTGTTCTCCTGAAGTCCAGGGTAGTGAGTTTCTGTGCACCCTGCTTGCTGCTCTGAGGAAATGTATTATAGGACAATTTCATGAATTAATTCTACCAAATTATTTGAACTGCACCTACTCTTGACTCTCAGAAATTGCCTCATTATTTCTGACAGGACAACAAAAATTGCTAGAAGAACTTTCAGAAAGTTAGAAATACCTACTCAACTTTAGAATAGCATAACATAGCATAGCATAGCATAGCACAGAATAGAACAGAACAGAATATTTTCTTCTTTAGGTTTCATATCAGACAGTAGGACTCAGATGGTTTACTTTGAAATTACCATACAAAGTCTCCCCTGGCAAGAGAGAATATGTGCAAGCCTCGAGCATAATAAATCAGGCTGAGACAAGAAAACTAGCTGTGATCTTATTCTTAAAAAAATAATTTCAGTTCATTAAATATTTGATATCAGGGGTGGGGTGATATGTACAAAATCACGTATCTTATTAAAAGTAGATATCCCTCCAAGAAACTGATTTCATCAGACCAAACAGATATAATAGCTGATATTCATTCTTTTCCCCTCTACTTTATAATCCATGAAAGTAGGAACATTTTGAGGCATTCCCCTCAACCATTTACTGTGAGTAAAAGTTTCTAGAACTGAATCTTCAATTAGATAAGAAAAGCTTAAAGCAGGACATCAAGTCTCTACACTTGACAAAGCACACACAATATCTTCTCTGGAGAGATTTTTGATTCTTAGCCTTATCGTTAAGAATATAAGTGATGTAGGGGCTTAGACTTCTGAGAATTCTAGTGAAGCAGCAGATGAAAGCTTGATATATCTGGCTGTAAAATGTGCTGCCATTTTATCTAGTTGGCAATTGCAGGATACATGACAATGTGCAACAGATGCTAGAGTATTAATCATCATGTTTTACTTTCTGTGGTGAAGTATTTAGGAGTTATTCGAATGATAAGGCTCGACAGCTCATGTAAGTTGTTTTTCATTGTGCTGAAGCTAGAGAAATGATGTGGCCAAGCTGCTTCAAAGAGAAGAATAAATTGTTAGAGTATGCATGAGGTCTTGTTGTTTACAAAACAAAAAACCTCAAAAAGGCCTACCAGCCACTTATAGCTCATTCTATAAAGGCTACTTGGATAATAATCAGGACTAAAATATCTAAGACTCTGTCCATTAGGGATGGGCTTGCCTTTGAGGTGGGTATTAAGCTTATCACAATTGCTGATTAGCAGCTAGTGACTTTTGAATTGAGGAAGATTTTCTTGGTAAACGTTAAAATGGAAGTCTCAGGCTTCCAGAGAATAAATGTCTTGCTGGAAATGTCTCCTTGGGTTTGAAACTGCATTTTGGGTTCCTACTAGATACAGGAAAAAAATCTTCTCACCAAGCCATCTTCACAAATCATAATATTAGTAAGAATAATTATTCTTCATTTATTATTGAAATTATTCATTGCACTGTTTTGATTAGTATTATTCTTCTTTTCCCGTGTTTCTATTACATATTTTAAACTATTCTTTTCCATAAAAGGTGTAAATGAAGACATAGGATTTTCAAAATCACTAACATTATTTTGTCATATGGTATATTATCTCATGTAAATGGAAGTTACAAGGCTTTGAAAATCCTTTCTGCAGCATATCAGGCCATTAGTCCCTCTGAAAAGCCATTTATACTGAAGAGTATTCTTCTATGAGGGTTGAACTACCTTACGAGAGAGCCAGCGTCAAATCATCACAAGTCTATTCTGAATTCTCATTTCCCAGGGAAAGGGAGTCCTTTACAAGAAGGATACTGAGTTGCTGGTGTGTGTCCAGAGAAAGGCAACAAAGCCGGTGAAGGGTCTGGAGCACAAGGGTTATGAGGAGTGGCTGAGGGAACTGGGGCTGATTAGTCTGGAGAAAAGGAGGCTGAGGGGGACGTTATCATTCTCTTCAATCACCACAAATGAGGTTGTAGTGAGGTGTGTGTTGATCTCTTCTCCCAAGTAACTAGCAATAAGATGAGAGGAAATGGCCTCAAGATGTACTGGGGGATGTTTAGATTGGATATTATGAAAAATTCTTTACTGAAAGAGTGGTGAAGAATTGGAACAGGCTTTCCAGGGAAGCAGTGGAGTCTTCATCCCTGGAGGTGCTCAAAAAGCACCTTCAGAACATGGTTTAGTAGGCATTGTAGTGTTGGGCTGACAGTTGGACTTGATGATCTTAGAGGTATTTTCCAACCTTAATGATTCTATTAAATATTTTAAGTTTTGGTATATGAAAGTCAACTTTTTTCCTTACTTAAGCTACTCTTCCTTTTTGTGTGATTTCCAATTGAGTGGGTACTTTTCCAAAATAGCTTTCATATTAGGCACTTTGGAAAAACAGGCTGGGTAATATCTGTGCTTTGAACCATGCTGCAATATAGGCTTCTAGTAGATCCTTAGAGTCAGGGGTTGACAGGACTGAGGGAATTCTGTACTTTCTCATGGATGAAAACATTGACAGCAAGGGGACTTCAGCAGCAGAAATCTGAGTACTGATGACTGGTTTGTATGAGGTCTTTATTTCTCTGGCCTGGGTTGGATGATGGATAACACATTCCTGACAAGTGGGGTTCCAGCCTTCCAGTAACCTCAAGACAGGCTTATTTGTACACTAAGAGAAAAAGTGAAGGTCTCTTTATAAGATAAGCATCTGCATGAGTCTTTTCAGATCTTCAAACTTTAATTTGCCTTCAATTCCATTTTTATGAATGGTTAAAGAATCAAAGAAAAAAATATCCCTCTGTATTACTTAGATCCCAGACTTAGAACTTATTGTTACAAGAGAGGTATTTCAATGTTAGGCAGATACTTTGCTGCTTCTCTAATATCCTATGCTTCTAATTGATTTTAATTTAAGTCAACAATAGAACCAGATCACTTAAAGATGGAAGAGAAATATTGTGGGAGTTTTTAAAGAAACTTTAAAGCTTGCATCTAAACACTACATTCTTGAACAAAAAAATGAAAAAAAGCAATAATTTATTATTTTGCTGGTATTTTATTTGACATTGATTGAATAGGAATAAGGTTGAAATTTTTCAACTAAATTTTGAGGGGAAAAAAAAAGCCATGAAATATTTTGACAAAATATCATTTTACTTTACGTCTGTCACATCCTGTCAGCCTGTCTTATTCTTCCTCTGTTTTGCAAGACTGGTTTCTAGATTTGCTAAACAGAATTATGTGTATATCAGGAAATCTTCTGGAATTTACTGGAGACAGGTAACTCTGCAGAAGCAAAAGGAACTCGGACCTGAAAACCTGTTATTGCTACATCACTTAGAGACAGGATCTTTTTTGTTTATAGCACAGAAGTTTCACAAATATTTAAATACTAATCCTGAAATTAAATTGGAATATGAAACTAGGATTCATAATTTACTGTGACATTCTGGAAATTTTACCCCAAACAAAATAATTGAGTCTGACTCATCATGACAGCTTCGTGGGATCTGAAGGAGTAATCAGTTTGCTCACAGAAATCTTTGCTTCATCACCTCCCAAGATTAGGGTAAAAATATGTCAGGCCATCTATAATCTTGCTAGTTTTAAGATATTAAAATCTGAATGTTAAAAGTAGTCCAGTTAATCAGAATGACTGCAAACCAGACATCTTACATATTGAGAAAACAAACTTTTAAAAATTTTTGGTTTATAAAGTAAGACCATTTTAAACAAATGAAACTGCACCAACCTTCATTTTAATTTAATTTTACAAATTTAATTCTGTAGTGTATTCCCCTTCGTATCTTTTAGAAAATATTGTCTTGCTGACTCTATTGATTTTCATACAGATTTCAATATCTGAAAATATTTCATACTCAGTGGAAAGAAAAAAGAACACTAATAAAGCAATTCAAGGAATTTTTAAAATGGCATTATATTATGCAGTGGACTTAAAGCCTTGCTTGTTACTTTCTTATTACTTTCTTTGGCCACAAGTTTCCTTTAAAAGTGCACACAGCATAAAACAAACACATAAAAATCCCCAAATCCTAAAAACAGTGCAAAGTGGACAGCACACATTCTTCAGTTGGCGTTTTATTCTTTAAAGATGGCATTCTTCCCTCTTAGTTCATTGTGACTGACTTCATTATAGTTTCACTTCTGTTCTTCTATAATACAATAGTTCTCAGGAATGAGGTTAAGCATTCCTTAGTTAAAATTTATTTGGACTCTACTTGAATTTTTTCTGTACTAAAGACCAGAGAAATAAACCTTCAATAAGTGTGCTCTGCTTTTATTGTTAATGTTGCCTAAAATATACTATTCTGATGATGTAAACAAACCCACAAAACTAAGCAGATTAAAATCAGCCTCATTTGATTTTTTATATGTCAGTGTAGAACATCTACATCGATACAAGTCACTGAAGACTAATTTATAGTTAATAAACTACTACTACAATAAACATTGCCACATACGTACACTGTAGATAAGTACTTTAGCAAAAGATCAGTTTTAACATCAAAGTGCCTATTTCTCTGCAGTGACTATGGAGAGACCCAGAGGTGATCTGCTCAGATATAAATACGTGCAAGGCAGTTGTCTGCATTTGATCAGATGAATGAATCAACTCAGGAGTCAGTCTGATCAAATTTAAGTGTTACATATCGCGGCAAAACCCCACATTTAGTTGCCTGTCTGTTTTGACTGAAAATCAGAAATCAATGACTTTTTAATAATTGAAAATACATCTTGACTTTTGTATTTGTCATCATTTGGTTTTCATGATGCTACTTTTGCTTTAATTTCTATGCACACAAATGAAAAAAAAAGGAAGTTAAGCATATATCTTCTTCTTCTAGGAAGAACATGAATGGATGAAGATCTTAGGTACATCTTTATCCATAATAATTACTGTGAACTCTTGAATAATTACGTGAACTCTTGCAAGAATTAGTTTACTTAAGCACATTAAGTATCAACTCAAAAATATAAAGCACCCTTAGGAAATTCAGTAGAAGTTATGTCAAACATGATTCTTAGCAATAGCTAAAGACAATATCTGGTTCATTTCAAGAAATATGCACCATCCATTAAATTCATGAGCAGATGTCTGAAACAGTTAAGCTTAACCAACAAAAACAAATATAGCCATGTTATTCATGACATGATTCTGATCCCAACTCATTTTTCCCTTGGCATACTATAAATTGCTAGAACTCTTATTTGGTCAAACTGCTTGAAAGATCTTAATTTATTACAAAAAGCATTTTGCTAGTTTTGTAGCTTGTTTCATTTCTTTTTTGTTTTCTTTTGTTTTCGAAGTGTATTTTTCATTTTTGCTTCATAAAGTCAATGCAGTACTATCTGCTTAGGATTTGGGTCAGATTGAAAACTAGCTCTCACAAATGTTATAATTCTGAACAGTTAATTTCCTTTAGAAATCTTTCCCCTCAAAAAATCATTCATCTGTAAAAACTGCAAAGATTTTCCACCTATGTAAAATTTTAATTTCATAGAAAGAACCAGCAAGAATAGGAAGTTTTTTAACATGATTGAAGGCGTATTTGAAGGTATCATTACAGGAGTTCCAGAAGTTAAAAGTAATAAAAATGAAAGCTAATACTTGACAAGTAGAGATCCTCTACATTCTCAAAATAATTAGGTGAGCAGAAAAAGAGAATTCAATCTGGCAAACAACCTGGTTAGATCAAACATAAGGAAGTTATAAGATGTTTGGGGCAATCGTGTTATGGAAGGGAATTTTCTGTGATGCAGTTGCACGTGACTGAAAAAAATCAGTTAAAAAAGGATACATTATAAATCTTGAAATGATTATATTTGCAGAGGTTAAATAATGAGGAAAGACAAGATTTATTAAAAAAAAAAATAGGAGGGGAGTACTGATTTCACAGAAAGAGTAGAAACTTATCCTCTACTAGGATTGCGTAGAGATAAAGCCCTTCATGGAAGTGACCTTTCTTCCTTCCATGTTTGTAAGTTGTGCGTCTGCCCTGCTCTTCAAACAGTGCTCAGGAATTAGGAGTTCATAGAGGAAGCAACTGCTCTGAATGTTCAGAAAAATATAAAGGAAGAATGTATCCTTTTGTATGTTTTGTGTGAACAGTCTCTGTAATGAAATCAAATAGACTTTGTAAATTAAACTTAAGCTGAATGGAATGCATGCTACTTAATATGGCTTTTATATCTCCATATATATATATATTTAACATTCTGAATGTTATCTAAATGCCTAAAATCTCATGATAGGTACAGGAAAAGTCTCCAGTCTGCTTAGGAGGCCATAAACTAATTGAAAACAATTGACTATCAGTTTTATATGCCCTGCTGAGATGTCAATAAACATACTTGCTATGGGGTTATAGTATCTTCAATCTTAGATTCCAGGTGGTCATAAGTACTTGTTCATCTACTGTATGTTGTATGAAGTAATCAATTCTGTCTGTGCATAAGCACAGATGTACCAAGTGCTAGAATTTTCTTTTCTTTATATTTAACCAACATTTTATAGTAGAAGTCACATCTTCTTTTAGGTTTTGGTGCTGGCCTTCAAGCTTTCCTTGTGCTTGTCACTTGAACAAGGTAGTAAATTTGTAATTTCTAGTTAGCAATATTAAATTTCTGTTTAATGTAACTCATATGCAAAATAATGTACCTTGGATGTAAAAAAAGATAAAAAAAATTACTCAAATACCTCACAGGATTGAAAACTTAAGTGCATCAAAACAAGAAATTTACCAGGTTACCACTGCAGACAACTCAGTGTGCATCTGTGATCAAAAATAATCAAGATGATAGGTTACAAAAGCAAAGAAACAATGAGAAAGGATACTGTAATTCCCTGATACAACTCAGTGCTGCAATCTCATCTAAGATATATTGTCTTGTACTGGTCTCATCACTTCCAAAACAAAAGCAGCAAGAAAGCTGTTTGAGAAGGGTGAGAAAAATAGCAAAGACCTCCCATCAACTCTTATATGGAGATAAACTGCAAAATGTTGGTCTTGATTGGCAAGATGTTTGAAAAAAAAATGTGACAGTTGCATGCCAGGGCTCACAATCATAACCACTGACTTCATAGAGTTTGGCATAGTTGCTATAAGCCCCCTCCACCTGGCCTCAAGCTAAGGAGCCCAGCAGAAACAGTGAGGAGTGATCACTTGTTTTCTATACTTGACGGAAACAGTGGAGAAAAGGGGACAGTGTTCTGGGTTCAACTTGGGAGACTAGTACAATGTCTGATGACAGCAGGCAGCAAACAAAATGATGGACTCTTAGCTAAAGAATGGAAGAGTCTCCTCAGCGGACAGTCTGCCAGCCAATGAAGTCATGGAAAGAGTGGGTAGTCAATCTGCATCTCAACAGCTACACCCTACATCACCACACATGTGTGCTGATATCATAGATAACGCTGTTTTCCCGTGCACAGATTTCATTAATAAGAGTGACCTTGGCAGCACCCAAACATGGCAGTAAACAACCCAACTGAGTGCTCCTCCTGGTTGAGAACATGGTACCGTCTCTAAAAACAACACTGCACATCACAGCTAGATGGCAGCACATTTCTTCTCTGTGCTCCTAGAAGAAATGTACCAAAGAGAAACAGTCTTTCCCGAATTCATCTCCACCTAGAGAACATTGCTAGTCTCACAAGCTATTCTCTTTGTTCACCCTCTCCTCTAGTACGTGTTGTTGTGACTCCATCTCATGGTCTTAGCACAACCATGTGCTTACTCCAGAGGCTGGTCTGGGATGGCTCCAGGCAAACAGCTCAAAGTGAGAGCTGCAGCCCATATGAAGTGACCCACTGGACATTCTGCAGTGTATTCCTCTTCAAGAAGGTGATCACAGCTGGGAGTGGGATAGTACAAGGCATCAGCTGAAGATCAGAAGGATCACTCCCATGGTATATTAGATTCTGCTTCTGACTGAGCTTTCTTATACCTCAAAGAGGACCTCACCTCACTGTGAAGGGTGACTGCCCCCAGCCAGCTGCCTATCACAGTGCTGGTACCACACCCAGATCATTTGCCTTACCTGAGATAAAAGGCACCCTATATTGCCTCTCACACTCCTTTTTATTGACTTTCCTAAGTCTGGATGGCTTTCTTATGTGCTTTTTCCTCTTCCCAGATATTGCTTATTTTTAAAGCAAAGCTTATACATAGTTCAGATTTGTATTAAAGCCTTTGTTAAAACAGAAATTACTGTCAACTGGGATGTGCAGATGTTCTGGTAGTGGTAATCTAGACACAGAGTTATTGATGGAAGGAGAATGGAGAGAATAACCAAGAGCCTTGGTCATTACAGTACCCTGCATGTTGATCACCTCTAGTAGGTGAGGGATAGAAATTATCTGTGTAAAATGTGGAGGAAAGCAGAGAGACAAAGAAACGTAGTAGATAAAGACAATGATCAAGGAAAAAAGCAGTCCATAACTCCATAGCTCTCAGGGAAAGGGTTGTTAAAGATGCAGGCAGGAAGGCTTTCTGAAGAAAAGACCATGGAAATACCAGTAGAAAAGCCAGGAAGTGGCAACTACTGCCAGTGGAGGAACTGTTAGAAGAGGAGTTAGATCCACTTTTTAACAGCTATGAGGAGAAGATTGAAAGGCCTCATTGCATTGCTTCTCCAGTTGCTCTTGAGACCTTTGGTGAAGCTATACTTTGCTCAGATGGCTACAGGCACCTTTCCACACTCACTTATGTGCTGGACAAACAAGAGCTGAAGGATCTTGTCCAGCTATGATGCCTTCGATCAAAATGGCTTATAAGCATCCTTGGACATAAAGCAGAGTAAGTGTTGACAATCCAGACAGCACTAAGGACTGTGTTGTCCAAACTGTCTCCCGAGACTAACCTTTCTTCACTCAGGTGGCTGAATGCACATTTCTCTAAGACCTATCAGGACTGAAGTGAACAAAGTCTGTGATTGTCCTGAAGTAACTTCAGGACTCATAATCATAGTAAGTAGGTAACACCTGCCATGATGAAGAATGGAATAAGTAACACACATATGCCGATACCTTAACCCAAGGTTTGCCCTTTTGCCTCACCTGAAGAGAGCAGAGTATGTTGAGGTACCAGGTGTGGTGGGATTTACTGACATAACTAACAATGTTAGCTATAATGACTTCCAGAGAAGACTTTCAATAGTCAGAGATAGCAAAGGTTCAGAAGGTGATGGCAACTCATTTCTCTGCTGGGATGGCCTTAGAGGATGGCCAGAGATCCCTGCAGAGCAAGACTGTGGAACACGAATGTTCTGCACCCACTACTGATCATCCTGTTTGCTGTCTCACATATCCCACCAGTGGGGCACTGTCTCTGGGGTGCCAAATCTCCATTCTGGAGGATAGGTATTGTGTTCAAGGTGACATGAGCACACAGACTGCTGATTTGGGCATGTGGTACACGTGGGTAAAACTTGTCTGCTATGTACAGACAAAAGGACAGTATATAAGTCTTGTTGAGTACATTTTGTGAGATCAGAGTGCCTATGTGAGCTGACTAGCAGCTGGGACAAGATTACTTTGTTTTGCAAGACTAAAGATGTAATAGAAAACATGAGTAAAGAACTAGGTTTTGTATACTTAACACAGAATTAGTCAGTGACATGTGTATTGTGTAGTTAGTACTCACAGTCCAAGCAGAGACAATTATAATAATAGGGCTAGAGAATTCTTGGAAGGAATAAGTGGCATGCATGAATCATTTTGAAGAGGTTTTCCAAGACAGGTGATCTTTTACATTGGTTCTTGGTTAAGAGATGTGAAAAAACAGGAGCTGTAAACACAGTGATTGCAACTACTCCTGACTGATATGGACTTTGCTCAGTAATTTATACTCCTTAAATTAAAGTACTTCAAGGTATTCTATTCAGAATCCTTATAGATCATTTAAATGTTTCTTCTTACACAAAAAGTCAGGCAAACCATTTTTACAAGCGCATAATGAAAGTGCCTTGTTATTCAAGCAGGAATGCTATTATAGTCTGTCTTTAGATCAAGAGGGAAAAGGGGTGAGGGAGGGAGAGTGTGAAATAAGAAATATATTTGCATGAAAAATGAGGAAAAAGGAGAATTTATACAGAAGTAGCAAAACCAAACAGGACAGCTAGAAAATCCCTAACATAGCGCTAATGTGTAATTAGGTCTGCTTAAATAATAACGAACTATTTACTTGATTTGTTTTTCATGTCTGAGAGAGATTTTTTAAACTGATAATGAGCTGCTCAAATGTTTGTTGTTCATGTTTATTTAATAACTACTTCCTACACTTGATAGTTTATTCAGAAATTTTATATTGTCAAAACATGATTGTTCAGACAAGACACAGGATGTGGATTTTCTTCCTGGATTAGAAAGCCCTTCCAACTAACACTTTTCTGTATTTCCTATTTCATCATTTGCTTCCTGTGAGTGTTTGTACTGGAAACTAAGTCAGTTAAACAGCTCTAGGAAGGGTGCATGAACACATAGAAAGCAGTTATTTAAGAATTCCCATTAGTAATTTGCATTGTTTTGCAATATACGTTTACTCAGATATAGTGGAGTATCAAAACCAGTAAAGATGGGTTGATAAAGGGAGAAAAGATAAGCCAGTAGGATCCAGTGCAGAGAATTAATCAGGCTACTTACGGGAACTGTAAACAAATGTATTATTTCTAAAACTAAAGAATTTACTTAAAAAAAATTATATTGTTCCAAATTTTTCCAGAAATAGAAAAATTCCAAAATTTATTTTCCACCTCACTCCATGTACTTGTACGTTCTCCCACTTGCAGTAGCCTCTCAATTTTTCTGCACTAATTGCGTAGTCTCAGATCGTAATTTAAAACATATGTAGTCAAAAATTTCCATTACATATTACTAGGCTTGAAAACTGAGGGCACGTCATGCTTATTTGTTAATTGATATTGGAAACAAACTCATGTTTGTTTTTGCAAGTAAACTGACTCCCTCTCTCAGGGCAAGTTTGAAAATACATTTACTCACCAACAAAGCTGTTTAAGTAAGTTACTGTCACTGTGTTTTAGTTTGTCTTGTGTTGCACTCAGTTGCACTAACTGGTTGCTGAACAAGATAATAAACTGCACTACTGAAATGAATTGGGTTACTATAATCATTTCACTAGTCCAATTTGCAGAATAGCAGTTGCATTGACCCTGAGGGACAGGGTATTGAACACAGTGAGGGGACAGGAAAAAGCACCTGGAGGAAGAAACAGTGGGATGATATTAAACTAGAACTGCCACCAGGGAAAGCCTCGCATGAAATCTTTTTTCATTATTATTATTATCATTATTTTTAAGGTGCACTGAAGTGCCCAGCACAATAATTATAAAGATATTCCAATGGCAACTGTAGTCCCAGTAAGCACTGTTTTCATCCTGTTTCTTTAGTCATCACTTTTATCACTCCCTTATACTATTATAAGATAAAAACATAACAATTAAATCATGCTGGCATTTCAGTGAAATATCTATTTTTAATATATTTTACTGATCTTCACTATTAATTTCCCCAGATCTAACTCATAACTTTCATAGCCATACACTTTGGCCATCGTTGGAGAACAAAAGACAATGGATTTATAAAGAAAAATTCTAAACCTTGTGGCAAATGTATATGTGGAATGACTGTTCTTCATACCTTTTTACCTATATTTTGCAGCTTTCTGAAAAATGTCCATCAGTAGTTTAAGCCTTGAGTCTGATACTCAGATGATATAAATCTGCAGATAAATTTACAATGGATGTATGGCAACAATGACTACATGCAGGTGTAGGTCTTGGCAATATGACAGGGACTTCAGCACTTTGTTTCTGATTAATCTTTCTAAATACACCTATTTTTTAGAAGAACAATAGATTAAAAGGAAAGAAGCAGAAATACAGTTAGCTTATTTAAGGGAATCCAAAACACAACAAGAAATTCAGGCTTTATACAGGCAAAGGAATTAGCGTTTTGTAAATTAATGCAGATGGTTTTAATTAATATCAGAGCTCATACTCTGCCCACCTTGCCAGCTTAAATTTAAAGGAAAGCTTTAGAAATATTTATCTCGGCAGATGTCTCACCAAGATATTTGTACAGAAATACATCTAAGAATTATGCACTCCTTTCAAAATTAATGTTGTTTAGTTTGTTCTGTAATTAAGAACATAATTGAAAATACAGTTGTTTGAATTATTAATAAAGCCCAAACTGTCTGTGTGCTACCCACTCTGAATAACTCTTCAATGTTTAAAATGAAAACAGAGAGACTAGTTAGGAAACTATAATAGCTCCCGCTGAAGGAAATGATCTGGTAGTAGAGTATCCAAGTTCTTATCTACAAAACCTTATTTCTCCTTTATTTTTTTTTATGTATTAAAATTGAATTGTATGTTTGCTTTTTGTAACATCAGAATAATGACAATCACTTTTTTGCTGCAAACCAAATGCTTGTGCACTAAGGAGGTGCAAAAGCATTGATTAATTCACGAAGTGAAGAACTACTAAGTTAGGAAAAACTGAGGAAGCTTAACTCCATATGAGACAATTTACTGTGAACTCTAGCATGGTTTTACATTCTCTTGCTTTTACTGCTGCCCAATATTAATTATGCATGTTCAGACAATATATGCATAACATCTATGGAAATACTTCCACAAGATGAAGTGCCTTCATCAAACCCTCGAAGTAGAAGGGCAAATCTAGATCCTCTGCTCTGAAGGCAGCCTGTAATGGTTATGTGTGGAGAAGGAAATTCCTAATTACACCTTAGATTTGTACTTTTTGCTTTTAAATAGCTCAAACGTTTTGCAATTCGTGGTATCAATAAATGCAGGTAGGTGAGTGGCATAAGCTATGACATTTGCTCATAGTCAAGATCAGATTACCTTTCCCATCTCTTCCCAAGAAGAGACGTCTGTATGTACTTATGATGAACATCTATTTTTCATTCTTCATAATGCAAAATTATTAATAGATACAGTTAATAACCTTCATTAGGTTTACACTGGTGCTTTGGGGGAAAAAAACCTGCATGCACAATTTCATACAATTAGGAGCAGAATTCTCAAATGCACCTGTGAAAGTAAAAGCTTTCATTTTAATATCCAAAATTATTTTGGCACTGGAAACCTTAACTTACGTGCTGGGAATCACCCTGAAAGAACCTTTCCCTTTTTTTCTTGGCAAGTAGGAGAAAAGTCATCATTGGGCTGTGCAAGGTAGTCCTTGCAGAAAGTTCAGAGTGAGAAAAAAAAGAGCTTAGCTTTCCCAGCAGTTGATAATTAAGGAATGAATCCATCTTAATTAAAATTAAGGAATTAATCCATCTTAATTAAAAAAACAGCAAAAAAGATAAAACAAAACAACAATCTTCCATCTCAAAAGGATGTCTCCAAATTTCACTAATGTCAGTATAAATTACAGGCTCTCACTGGTTACTCTTTAACTATCTTTTTACTGCCACGACACTCTCACCCTTCCTGATCCCATATGTCTATTAACCACCTATTACATCCTCTTGTGATTTTAACTGATGTGCCCTGCACATCAGAAACTCTGGAGAGTAGTGTTACACCTTGCTTTAGGTGCCAGACTAAACGAGCTCCCTCCTGAGGGTCAGTGGACAGAGAAGAGATTCTTGTGTGGGGCAATGCAGAGAAGAAACTTAAAACTGTTCCCTACAAAGAAGCCTGACTCTACACTGACTAAGGAAGGACTTCAGAGAGATTAACCAGTTTACTTCATCAAATTCCCTCTCTGTCAGTGTCCAGTTAGGCACCTGAAGTACAGTAGTGACTCCCCCTTTCCTTTGCATTTTTCTTTCTGTGCTGAAAGGGATTCTGGTCTGTAATTCAGGCTTTCAAGGAGTTCTTATAAGTAATTATAAGAAAAGTGGGAAAAAAAAACCCAAAACAACCCAACGACACGTTGAAATTGCACTTCTGTTTAAGGGAATTACTAGAAAGAAGCTGAAGATCTTCACTTCTGAAGACACCTTCTGAAGTGTTTCATCTCGTACTGTTTCATGAAGCCCATAAGAGCAGAGCCAGCCAGCACCATACGAAATGACGGTCTATGAACCCTGAGAGCGCACAGTCACCTAAGCAACACACACTGCCCTTCCACTGGACTTGGGCCAGTTGTATTTGCAGCTTCAAGTAAATTACAGCCATAATGGTGGCACTTAAGAGACAGAGTCTGTCTGCCTATCCCTTGCAAGGCTCCGAATATGCTAAGTAACGGGCTGGAAGCTGTACTTGTTTTGGTGCTATGGGAGCAAGTGAGTGTTACACAGCCATAGCTTGTCATTGGGAGCTGTTTCCAGAAGCAAAAAAGAGAACTAGATGAAAGGGAAAAGAAGAAAAATGGACTTCAGCAGAATGTAAGAGTTAAATTTAAGACCCAGTGAAACTAATTAAGAGACTAAAGTACCCAGTATAATTACATTTTCTTTCTCTGTCTTCCCCGCCCCAAGAAAAAAGCATGACAATAAAGCTCTGCTTTCCCAGCAATGTAATGTAACGAAAATGCAATATATCAGCAAATATCAAGTAATGTATTTTACTGGAAAATTATGAAAGCAATAGTGTTCATTTACTCTTAGACTGAGAATGATCCCAATGAGATTTCTTTTGTAGAAAACATTTGTTTATTCACTTAGAAAGGGAGAGCAACCTGATTCAGAACAATGCCAGGTATTCAGTCCTTAGGACCTAAATGAGATAAGAAATAACATGATGTGGTGACCTATACAGTAGCCCATCAAGAGATGAATTCATTATTTTTATTATTTAAACGAGCACTTTGCAAGCATTAGCTAATAGTCCCAACCTCCTCTGTATATAAATAGAGATCCTGAGGAAGAGCGAATGGATGCTTTGCCAGAACCATGCCCCATCTAAAGAGTGGAAATAGAAGAAAATCTCAGGAGCTCTTTACTTGCAGCCTGCAGTCAGTTCTCTGAATCCCTCACAAGGCATATGGAACAGAAGCCAGAGCGTTTAGAGAATTGCTGTCTCTGTCGCAGACAAAAGGAGACACTTGCCTTCGGGTCAGACACATTAAATTGATTGTGGGACGACTCCAAGAAGACCAGAAGAGCTTGAGTCATCCTACAACTTGAATCACATGCCTTCTTCACAGGAATACCCTGGAAGGCAGGGGAGGCAGAGAGAAAAAACGCACCCTCTCTTTCTCTCTCTCCCTCGCTGGCAGATGGCATTGCAGCCACTTGGCAGCAGGCAGGATATTACAGTGCAGCGGAAAAGGACACATCCCTGGTCAAAAAATACAGAGTGTCAATGCATGGTTGGTTCATGTCTGCTTTTCTAGAAAGCGACAGAATAAAGTTGATATGAAAGGAAATTAAAAAAAATGTCTGCAATACGTACTTCCACACGCATATACAGCTTTTTCTTCAAGAAAAATCTTTGGTAGGACACAAAGAAAATAAAACCAAGAACCTGACTGATTAACTTATAATTATTGTTAGAGAATTAAAGCTATGTTTGATAGGCAACAATTTAAAGTCAATCAGGGAAATTTCCATAATCACTGGAAAGAGATGGCAGAAGATGACTTGTATGAAAGGGCTGTCTTAGACGCCTATTTAAGGATGGAATAAGCCGTGCTTTGGAGGCAGCTGTATCTTTTAGCAAGATGATGAAAGGATAAGCTTTGATTGGATGCTTCAGTCTAGAGAGCTAAGGCTAGAAGAGGTAAAGTTCCAGAAAACTGTATTTTTAGGAGGCACAGAGGTAGGCAGGTAGATAGACAAATAGATAAGACAGACAGATAGACAGATTTTACGATAATTATTCAACCTATGGTCAAGCTCTGTAACAGAACTATACATAGTTATATATGTTTTATTACTAGGAGTATTTCTTCTGGCCCAAAGGAGAAACCCCTACATGTAACAAACTCAGGGCAGAGTCTGTTAAATGTCCCTCTTGCACACCCACCCTGTCGAATACATTTAAATCTCACACTGCAGCCATCAGTACTCAAAACATAAAGCTATTACCAAACTTTCATATGATCAGTTTGAAAGGGATTTTCTAAGATGGTGTATTTTCCAGGAAAGTGGAACAAAATGTGGGATAACAAGCAGGAACACATTTACTTGGTAACATATATTATTTCTAAATTAATTCTTTTTTTTTTCCATGTTCTTCATACCACAGACAGGAGAAAACAGGACTACAAATACAAGCTAGTGTTGAATAGCAGCATCATATCAGTACATCACAAAGAAAACCTACCTAATGCAGGCATTGTAACTTAAACTGATCAGAGTATTCTACAGTATGCTTTACTATAAAATCAGACTATGAATCAAACAGTGAGGTTATATCCAAAAGTACATTTTTTTCCTTTGGGTAAGAGTGAGAAGTAGTAAATGAAGACTCTGGCTGATCAAGCAAACCCTAAGATTTTTTACGTAGCGCTCACATTTTTTCATTTTATTTAAGGAAAACAGGATAAAAGAGTATTTCTGAGAAATAAATTTACTGTGAGGTAGATTTTGACACAAGGAAGAGGTGGGATATCTATAAGGCAACCAAATAGAAAAGACAATAAGCTGTCTTTGATGTCAGTAAAAACATAATCAGGCTATAACATTTATTAAAAGACAGGAAATGTATACAATTAATAAGAGAGTGAAAGGAGGAAATATTATTTTTAAAGATGTGACCTACCTTGTGGTGGTTCTTTCAATCCTTTTCCTCCATCCCCATATGGGGGGAAGTGTTATTATTCTATTTCCTTTCCACAAGCCTGGTTTAAAATCCCATAGCAATTTTCCCACTAATCTCAGCATGCTTTGGATCAGACCTTACTCTAATAGGCATAGGCTAATTTGCACAAGACATTTATATTATCTTCTTTCTGTTGCAGTCATGTGCAAAAGTTATATTCCACATGTTTGATGGCTTCAGTTAATGAAGAACAGCCTCAGTTCATTTCAGCTTATGCCCAAACATACCAGCTGGATGTACTATTATGACTGAGCTCTCATTATGAAGATGTCATGATAAAGATGACCTACAATTTTTTAGAGACAAATTATCAAACTTCCAGATCCCATGTTATCCATTCATTGTTCCACAGCTGAAAATGTCAACAAACAAAAAGAAGCTCTCATTCTCTATCAAGAAGTCTTACAGGACATAAAGCAAAAATCTGCAAAACAATTCAATCAACTTAATGGCATCAGTATCTTTCAAGTTTGTACTGCACAGACTTTTAAAATCCAGTCTGACAAACTTTTGTAACTTACTAGGTGATAATTAATCCTCTAATTTTTAAGAAAGACTTAAAAAAAAATCAAGCCAAAGGGTTGCAATTAAAGGTAATGTGGAAAGTGGGAACAAAGAAGAGTGCAAGGATCTCAAAATCTGAATTAGAGCTGTTCAAACAGGGATTAGTCTCTTCAGTGCCTGCTAACATAAATTTCCCACTGCTTTGGGGCAATCAGGCCCAGATGCCTGAAGCTTTCCCACAAAAATTCAGCTTTCTGAAAGATACTGAATGTGAAAATAAATCATTAAGAATTGATGGGAAATAAAATGTTCTTGAGTGTTCTTAACTTCTATGATTCTATGCTTGTGTCTTACAACCATCATGGATATTATTCTTAGTAAACAGACTCATATAATTAAATTTCTGACTCCCTTCCCAGGTAACGGGTAAAATAATACCCACAATTCATTGCAAGAAGTCAAAATAAAACAAAAATAACAGAACTCTGAGGATGCTAATGTACACACTTGATATATCATTTTGCCTGCAAAGAATATATAGCATACCTATTGAATATAAATTGTTTAGCCTGTAAACAATAATTAATATATGAGGAACTAGTAGAGAGCCTGATAATGTTTGCTTGGTATTAAAAGTGCAGGATGACACCCCAAGGCAACGGTTTAACTTAGTATTTCTGTTAATAATTATTGCAACAATTGCTCCTATCAGTAGATCCAGTCAACTCAAAAATAAAATTGAATCTATTTTAAAAATAGTCTGCTGCAATATTTTACTAAAAGAAGTGTTCTTAACTATTAGAAAATACATTTTTTTCATCTATAAAGAATAAACATCACAAATACAAGACACAGCTCTCAAACCTGTTAAAATAATCTGAAAGACCTATATACAGCTGTTCAGACCTTACAATTTTGTATCCAAAAAATCAAAGAAAAGTAACAGCCTAGTGCAGGAAATTACTGTATGCATGATATTTGGCAAAAATTTAAGAACATTTACTTTGAAGCAGTAAAGCCTTCTATTCTGATGAGTGCCTATTACCATTAACCTACTATGTAAAGAATCATTTCTGCTTAGTAAGCTGAAGTACTTCCACAAAGAAAACACATGGCATATAGGTTAAGCAATAGCTTCAAGTCTCTTGAATGTTTTGCATGCTCGCTCTGTTAGACTTTGTCCTCAGTGCTTGATAAACTAGCTGTCTCGCATATTACGAGTCAAAGAATTGAAGAACAGCAGGTTTGATTGTATCGATTGAAGCACTGTTTGGCAAAGCTGACAATGAACTACATTACTTAAGGAGATCTGTCTGTGAAATGTCTGGTGACTCCACCAGCTATGGAGAAGCTTTGGAGCATGAGTAATAAATATTCCAAATAAAACACGTCTTTTCAGAATGAGGCCAGTATTTTGTGCCAGTAGGCTTACTTAGGATGCATGATGAATACAGGGATATATTTAAGTAATGATATTTAATAATATGTAATGAAGAAAGTTTGTCCCTTTTGTTCAGGTTCATATAATTCATTAACCGAGTTTAAATAAAAATCTGTTATTTAGATCAGATTTATGATAACCAAATATTGAAGGAGATTTGAGAGAAAGCAGCTGCAGTAGATACTTCAGATTCTTCTCCCCACCGTGTGCAGTCAGCTTCTTGAATTTCAGATATTGTTTTAAAGCCTTATTTTTTTCCCCTGAGCTCCAAGACCTAACACTAAGGGGCACCAGAGAACTGAACTGCATCTGTTCTTATCCCTCAGGAACCAGCTGCTGCAACTAACGTTGTAAGTTACTCACCGTGCAAGGTGGAAAGGGAATGGGTCTTTGGGGGAAGCGTAACAGGCGAAACAACACTTCTGCATGACACACTCTGTTACAGAAAACTGTCACTGGAAAAGCAAGGACGCGTTCATTTCAGGAGTGCTGAATGTCTTATTATAGTTTATCACTAGGTGTTGAAAAAGAGTTTTCACTGTATTTTTCCAGACAAAAGTTGGGAAATGTGTGAAAACATCGCATGACATGAAAATGGATTTTTTAAAGAAGCCGAGTATATCTGAAAAATTCTAGAAGATTAACTTTATTTGCTTTGATTCTAGATAATCGTAAAAAGAGGAGCAGAGACTTAAGAATTCATTCTTATATTGCTTTGTATGAGGTCTGGATACCAGCATTTTTATATTACCAATTCTTAAAATTCCACTATAGAGATAAGCAACCTCTCTAATTTCCCCATGGACTGCAAAATTGCTAATTACCCTCTCATTTTCCAAAAAGCACAATAGGAAAATAGTGTTTTAAAAATAACAAAATAAAAAAGTTAAGCCTGTTTGCCAGGTGGGGACTTCAAAACTGACTTCCTTCATTCCAAGTTTGAAATAGAGAATGATTATGCAACCAGTGCCACATAACTTAATAGAGCACATTCTGAAAATCTCGGACCTGATGTCAAGAACCTGTTGCTTATCCCAGTTGGGTATGTTCTGTCTTGCATTTCTGTTTCAATCCTTCTATTCTACCACAAAGTACAGACACAAACAAGCAAAATATAATTAAGTAAATGATACGACATGTTAGAAAAGTTAAGTTGGTCTGATTCCCTTTTAAAAGCTTGGTCACTGTCTCATCTCAGAGTGGGAAACATCACAAAAAATGCAGATACAGTAGAGGGCCCAGTACGTCAAATCATTGCAATCAAAGCTCCAAGACTAACATTAATAATGTACCATTAGCAGATGGCATGAGCTGATTGAGAATTGCAACGAGGCATTCTGATTTGAGTACTGTAGGCTTTCTCTTATAATATTGGTGCTTATCTCTGTGTCTTTAAATAGTCTATCAAAATAAAACCCACAAATAACTTTTACTTGGTGTAGAATTTGACTCATGTATCTTTTAAGGCCAGATGAGACCATTACGGTAATGTCCTTTGACCCCCAGCATAACACAGGGCACAGAACCTGGCTCAGCAATTCCTCCTTTGGGTCTGAGTCTTCTCTTTGAGCTATACCATCTTCTTTCAAAAGACATCCAGCCTTGATTTATTACTCAAAGTGATGGAAATCCCAGCATGTTCCTTTGTAAGCTCAGTCCTCAGCTAATGACAGCTACAGTCAGAAAAGGTACAAGTTTTGTCCTCCTCTGTTACCGTTTAACTTCAGATTTGTTCCCATTACACCTTTTGAAGATGAATTAGAGTTGTCAGTGATCTATATCAGCTTGTAGACTGTGGCTTGTTGCAGAATAAAGTTTTCCTTAACCAAACCATGGGAAAAAGTCATCTTTTGGGGTACATTGTGCACCTTGTTCAAGGGTCATTAGCAGTTCTAAATGGTCCCTTGCCCCAGGATGGAAAAAGCTTCTGGGACAGGAAAAGGTATGGCCTCTAAACTTTTCCCCAGTCCAATGTAGAAGTTAAAATATGTGTCTTGGCTATGCTGTAGTCTGCTGGCACACCTGATGTCCGAAAACGAAGACCTTATAACTACAGGTCTTCATCTGATAATGTTCAACACCTAGCTGGCACCTTCTCTTGTCTTTTGTGGGACTCGAATTTGCCTGTTGCTGCTATGTTAAGATGCATCAGCAAGCAAGATGAAGGTAACTTAGGAGTGACCAAAAAGTATGTCTTATCAAGCAAGAGATCTTGCTGGTTGGGATCAGAAGGTGGTGGGATCTCTTCTGTGGGTTCAAGTGGAGATCATCAGTGATTCATCGCTCTAGCTGGAAAGTTAAGCCTACTGTCTCTCTCTGTCAGGCAGTGACATCTAAAAGGTGAAACACAAAGACTGACTGTATTTACCCAACTCACGTGCTGGACCAGGGCTTCGCAAAACTTCTCTTGGGGTAACAGCTTGGGGTTTATGGGCATCACACTTTTCAGCTCACTGACTGAAAGACAAGCAGGTTTTGACAACAGGGGCAAAACCTGCCAGGATCCAGCGCCTGGAGTTTCACCTGCCATTTATTATTTGCTATGACAAGGACAGACACAGCGACAGACCTCTCCAGCCACCATCCTGCACGGACATGGTGCTTCAGGGCCACGCAGGGAAAGAAACACTGAAGGAGAGAAGGCTGAAGGGTGGTACCCAGCAGTGAGACGAGTGGAAAGTGGAAAGAGTTGCACTGAGGGAGCCCTTCGGAGGGGCCATGTGGTCCCCAGTGCTTCCCCCTCCTCCTCCTCAGACAGGAGGAGGCAGAGCCGCGGCCGCTGCCAATGCGCCAGGATAGAGAAGCGATCTCGGCGCGGGAGGAGATGACGCAAAAGGCAGAGCTCCCCCCAAAAAAGTGTTTCTCCAGGACGAAGATGGCGGCAACTTAGCCCAGGGCCCCAAGATGCCTGTGCCCATCGGGGGCCCCCAGCCAGGCAGTTCCACCCCGTGCGCCCGGGGACACCGCGCCCGGCGGCAGCCGCAGCCCATTGTCACCAGCGGCGGCCCCGGCAGCCTCCTCCTCCTCCTCTTCCTCTTCCTCCTCCTCCTCTTCAGCATCCTCGGCAGCGCTCCGGGAGCCCTGCAGCAGCGGCGTCTCTCCAGTTAGAGCGGAGGGGGGAGAGGAGACGGGAGACAGCGGTGCGGGCGTCTGTGCGGGGAGCCGAGGAAGAGGAGGCGAGGAGCCCTCCCGGAGCCCTCCGGGACGCGGCATGCGGCTGTCCGGGGGCAGCGGGCTCTTCTCGGGAGGGAGATGGGGAGCTGCGATCTGACCATGCCCGGGTGAGAGGGGGAAAGGACCAGCCGCGCAGCCCCGCCGCCGCCTCCACTATCGCCGCCGCCACCACCATCTCCTCTCCCTCCTCCTCCTCCTCCTCCTCTCTCTGCGTTATTGCTCTTTATCTTCTCCGCGACGCTCCGCGTTGGATGGACTGCGGGCTGCTTCGTGCGGTGAGACCGAGGCAGAGCCACCGGCGAAACCCGACGATATTCTCAGAGGAAGAGAAAGAAGAAAGAAAGAAGAGGGAGAAAGAAGGGAGGGAGAGGAGGAGGGAAAGTGGAAGAGGGAGCGAGCGAACGAGCGAAAGAAGGGGGGGCAGGCAAAAAAATCCCCCCAGTCTTTTAAGTCAATGTATATTGTGGTGACACCGGCAAAGGAGCCCTCACGGTGGAGTCGGCCAGGGCTGTGCGTTCCCAAAATATGACCAGGGGCGCTTGGATGTGCAGTCGGCAGTGTGATGACGGCTTAAAAATCTGGTTCGCACCCCGAGAGAACGAAAAACCCTTCACGGATTCAGAGAGGGCTCAGAAATGGCGACTGTCCCTGGCATCGCTCTTGTTTTTCACCGTCCTGCTCTCTGATCACTTGTGGTTCTGCGCCGAGGCCAAATTTACGGGGACTGGAGAGAAGGAGCAGCCGCCGCCCGAGCAGCCGGAGCCCGCGGAGCCGGAGCTGCCAGCGGGGATGGGGGACCCGGCGCCCCCCGCCACCCGGCTCCTCGCACCCGCCTCGCCCTCCCCTGGCACGGAGCCCCTGGGCAACTCCACCGGCAGCCCCCCGGAGACCTGCCCCCCTTTGGGATCCTCGTCCGGGCAGTGCTTCAGCGTGGGGGACGCGGAGGCGGTGTGCGAGCGGCGGGGGATGCCGGGGAGGCGGCGGGGAGCGGGGCAGAGCCCGGCGCCCGCCTGGGACCTGACGGATTTTTACCTTTCCTTTTGTAATTCTTACACACTTTGGGAGTTGTTCGCCGGGTTGTCCAATCCGGACACTTTGAACTGCAGTCTGGATGCGGTGCTGAGGGGGGAAGGCTCCTGCAGCCAGTGCGTCCAGGCTTACCAGCGCTACGACCAGCACGCTCAGGAGAAATACGAAGAGTTTGAGGTTATGCTCCAGAAATACTTACAGTCGGATGAGTACTCGGTGAAATCGTGTCCCGAGGATTGTAAGGTAGGAGCCCCCCTGCTGTGTTTCCCGTCCCTGGCTGAAGTGCCTCCCTCCCTCCCTCTGTTGTGGCTGCCGCGATCCTTGTTTTGGCTGCTTCGGTCTCTGCTCGCGGGTTTTGGGGCGCGGTGGGAGCCCCGGTGAGCGCATCGCGAAAGGGGAGGCAGTGGGAGCGCGGCGAGGTTGAGAAAAAAAAAAAAAAAAAAGAAGAAAAATTAAACGGTCCTCGGTCTTCTGGGAGCGCGGCGCTGGATTTCCCCCTCCTCATGAATATGCGATCGGCTCCGGCTTCCAGCGGGATGGGATGCGGCGGGCAGCGACGGGGCTGCGTGACGATGAGCGGGGCAAGGGACCGCATCCAGCGCGTCTGGTCCCGTTCCCGACGGCTCCCGGCGGGTCTCGGTGGGTCCCGTGCCCGGCGGCTCCCGGTGAGTCCCGGTGGGTCCCGTCCCCGGTAGGTCCCGTCCCCGGCGGTTCCAGGTGGCTCCCGGCAGCTCCCGGTGGGTCTTGTCCCATGGTGGGTCCCGGTGGGTCCATCCCACAATGTGCGGATTGCAGAGCTGGACGGTGTCTCCAGATGCTTTGCCAAAATTGGTGGAGCTGGGAAAAGCTCCGAGGGTGGATGTCGACGGGCACCGTGGTGGCCTTTGGTTGCGAAGCGATGGTGACAGCATTTTGATAAGCGGTGGTGGTTTGCTTTGGTGCAGCCTCTCGGGGAGATGGAGAGGGTTTTCTGTCGTGTTGTTAGAAGGCAAGGTCCCACTTTGGCTCTGTGTAGTTGTTGTCTTCTCTCTACTTTTGCACAAGATCAGTTGGCCTAGCCCTCAAGACAGGAAATGGAAGAAAAAAGTGTTGTCCTTGGTGCCTGAAATAACTAATGCCATGCCTTTTCCTCTATTTGTTTATTTGTTGAGAGCTGAGGCAGGTGAATGGTTTCTGCCCTGAAGTGGATTATTGAGACTACTGTAGCACTACATTAACCAGTTTGAACCAAATCCGGCTTTAGTAGTGGAGGGCAACGGTGCATACAAATTACCGTTCTGAACCGAAGGCCTAGTAGTGCCTCCGTGCTTTGTAACTTCAGCAGGGCCTTCTGAAATCATTTCTTGGTAACCATCCATGCTTAAAGAATCCCATTCACCAATAAGTTAGTGTAATTTGTACATATTTTTGCCAAAAAAAAAATCATTCCTCAGTCCCTCTAGAAGCTGTAATATCCTGTTACCAAATTGGATAAAGTAGGAAACTTGCCCTATTTTCTCGTTAAACTTGACAAAAGTAAAGTAGCCTTATCAGTAATCTTGACTCCACTATTTCTTGGTTATTAGCACACTCATGTATATGTTATATATACCAGTTACTGGTAATGTAAACACATTTTATTTCTAGAGTGAATTGGCTAAGTAAAAAGCATAAATTGGATAAGTAAAAGATATATCAATTGTAACTAGATGTTTGTTGCTGTAAGGTTGTCTTTGCAGTTTCAATAACTCTATAACTAGAAACTGACTTGCTGTTCTGTGCTGCCGACAATCAACATCTACTTGCTTAAAGTGATTTTTTTTTTTATCACAGTTTAGTTTGACTGAATTTTACCACAAAGTGTACAGTTGCTTTACAGTCTGTCCTGGTGTAAAAGGTATTTAAAATTAATAGAATAGCAAATGTACACTGTATAATGATTTCCCTTTCAGAGACTGAAGAAGGAAAAATAGGTGTCTGTCAATAGGGAAAAAGTTGTTGACATTAAAATGCTTGCATGAAACATATAAATGAAGTAGACAAATGCAGTGCCAATGACCTGTTCTCCAGTTCATAGTGCCAGACTGTATTGCTCTATGTTTTGAGAATTTGGCCAACCAGTCTGTGCTGAAAGTAAAAGATACTGCAACAGAGAAAAGAAAGAAAAAGTGAGGGTGCATCTTAGTGTTTTCTTCATCTTTCCTGAGAAGCTGGCGGGTTGCACAGGCAGGCTTGGCTTGCCTGGATTTAGCTGGGCTGGGCTGGGCTGAGGTGGCCTGATATGGGCTGAGATGGGCTAGGCTGGCTTGCCTGGGCTCAACTGGGCTGTCTGGGCTCAGCTGGTCTGGTCTGGGCTGAGATGGGCTGGTCTAGACTTTCCTGGGCTCAGCTGAACTGGTCTGGTCTGGACTTGCCTGGGCTCAGGTGGGTTGGGATGGGCTGTGCTGCGGGCCGGCGGCCGCTGTCCATGGTGGTTGCTGTCCATGGTGGTTGCTGTCCATGGTGGTTGCTGTCCAAGGTGCTGCACAGGCAGCGCACGCGGCCCAGGGGCCCCTGGGGAATAAGACACGGTCTCCCACCTGCGCATGACTTGGTTCCTCTGGGTCCCTCTGGAGCCTTTTGATTCATTCTGGTGGCTGAAGGAGCCAAGCAGGTCCAGTCATATGATAGACATGTGTATTGGTGTGCGTGTACCTGGTCTACCCTGAAATGCATAGAGGTGAAGTTAGAGACTCATGGTGCATACTGTGTGGCCATTATAATATTTTACTGGACTTCCTGTTTTTTGTTTCGTTTGTTTTTATTTTTTTAATTGTCTAAGTTATAAAAGTCAATCAGGAAATAGGGGGTTTTTTTGTGTGTAAGTAGATATTCTTCTGAGGGTTGGACATCTAGATAATTCTTAATGTAAGAATCAGAATAGAAAATAACATCATTTAACTATGTGTTTGAGGTATACACCATTTGATTGGTTTATGTGATGAGATGCTTTTTCTGTTCTTTAAAATAAAATGCTAGAAATACTGATTTTACTCAGTGATCATATATGTAAGCACTGGCTTAATACAATGAAAGCCTTGTTAAATGATCATGTCTATTTAAGGCATCTTTAGTATTCTGGGGTCTGCTTCATTCACAGAAAAAGAGTTTTTCATTCAGTTCACCAATTATAGTTGATAACAAAATGAATAAAATTTAAGCTGAATAACAGTCAACCCCAAAATTTGTGATCGGGTATTACTTCCACTTTCCCAAACTCTCCCTGTCACCATTCCCCACTCTCAGACACAGTCAGTTCTCACAGTAGAGTCAAAATCATGGAGCTTTCTCAGTCCAGCAAGTTATGCCTTTCCAGAAAGTACTATTGGTTGTAATGAATAGTACATATCAAAATACTTTGCTGTACGAATCTCAACCTCAGGCATTATGTTTTCGTTCCTTTATCTGAATCTGGAAGAAAATGAACTTTACTTTCAAAATATTCTGTATTACACTACGTGTCTCCTGCTTTCTGAAGAATATTTTAAATAAGTAGTTTTATATTGCGGAAGTTTGCAGTCAGGAATTGTTTGGGTTATCAGTTCACATTAAGCTATTCTACATAATGAGTTTTGATTTTGGTTTTAATATATAAGTATACTCACTCTTTTTTTTTTTTTTTAAGAAAGCTGTCCAATAATTAGGGTCATACTATTAAACTTCTTATTGGACTGCCTTGGGATTTTTGAAAATTTTTAGAAAATGTTGAGAATTTCGAATTTTAGAACGTCTGGAAAATCAATATTTCTGATAGTATCAATGAGCATGTGTGTGCATTATACTGTTCGGATGTCAGTAGATTTTGTATGTTGTTTAGAAGTTCTGGACACCAGCATTGTCTCACTATAAATCCATCTTAAACTTATTTCTTAAAAGATGTCCTTGAAGTCTGATGTCTTTATATATTGTTTTATTGTATTTATGGTCGCACATCAGTAATGACTAAACAATAAATATAAGTAAGACAAATACTTGAATGTATTACATTTTCAGCAAGGTGACATAAATAAATTGCTGTAGCTTTATTGAGTCACTAAAGTAACAGTAACAGAGACTCTGGATTGACATGTCTGTTTTAAGTTTAATTTAGACTTCTTTTCAATTTCATATTTATCACAGTTTGCTTTTGCACATTATAAAGTAGTGGTTATATTTATGGAGATTGCTTTTGTCAATATCTGTAGTTCCTTGGTTTCCAGCATATAATTTTTATATGCAATGTGCCGCAAGGCTGTATTCAAACAATGACCAGAGGACTGTATTGGCTTGATGGTGGGAGACACAGTTCCTCATAATGACTTGTCAGCTTTCTATCAGGGGAAATACTCAAGTTCTTATTCTTGAGACATTAGGCAATCACTCTGTGGAATAAAAGAAAATTCTGGTGACTTCTGGTTAAGAACTAGGTCAAATAACTAAGTAGGGCATATAAACGTAAAGGTTTTAAATTTTTTTTGTTTGAGAGATAGAATTTAGATCATTGTGATCAGAGGCCAAGGCTTTCTTGGCAGATGTATTTATTAATGAATTAACAAACCATCAGTTATCTTTGTTTGACACAGGCTTCTTTAGCCTAGTGAAAGTTGAGAGTGTTTAAAATGTGACCTTCCTTAGTGCTAGGTAAAATGTTGAAATGTGTAATTCAGACAAATGCATTATAATTAAAATAACATGAAAATATTTTGGTTTTTTTCTCTACTAGAATATAAAAGGAGAATGCTAAAATATGTATTTTTTTAATATCAGAACTTATTGATATCAGAGATATGTAAGTAATAGCCGAGTTATATAATACTCAGTTGAAAAACACGCATATCAATAAAGAGTTTCATCATTAAACTTAGATGGTGTAGTTGATAGGCATATAGGGCTGGTGCTGATTGTTTGGTTTTTTTTTTTTTAATCAGAGCTGTGTTCAGATACTTTTATTTGAGTAAGAGGATGATTGAAAATCATTTAAAACAATTAAAATCACATTTGTTCTCATTTATCTGGAAATATCAAAGCTTATATGAATCATGACTTCTCCAAGAACTTTTTCCTAAACAGCATATGTAGTCTAATTAGGTTTTGATTTAAACTCTCAGTTAAGCTGGCAGAAAAGAACAGATGAGAAATACGAAACCAAAAGCTCAAGTGATAAAAGAAGCCTTCTTTTACAGAAGGTCACATAGACCAGCATCTGCCACAAAGTCAGACATTTAAATCGCACATCTTAATCACACAATATTTATACTTTATGCAAGAGTGATACCTAAGCTAATCAGAGAAAATTGCAATTCAAACTTTTGGTAAACTGAAGTGATGGTCAGTATCTAATACAAACAGGAAACAGTGGATATTAGTTACTGAACTGACATCTTTTAGAATGTCTTTTAATTTAATATTTACTTTAAAGCTCCTTTAAAAATGAATAATATGCTGTATTAAAAAAAGATACTTAGATGTATATATTTTTTGAGGTTTTGTTTATAATAAGGTTTATATAAGGTTTTGTTTAAAATGCTGTGAAACTAAATCTGAGTGTATGAATTGATGTTTGTGTGTTATTTGTTCAGTTGTTTTTTTCTTTCAAAAGTAGAATTTGTATTATTTTCAAAACTAATTTAAGATAAAATTGTGGATTAATTTAGTGTAACTATTCTTGTAATAATGCACCAATATATTACCAAAAGGAGCAACACTGACTACGCACTAATGGACTTTGTATTCTGGTCTGAAATCCCGATTCAGCAGTCTGCTTCAGTCTTCTGTTTTGAGCTAGGTGAATGGCACTGCACTCAGGGAAGATTGTGCACATGCTTATAGTCATTGAATTGCTTAAAGGCTTTGTTGGGTCAGGATCAGATCTCTTCACTTCTTGAAGAGCAAATTTCCCAGGGTGTTCTTTCCAGACGTGAGTTCACCTTACGTAACTTTTTTTTTTGTTTGCATCTAGTTGATGATGTAGTTAAATATCCCATTTATTGTATTGAGGAGTACTTCATTACTGATTTAGGAAAAAAAACCCCAAACCTATAAATGACTAGCACAGACCAGCTGAAGTGAGTTCCATCCTAATTCAGTAGCTGTCATTTAACGCTTCATGGTATTAGCGTCACATAGCTAGAAACCTTGTGGCTCTGCCCCCAATTTTACTTTGTTCACTTGTTTTCTTTGCATCAAGCAGCACACTTCGCGTGCACCTTGCAGAGACTGTGGCAGTCTTGCTTCTTCATTTCATGTTCTTCTAGGAAAAGTAATCAAAATGCAAATTATAGTTCTATCACTTATCCTGCCTAAAAATCATTTGGTTTATACTTAGTAATTTATCACTTCAGTCTTGCACCAAGATCCATAATGTATTTAGAACTGTGAATTTCCTAAAATGGAAAAAGTATCTTAGAAGCTGAATTCTTGAATTCTTAAATATTAACTTTTTCGTAAGTATCACTGAGTCTGGATATCCACATTAGATATAAAAGTTCAGAGACTCTTTGCAGTCAATGGAGATACTTAGGTAATTCTAGATTCTGAGTTGGTTCACAGTAAAGTGGACATCTAAAATAGGTCAGACAGATTATGACCTGGAAGGACCTAATTTCTGTCCATTGTCTCTAAAGAGCACAGACAGTCATTTTATCCCAGATACAAACACCTCCACTGTGGACTACTAAAAGTCATCTTAGGTGAATCCCAACTAAGTGATTTTGGAATAAAAAACAAGTTTGGATGAAATTGTGTTCATATGCAAAATATAACTGAAAAAGTTGTAAAATCCTGCTATTTATGCTGTCCTACACCAGCCTGGTGAAATCACAAGCCTCTCTCACTTCTGTAGCAAGTGTATTCTGTCACTGAAGAATGTGAGAGCTATGCAATCTGCTTCTTAGGGGTGAAAGTAGGAAAGGGCCTTGTATGACATCATAACTATATTTTTATCACTTTTTTTTTGAGAGAGGGGAGGCCAAGAGCTTCTGCATATTACTTTTCCAGTTGTTATTTCTACTAAGAAATGATATAAAACCATTTGTAAGTCATCTTGTTAATAGCAATTTTTGCAGGTTAATCTGCTACTGATTATTTCTTTTATTTATGCTTCTCTCTTTACAAGTAATGGTTTTTTGGGGGGCATGAGGAAGGTGTTTAGATGCTTGAGAGTTCCTATACGTGACACTAGGTTTCATTTTCTTCCCTTAGATTAAATCGGAGGGAACTCCCCAGCCTACCCAGTCTCTGTCACTCAAGAGGCACATATTCTTAGACGTTTATGCTGCTTTACTAAAAAAAACATACTGTACTTTTCTCTGTTCTTTTCACTGTACTTTTCTCTTGTCAGAACTGTAGAGCAAACATTGCTAAGTGAGAGCATGTGATGGTTTGATTTACTTTACAGCATCAATCAGTTAGATGAATACAAATTTAGTGAGGCACTAGAGACATATTCTAGCTTGTAGAGAGTTCCTATTAATTTGAAGATATGTTAGAAAAATAAAGACCAGATTTATTTTTCATTTATTGTTTGCAGACAGGGCAGATGTATGAAAAGTGTAGATTGCTCCTTTAGAACATACATGTTGAAGACCTATATCCAGTGAGCTCCCAGTCCATAATGACAAAGAGAACAAACAGGGCACAATGTAAGCGGTTTTGAGGTGAAGTTGATCAACACTTCATATTCTTTCACCGTTCACCTATCTTTTTCTTCTAAACTAATGAGTGTTTCTCAAAAGCTGTGTTTGAAATAGCATTGTCCTAAAGCCTTTAAGGACTTTAAGGGCTGGTAGGATCCTTCAAAGCAGCAGTCAAATACAATCAAAATGTTGGGATGAATGCTGATGCTGAATGTTGAACTGATAAACTTCAACAGTTCTGTATGAATATCTTGGTCCTTTGAAGCATCCTGGAGATCCTGATGGGAATGTTCACCTTTCGTACAGGTTGATGTTGCGAGATCATTCAGGGATTATTTTTTTAGAAAACACCTTTCTGCTAGAAACAGTAGCAAAGATGATCTGAACCGAAGTTACCAACAAGCAATATGCTTGGGTTCAGGTTCTTATAAATTCTGCCGTAGTTTGGAAGGCATTGTGGATGCTTTAAATGATTTCAGTGAAATTTGGGGAAAACATATCTGAGAGATTAAAAACAAAAGTCCGAATTTTTACTTTTGGGAAATGATGGTTGTGTTTTTATGATTTTTTTTTTTTTAATGATACAATTTCAGTAAGTTCCACATTCAAGCCATTATGTGTTCAAATTTATCCATCATCAAATTTGTAAAAGGAAAAAACGTGGATAGATTATTTTTTTAATTTTCAAATGTGCAATATATTATAGATTTTAGGAGATATTTTCCAGGGACCAACTATGATATCTAGAATGCTTTTTAAATGCGTATTTAATTCTTGACGATCCTCTGCATATTAGATTAGATGTTGCCTTCTTTTTGCCTGAACACTTATGTAAATGGTATCTTGGGCCTGTCAACACACTTGATCTCTGTAAAAAATCATAATGAAGTATTTCTATTACATTTTTAAGATATCAGCAATCCAGAACAAGAAAGCATTCATTATTATTGGGAAGGGCATAAGATGGATTATTGTCTGTGATATTTAGAAAAATAGTTTTTCTCATTTTATTCATTGTTTTAGGAGAATAAGAAAGTTCTGAGAGTTTTTTGATCATTGCTCTACATTGGGTACTTTGTTCTCTGTACTAGAGGGATTACACTCACAGGTTCTTCAGAGAAGAACTAATTTTGTATAAGATGTATTCACTTAGATAAATAGTTGGATTTAAAGATCTATAGAGTAAGAATTTGAGCAACCCTTAAATGTTTTAAAATATAAGTTAAAATTTAATTACTTATCTTGCAGGTTTCTCTGTGTAGTAATAGACAACTAAATATAAGACCATAAATAAAAAAATTATTAATCTATAGATACTCTTCGTGTGGAACAGTATTCCAGACAGAAAATCTTTTTAGTGTGGAAAATTTATTCTTAAGTCATATTAGATGATAGTTGATTTATTATGCGCATGATTCAAGAAAATATGTGTTTTTGTTTTTAATTGATAGAACTATTATTTAAAGAGGTATCTTTGTTGTTGTTACAAGTAATTTGTGTTTTCCAGAGCACTAAAATGATCTCTGCTGAGACAAATTTTAGAATTTGTATACATGCACGCTAGATTAAAAAACAGATGTTCTTGAAACATCTCCTTGTAAAAGGACAACAAAAATAGAAAATAAAGAATAAAAAATATTTTTAAGGTTATTTTTATTGTGGAATAAATAATCTAAGCTTATTTTTAAAAAAATATACTTACAAAAATTCCATGCAAATTTTCCACGAGTACTCTTAACATTGCCTTTACGTATGATATTTATTGAAATTAGATTGCTGTATTGAATAGGTTTGGGGTAACAAAGCTTTGATTTATTCACAGTTGTATGTAAAAATGCTTGTGTATTGAAAGACTTATTACTGACTTTTAAAAGAAGATCACTTCATGGTGAAATCTGGTATAGTACACTTCGCGTTGAAAGTAATTTTTGTTATTAAATTTAAGAAAACTGTATCTTTGAGTTTCAATGTATAACTTCAAAATGAAAAAAATAGAAGTATGTGCCAGAAATGATCTTTTTATTAAAAGCACCTACAAATAGTCGAAAATCTATCATAAAGACTAAAACCTCTGGACATTTTCAAGAGAAATATTACTGTAATATCTAATTAGAATACTGATCTAAATTCCTCAAGCAAGTTTCTGGTGGTTTTCCAGTGAGATGTGTCTTTACTGATTCCAGTCATGTTAAAGTCAGGGAAGTAATGTAATCAGTGGAGAAAGATCCATCTCGTTAGAGCCTAATTCATTGACTTTTTTGTTATTAAGAATTCCATATGCATCTATTTTGGAATATTTCAGATTTTATACACCTGTAAGTTGAAAAACATCTTTTCCTGTGTTTCCTTTCACACTGTCTTCAAGCTGTTAGTATTGCAGTGCTATAAGCTAAGACTGAGCAGTTTTGGTAAGAAGAAAGTTATTTACAGAAAGGAAGAAGTCTGGGAAGTGCCCAGCGTCCTGTACGTGGGAATGCCCCAGCACATGCTGCCAGGAACATAGACACTCGGCCCCTTCGGCTATGCAGCTGGAGCAGAGCCAGGGCTGAGGATATATGGGGATTAGATTGAAGTTCTGCACTTAAAAAAAGGAAGCAAAATAAAACCATAGCCAAGGTCCTGTGGGGTAGCTTTTAAAATTCTTCATGTATTTGGAGGTGAGAGATGTTAATTTCCAGTCTCATTCTGCTGTGGAGTTAAACATCTTCCTGTAAATATTTCTACATAGAACCTGCCAGATCTTGAACCAGTGTTATGAAGAAGGTACATTTGAAATATTGTCCAAATTATCTTAAAAGCAGAATTAATTATTTTTATTTTTTTCTTCTATGCTCTCTGAACAATCCTTGGGGAAATGACCCCTATTATAAGCTACGTTTAGCTAACAAGATATAGTGTATGACTGGAGCTCAGGAAATGAGGCTTGCTGTTTTATATCCCAATTCAGTTAGAAGTACATTATGGTTTCTTTTGTCTCTATTTAAATCTTATAAACGTTAAAGTTGACTTTTATAAATAAGCATATTTTTGTAACTTTGCTATATTAACAAAATTAAATCATTACTGCAATGATAGCTTTGTAAAATTTAGCAGCTGAGATTGATTCCTGGGTTGCAATTTCAGTAAATGTACTGCAAGACAATGTCTGTATGACAGATGTGAATTTAAAATATTGTTTTATTTTCATTTGTAAATATAGACCAAATTTCTTTAATCAGGAGTCTGCAGTGACATAAACCAGGACTAACTCCATTGAAATCAGTGCTTTACTTAAATGTAGTGCTTTACTTAAATGTAGTACTTTTTTTGAGAGACACATGATATGCTTTAAAACTCAAATATATGAAATCAAAGGGACAGATTTAACTCAGACTGATGCTTTACAAACCTTGGTACAAGAAGCAATATGCAACATACTTTAAATGCTGATTTCCTTGTCTTTGACTGATGTTACTAATTTGCTGTTGATGCCAGATTAATGTTTCTTTTTACCATTTCTTTGTTCTTGTACTTGGTCTTGATCCCATTCTCTTTTTCTATTGATTTTTCCAGGCACGCAGTAGAAAAATACTATGAGCTTAACTTGTTCAGCTATCTAGGGGGGGGGGAGAAACCTTGAAGACAGCAAAGCAGAATTAATTTGCCTTTTCCATCCAAGAGTGTAGGTCATCTGCCAGGGTTAAAAAGGAGAGATGCTACTCAGTAGTATTGCTAGTTTATATCCAGAGAAGCTGCTTTGATTGCTGTAATGACACACTGTAGTTATACTGGTATAAATATAGTTGGCATTTAAGCATAAGTTGAAGTTTTCATCAGGTATATAGAAGTTTTGCTCTATAGTACCTTTCAGCACTCATTGAAAAGGTAGTAATTTTAACAATGACTCAAATAAAAATTACAGGTCTTATACACAAGTATGTATATATGTGTGATATATATATATATATATATGTATGTATACGTCTTACAGGAGGTGTGACAAGGAAATTGCTGAAGTAGGATCAAGCATCTTGGAGAGGACAATCCTGAAGTAGACTCCTATGGAAATCTTTGCAATGTCCTGGATTATGTAAAATTAAAAAATAGTTTAGGAAGTACTGAAAAATGTAACATTTTTTTCTAAATGACCTTCTTTTTTTCAGTCACTGATTTGTTTGCTTTCTGACTGATCTGGAAAAGTAAATTACTTAGGGTATTTTTGTTCTTTCATCAAGATTTAAGAAAGGCCCCACAGTAAATGTGGACTATTCAAACATCTATTACTGATGTTGCAGCAAAGATATTTTGCACTGGTCTTTGCAACTCCTTTGTAGAAACCATCCGTGTGTTTGGACTGAAATTTTGATCACTGATTGGAACAAAATCACCTAAAACTGCATACCTAATCTTAACAGATTGCAGAAGATGTTATCTTAGATGTTCTATTTGCTTATTTGGATTTTTTTAGATTGTTTTTATTTCCGCTTCTGTATCTGCACATTACATAAGGATTTTTGTTTGTTTATATGGGGGATTTTTTGAGACCAGGTTCTTGCTATCGATTTGATTATCTGGAAGGTCAGGATTTTGTTATTGTTATATCATTTGATTCTTATATTTATTTTTCTGGAATATATTAAAGAGTAGAATTATGTTAGTTTGTGTGATATAAGCATGAATTTCAGAAACTTCCTAACTACTTATTTGAACTTTTTTGTTGTTTCTTTTTGATCACTAGAGAAACATTCTTCCTTATATTTTGTAATGGATGTAAATATTTATAGTATGATCTTTTTCTCATAGTTTTTAATATAGGTCTGATTTGAAGAAAGCTAGTATTTGGGATGGAAGAGATCTTTTTTATAGTTCTTTAGATCTGCAGGAGGATGAGATGATGCATTTTACAGCTTGCGGGAAATATTCACATCTCAGAATTTAACCCAAATGATGACTGGCAGGGAAGATCAGTAGGCTTACAGGGAGGAATAAGAGAACTGTGAATATCAATAAGCTTTTTTTTTTGTTTACTCTAAATTTGTGGCCCTACGAACAGGATTGAAAATGGAACTTAAAGGATATGTGAATAAAGAGATGTTTAAAATAATTTGGTTATATATTTGAAAGAGAAGCAAAAGACTTGAAAGTGTTTTGTTGGTTTTTGTTCGGTTGTTTTTTTCCCTCCTGCAAGTGATGGTACTATTGAGGACCTCAAATATCATAGTAATTCAGCAATGCAGATATGCAGTGTGTGATGAGGCTCACCTGTTATCTTTCTCAAAGGGCTCATTCTGCTTTAGATTCTTTTCTTCACTTTTATCTCTTAAAAGAGTTAAAATTCAACTATTTATTTCTTACGGAGCCTGTACACAACAGGGCATGCAGCTCACAAATCTAGAGTGCTTGAGCTGTGTAGAGGCCGCTGTCCTGAGGCTATGGCTACGTTGGCATTTCAGTTCAGGTCACGGGTGTGCTTTTCAAACAAATCTCCCACTCCCTCCCACTCCCACTCTTACTGCATCTTGATTCACACCCTGGAGCAATCTGTGTGCACACAAACTGCATTGTTTTCCACTGAAAGTAAAGGCACAGAAGTGCCCTAGAAGCACATCCGATGAGTTGCAGACACTAAAGGACATGCAGTCAACAGGACTAGGGTTAACCTGAAGTAGAAGCTATGAAACACATAGAGTGCTGATGCCAGGCTCTCATCACTGTTTCAGGGTGATTCTACAGTCACGCTCCTTGTTAATATTCACGTAGACGTAGTTAAAGAGACTGAAATTCATCCTCTGCCTGCAGATAATTCCCAGAGTATCTCAGCAATTTCTCCAGTACTGCAGCTCAAGACCCTGAGCTGAAGCGCTGAAATGTTTCACTTCACCTGGCTCTAGTGCCAATCATGGCGTTACTGATCATCTATTATTCTTTTTTATGTATTCTTTTTTTTCTTTTTCCCTGTTGTTTTTCCCCTCTCCATCTTCTACTGGCATGCCTATGGAGCTGCTGCACCGCATAGTGCAGTTTTGCTCTCTGCTTTCCCTGCAGCTGCCAAGGCTCCGTGCAGCAGAACCACTGCAGCTCTGCTGCGTTTCGGGCTCTGTGGGCTGCCTCTGTCCTTGCCGTGGAATTCACAGCACCTTCTCAGTGCACGGGCAGGAGGCTGAACAGACCTTTCAGTGTCTCTTTATGGCAACTCTTGAGTTTTTAGTTTCGGAGTGGTGCAAAAATATCAAAGCAATCATGAAAATGAAAAGTTTGTGTGGGGAGGGAGAGAAATCGGCAGGAATGGAACAAACCTGACCTCCCTTCGTAAAATATTGCTCTCCTTATTCTCTAACCTGTTTTGTTGTTTACTGCTAGAAGAAAAAGAGATTATGGGACAGTATTCAGTCTGCATTTTAGGCAAGCACTGAATTGACAGCCAGATATGCAGGAAAACCTGACTAATGGGTTTTCTTTTTTAAATTATTTTTTTTCTATATGCCTCTGAGGTCTTCATTTTCTTTGGATTTTTCAGCATAGAAGACAAAACTGTATCTATGGTATAGGTTTATATTATTGCTCTTCACAGAATAAAGCTTCTTTTCTTTGAAATATTAATACGGTGTAGTTCTTCAGAAAATATAACATTAGGAAAATATTGCGTTTCTTAGAGGACATTTGTTGTTAGTGTGGGGAATTATTAACTTTCCAATTTTTGTTATTTGGACATTTTTATTGCAATACTCCCAGTAATTATAGGTCCTCATTGCTTTTGAACCTTGAAAATTCATGTCATTTATTGAGTTGTTTTTGAGTAAGCTTACTGCACTTCTGGGAAGAAAATGAGCTTTTTTAGACATCATGATCAACCCTGTTCCAATAGTAACAATGTTCCTGAAGATCTGCTTTTGTAATGTTTTTAGCCTTTGGTAACCACCTTCCTACTTTCTCCCCAACTCAAAATCCAGTGGGGCTAAAAAAGCAAGAGAAGTGATTCACTGGCCTAGCAAAAATAGATAAAAATATAATTTGCTAAAATAGTATTAGTGTGTTTGATTTAATCATTGGAGGATACCTACAGCTGATCAGTGTTTCTTTCGTCATCGCATGTTACTGAACTGGCCAGGAGCTGCAAGGAAGACCAACTAGCAGAGGCAAAGCATTATCCTATCAGTGGGAAAAGCAGCCAGCATGGCAGGCAGCCAAAATTGCAGAGGTTTAACTGAAGTCATGGTAAGAATACATAGACAACATATAAGTATAAAACTTCAATTTGATGTATCTCAGATTATACTCATGTTGCTCTTTCCTGAAGCTCAAAGGAGCCAATACTGAAGACTCAGAAAACTGAAGACAGTGTATTTTTGGGAAGCAGGGTATAGGAACTGACATACTATGCTGTTCAGTGTTTTGCTTGGTGTCATGTCCTGTCTCTGGGAATAAGCTTGGAAGGTAAAATGAACGCTACACCAGACTGTTAGAAAATCGTTTGCTAGTTTGCAAAGTATGTCCTTAACTCATATTAGGCGGCAGTCAATTTATCAAACTATGCTTGTGATTCAAGAAAATACTTTTCCAGGTATTTTTCTATTAGTATAGTTTAATACGTGAAGGAATATCTTACCATTAGAAATAAATTTAATTTTCAAAGGCACTTAGGATGGTGTTTTAAATCCTAATTTTCTCTAAATGTGTGGCAAACCCACCAAAATTTAATCAAAATTTGGTTCTTGCTATGTTTCAGGCATTATTTCTGTTGGTTCTTTGTAATGATCAAAATAGGATTTTTGTTCCTGTAGTTCTTACTGAATCCTAAAGGATTTTTTTTTTCCTGATATCTATGCCAAATTGTTGGATGAAAGTAGAGACTAAAGTAGAAGGAGAAGATTATGTTTATGTAAATTATATTAAACTGGTATAGCTAAATTAGTAATCACAACCGGAATAAATAGATTTTAAATATCTTGAAATACTAGTGAAAGGATTTGCTGCTTATATCAACCTTTCACGTACAGGTTTTGGGCTGTATTAATGGCTAATGACTGACAAAGGCATTTAAGTGCAGTTTCTTGCATGACAGAGAAGGTTTTGTTTGTGTATTGTATGCACAAATGAGAAGATTGTCTATATGTCTGCTGTAATACAGGAATTTCCCTGCAACTGCCACACATTACAATGTAGACTTTTACATATGATTCTTGGCAAAATGGACTCATGCCACAAGTCCTCATGTGTTCAGCTTTTGCTATTTGCCGTTTCTCATAGACAGTTTCACAGTTACTGTTTACCCACTTTAACACTAAAGGACAGCTTTGCTATGATGTAGCCAGGGTTGTGCTAAACACAACTTTTCCAGTTCATGCCCACCTATGGTAAAGACGACTATTTAAAAATACCTTTTAGGATATAGCTGTTCTTTTCCCATTATCGCACACCACTACTTAGACTTTTCTCTTTCCTTTTCCTCAAGCTCTCCACCAAAATAACCTCTCCTGTTATGTTTGGCTGTGGATCTTTGATATAGTAATATTCTGTAGGACAATTTTCTGTGAGGAGGAATGAAAGATGGTATCCATGACAGCAGACCTGCAACTGGAAAATGTAGTTTATGGTGTGTAGAAGTTGGGATAAGCTGTATGCCTGCTAAACAGAATAGGGTAACTGCAGAAACAGCTTAACTTTTCATTTATTGTTTGTGTTGGTTTGCTTCTGGCTTGACATACTGTGAAGAACTTTTGTATTTAAATCCAGGGAAAAGTCAAAGTCCTTCATTAAAAGGGTCTTGGTAGCATCAAGTATGGCTTTCCAACCAAGTATGTTTGGTTTAAATGAAAAATAAAAAAATATGTGCCTACTTTAAATAAATACATCTTGGCTTTCATAATGTCTATTCCTTTCATCTGTTTCTCAACAACGTCTTTATTTTAGGGCACAGTTCCTCCTAGAGAAGTGTTTTCACTGATCCATACATAGCAAGAGGGTTTGTCCTCTTTCAATGGTCATACTGAGTTTTTAATTCTAGACAAAATATTTTATATGTTTCTTTCCCATGTACATTTATTAGGTTTGGCAAAGCTGGATTCTTTCTGCCATTGTTTCCTCTTTCACTGAGCTCTCCTAAGTGACCTAAAAGTTCCTTGATCTGCTTTGGCCTTGATTAATCTAAGATTTGTTGTGTCACTTGTAACAATTCCATCCTACTGTTAGTCCCACTTCTAGATGATTAATAAATAGATTAAACACTCTCAACCTAGTAGAGAACCTAGGGGCACCCTACTGTTAACCTTTAGCCGCATGGAACAGTGATCATGAGCAAATATATTCTGCTTTTGTATTCTGCTTTTTGCCCTTGCTTTCTAATCAATTATAAGATCGTACTTCTCACCCTGTGGTTACTTAGTTTCTCTAGTAGCCTTTTGCGGAAAGCATTTTCAAAGGCCCTTTGAAAGTCCAGCAAACTTGTATCAGTTAGTTCTCTCTTATCTGCTATTTATTAACGTGCCAAAAAGCATTAAAGCTTCTACATTTAATCCAGATATTTAACACTTTCATTTTTATTTGGTACCTCAGTTAGTGTATCTGTATTCCTGCAGTAATACATGTGTGGAGCTGTTAGACTTCTTCCTTTGTTTCTGGAAGTTGTTACATGAAGATGACTGCTCTCCTGCATGGTTCAGTATATGAACTGATTTCAGTGTGAGACTGCAAAATTGTGCATGTTTTTGATTAGTCTTTAATTGCTTTGGTACTCTTGAATAAACAGCATCCCATGCTTGGGATACATTGATCATTTATTGATTTGTTTCCTTTTACGATACTTGAATCATTGAAAACTCCTTATATTACTTTACTTGAAAAGGCTGGTATCTCCTCAGTGCTCTCTGAGACAAAAGGTGATGTAAAAAATAATTTGCTTTCTCTTCTGTATTCTTATTTTGTCCAGTTTTTCCTTTAACTTCTTGAGACAGTAATCATGGTCTCTCTTGGTCATATTTTTCATACCAAGTTACTCCATGTAGTCTCATTTAGCCATCTCACTTCCCTATTGAGATGTACCTGTCACTGTTTATGCATCTTGAAGACCATATGTATTTTGTGTCAGGTACACTGGCAAATCCACAAAGAGCTTGTGATGTTGCAGTCACAAAGTAACATAGAACATGAACATTCCTTGTTCAAAGATCTGATTGGGTTGAAGTCTTATTTTTTTTTTTTAAAACAACCAAACAACAAAACTTTATACCACTTGGTAGGAAGAGTAACATGTTTTTTTCAAAGAAAGGGTGCAGAAGTGGAGCCATGTCTGCTCGATCATGGAACAGGGTCATACTTTAAAAGGGAATAACAGGGTAAACTTATGTTCTGATGAGAAATCCAGGACAAAAGAGAATCCTGGATTTTTTTTTTTTTTCTGAGATACTGTTTCCAAGTAGTCTTTCTTTCAAGTATCTTCATGCCTGGGTGTATTGCAGCATGTATGCACATACTTACCTAATTTTCTGAGGTGCTATTTTGTAAAACCACTGTAATATGTATGGTTTCTATACCTATTCCTTTAGAGGAACAAACATTTTTTTAAACCCTCGCCCCTAAAAAAAAACCCAAACCCAAAAGAACAACCAAAGTGGGGAATGTCATTCTTCACCATTTGTGTAATTGCCTCGTAGCTGGAGAATTCAGACAAGGTGGAGGGAATTTGCTGGTGTATATTCAGAGCCCTTTACAGCCTGAAGATGCTCAAAGTCACTTGAACATAGTGAAGCATTAGGAATAGTATCTAGTAGTCAGTGGGTTTTGGATGAGAATTATTTACTAATAAGTTTCTCTAAGTTGAATGTCGTTTGTTTTCGCTGTAATATTCCAATTTTGCAGCTAGATTTTGCTGGAACTATTCTTAATATGACATATGAAGTATTTTGGTAGAAAATCTCCAATCACATCGATTGAATTATTTTTTGCTTTTTTGCCTCATACAAAACTCTTCTGCTGCTGCTGCAGAAGATTCCCTCATCGCCTGAGCAAAGGCAGGTACTCTCATGCTACAAGTGTGAAGTAACTACTCAAACTCTCTTAGCTATGCTGTTAATGATTTTAGGTTTTGCACAGAGCAGTAGAGGCATGGCTAGCCTGTTTGAAGTAATTCTCATCTGAGCATACCTACCTCAAGATATGCTCTCCAGGGAATGTTTTAAAACATTAAAGGTTATAAGGTTTGAAACTTTACCAAAGTTATATATATATGCAGCAAAAGACCCAGAGGAACTTTTGCCTCAGTAACAGCTTCTTTTGTGTCTTCCAGTATACACAAGGGTCTGTTATAAACATCTAAATATGCTCAGTGGGTACAGTGTACATCTCATTTTCCTCTAGGGATTTTTTACAGTGATAGAAATAGCACTCCTGCTCTATTCTACTCTCAGAAGCATCTAAGGAGGAAGTACTTTGGAGGATACTCTCAGGAAACGGTGCCCAAGGAAAATTAAGTGAAATGACCTGGCTTTCAGAGGCACTAAGCACTGATATCCCGAGTTAGGATACAAATTAGGATCTAATTTCTATCATGAAAAAAGTTAACACAGGAATAAGTGCTTTTTAGTGCATGCAAGACAGATCAGTGTACTTAGTAGGAAATAATGTAGTTCTTTTTGAATGCAGTTGACTAAAATGAGGCAGAGTATGAAATATGTATTCAGCTTTTTTGGTGTTTGTCATTGATAACTCTGGATACTTCTGTAAGATATTCTTGCTCACCTGAAAAAGAATGAGGTAGTCTATAGCAGCATTAAGGTGTTTGATTCGTTGTTTTCTTTTTTCATATGTACATCACTCTAAGATGATGAGGACAAGCTGCAAGAAAACCATTTGTCTTTACTGCAAGTGCTAATCTATAGGTGTTGCTGGTACACTAAACTTATAATTCAGAGCCGGGGCAATGCATAACTCTCTTTACATGAGAAAGGGCACACTGTGTATAGATGAGCAGGAGATGGGGTCCCTAAATGGAAGAGAAATGCAGCCAGCCTGGCGTGCAGATCCCTTTAACATGAATCTTGGCTACCTGGCTAACATAGTAATAGGAATTTTGTGCTTGTGAACAATTCACTTCAAGTTGCTATCTTTTCAGGTTTTGCATTCTGTTTGGATGTGATCAGTCGTACATGCAGGGGCTCAGGGTTTTGTCGTAAGCTATTTCTGCTTTGTGTTTAGCTAGCAAAAGTCAACTGATGGGCAGCTGCAGAGAAATTGTAATACAGAGTTTATTTCATTTGATTGTCTTCCTCATTCAGCAACATATTAAAAGGAGTTCTTGCAGTCTCTGTGTAAAATAGTGACAATAGAAGCTGTTTGGAGAAGCCCTTCCGTATACATTACTTTTCAAAGGCCTACTGAAGGTCAAAAACTTCGTTACACAATTTTTCTTCTCATTAACAAATACTACATTGTTTTCTTCCTTTTCATGATGAAAAAAAATATTAATTTACTTCTACTTAATTACATTTTGTTGATGTAAACTCTCTTACCCAAATATCTTCCAAAATACTATCACAGACAAGGTGAGCCCAAATGTTTTGAGGTAATATTTTAGTCAATAGAAACTTCTCTTCTGAAATGCACCTACAAAGGCTGTTTCCTTCTTCTAATAGTCACCACTGTGAGGAGTTTGCTCACTTGCCAAGACTGCTCTCCTCTCACAGAAATTCACTGTTCACTGAGAGAGCATATACACTGTATATAGAGACCAAGGGCACTTTCTCTACTGCTGGGTTTTGAAACAGGTCCAGCGCCAACTGCTTCATTGTAGGTGACATCCTGTGACCATAGCATTATGGGTGAGATTCTCTGGAGCTTACTTCAGAATGTGTATGTTTAGCACTCCATGCGTCATTCCTCAGGAAAGCAATGGCTAAGGAAAGCAATGGCTTTCCTGGCTTAAAATAATCCCTTGTGCTTTCCCACTATAAAACCTAATATATTTTGCTCTGTCCAGCCCAGCTGTAATATGTTTCCCTGTACAAGATGTTCCTGTGTGCTGGCAGTCACTTGCAGTGGAAGCAGTTCCTTGAGATCATTGGCAACAAGAATAAAATTACAGGGGCTCATAGTTTTGCTGGTGGCTGGCACTAAGATCAAGCTGCAAAACACAGGATTTTGCATGAGTATTGGAGAAAAGAGTTAACTCACTTTATGAGCAGAATGTCTTCTGTACATAGCACCTACTTCTCTATTTTTTTTTCCCACTAAATCAACACAATTAACATTAAAACCATAAGATAAGCTCCCTGTGTCCAGAAGGGAAATCAGCTAAGTCTCCTGAGGGAATGGCTGTTTTGGAAAAATGCCTGCCTGTTTTTACTGCAGGGTTTGTTGGGGCTTTTTTTTACAAACAGAAGATGATATGTTTTCATGCATCTTTGAACTTGTAAAATGCATAAACTGTGCAGCAGTTGAGGACATTAAAACTGCATCTGGATTGAGCATCTGCATAAAAAGTCAGGATTCAATGCGCATTAAAATAGCAATGTTATGAAGCTCTCAAATATTTCTAAACTGAAAACTTGACAGGCGATTACAGTAAATGTAGGCTGACTATCATTTGATGCTTTCTGTCTGTAATATCTGTAATATTCTGTTTGTGTGATGGAGCTTCCAAGAAAATCTTAAATAAAAACATGGATGGCTTCTCTAAATAAAAAAAAGTGTTATGCACAGTGTCTTGCAGTCTGTCTTCTGTCTTGTTAATTCAGGGATCATATATAGGATCCCGGAATTTCTCAGATCTAGGTGACAATGTGTGTTTATTCCAGCCTTCATGAGGCTTGATGTGGGTCTATTAATTTTGTAGGTTTCCATTAACCCCAAGCGAATTACTTTGCAAGCCCATTTTCTCCAAAAATGCAAAATAGTTTACTTACAGAGAAACATTATTTTTGAGGGACCAGTTGCATGCTGACAGGAAAAGTGAAAAGCACCTTCTCAGAGATTGGATTTTCTATATTATAGTGAAGAGTTTTACCTGGAGATGAATTATGTTCTCTGCCTCTAATTTGTATTTAAGGCTACTACATGCATTAGATGGTAATTGACCGTTATTCAGTTAATAAAAACTTGAACCAACCTATGTTTTTTTAATGTAAAAGAGCAACAGGGCAGTGTCCTTTTGAAAGGTTTGAGTACTGTAAAACATAAGAATACAAATGTTGTCAATTAAATCACTTTCAAATTCCACTTACGAACGCGATTTACAAGCAAATAATGCTTTCTTTCAGTGCTTAGCACTTCAGCCTAATAGATGCTGATCTCTCATAGAGTAATTAGATTTACTAACATGAAAGTGGGTTGAAGTACTGGCCTTTGATAAGAGATTTATAAATTAACTTTTTCCCATACTGAATTTTTTTATGAAGTGGAGATTTTTCCAAGCTGACATTCACAACTGTGTTCCAGCTGTGTATTGATCTGGGAGCTGAAGATGACCTAGTACATTAGAAGTGGTGTTTACCTAGGAGGTGTTTTCCCATGTCTCAAAATTAAAAAAGAGAGAGAAGAGAAGAGAAGAGAAGAGAAGAGAAGAGAAGAGAAGAGAAGAGAAGAGAAGAGAAGAGAAGAGAAGAGAAGAGAAGAGAAGAGAAGCATCACTAAGAATGCCTGAATTATATTTGTCCCCTTATGGGGACCCTTACGGGCTGCAGAATGCTTGGGAGATAATTAATCTTAGCAACTTTTACTGTCCAAAAGTTAAGTGTCTAGTTATGTAAGTTAACTTGGCTCCCTACATAGCTAATGGGGAGAAAATGATTTTGTCTCTTCTGAAAATAGGCATTTAAAATTGATGGGTTGAATTACCCTCTGGAGTTTCTGCACTCTCTCTGTTAATTAGAGAGAGAGATTCATCAGCTCTACCTTTAGTGTCTAAAAGTTAGTTTTCAAAGTCTTAGTTAAACTCAGTGTATCAAGTGGGAAAAAATAGCATTTCTAGAGTCATCCATCCTTCTTCCTCGAACATAGGCATTTGTGACAGGGGAATATGAATCTATGAAGGTGACAGACATCTAAAAAAGATGACAAGTTAGACTAGAGAGCTAAAATTAATGGAGATTAATTTTTCCCTGGTTACTTGGACAGCAAGATAGCCACCATAACAGTAGATCAGGTGCTTCTGGTCTCCCAGGAAAGTAGGACTAGCAATCCATCGGGTTATAGATGTGCTGCTGCTCTCCCATTGCCTTTTCTCCCAATTTTGTGTTAGAAGAAAAGCTATATGGTACTTCAAAATATGTTTGAGAAGTGAAGTGCCTCTGCAGGATGTCTCTGCATCAGAGCCTTCTGCACAGTAGAGGCTCTTGAGTGCTGTGCCTTTGGAGGCTTTTCATAGACATTCTGCAGGATTAGATGTCTGAAGGAGGTGGGCCTGTTGTTTGCAACAAGACTTTGCCAAAGAAAATACTCCATTTCCTGAGAGTCAAGGGACCTAGCTTCAAATTATTTTTCCATGCAAAAGCAAGGATTGAAAAATCTAATGAACTGGATCACTCAAGATGTACTTGGTTCCCCGTATTAGCAAATGATGTTGTTCTGCATAATGTTCTATGTACTTCTCTACCATCCAGTGATTTCCTTGTAACCCACACTTGAAAACAGGCTTATCTTTAGCAGCACTCTGGATTTCAGTATTATTGTTTTGGAGGAAAATGCTCAACTATTTACTATCAATGAGTCATTGCTGCCTAGTTTGACTACAAACCTATTTCTCTATGCTTTGGTTTCATGAGTAAATGCCTGCAGCGTCAAGTAGAATGCAGATGTGCAGGGTGCCAGCTACTATCCTGTAATTGTCTGTGTGCATATGCATGTGCTCCAACAGTTCTGAGAGTAGTTCAACAGAACTTATTCTACCCACATTGTCCCTATTATTAAGCAAACATGGAGATACTGGGAGATGTATTAGAAGGTGATTTTTGCCTCTCCTCCCTGCTCTCCCTCTCCTGCCCTTCATCCAGGATCACCCACAGAAAAGTGGTGGGCACAAAAAGACAGAATCAAACACTTCCCTAATTGTCTCCAGTGAATTGTTAATAGGATAGGAGCAGTTAAAAGATGAATGGTAACAGTCAAGTAGGGGAATCTATTTAAAAGTTAAAGCTGTAGTGGTGAACTCAGGGTCTTCCATCTCCCTGCTGTTTCTTACAAAGGCAGCTATATTAAGTAGCTTGTCCTTAAAAGCAATACTGGTAATCATAAAAGTATATTTTATCAGCTTTATTCTGAAGCTTTGTTCAGTCTTGGACTTGATCTTTTTACTTTTAGTCTCCATACATCTCCTTCCATGACTCTATCATCCTCCTTCCTGGGACTATTTAGTTGAAACCCAAAACAAGGAAGGAGCAGAGACTCACAGTTTAGCTAACCCTCTGAATTAAAGATTAGTCCACCTCTCAAAAGAATAAGGTGAGCCAAAAATTTGATGATAGTGAAAATTTGCTAAAATTACATTATTTTTATTTACATTTTTTTCTTTGTTTGATGGTGGATTTTGGTTTAGGAAAGTTTACATTTTCATGTGTTCCTCAGAAAGAAAAAGGATAAGTACTTGTCTCTTTCTGTCTAGTGTGAAAATTATCTCCAAATTATCTCAAAACAACACAACTTCGGGATGCGACACTTCGAAAAAAAATGCAATGCTAAGACTTCACCTTAATTCAGTGTGGTTAATATTATTAAGCATTAATCTATTTAAGGGAGTCTTCAATGAAGCACGTTCATATTAGATTTCCTTCCTTTGCTTGTACCCTGGTTGCTAAGGAGAGAGAATGATAAACATAAGATACATGCCTGATTAGCACCACAAATGTACGCAGCAGGGAGAGCAGGCTGAAAACTGTGCAGAGCTCTCTGAGACACAGGAGAATTTTGTCTTTATTATACTGCAGAGATGAGAGGTTTCAAGTTCCAATCATGGGATGGGATATTTATGTTAGATTTTTCTGGGTGGTTTCTGTGTCTCTGATAATATTTGTCTATTTTTTTGTCCTTTTTCTAATTATCCGGTGTTGTACCTATCTTCGGTTTTGTAGAGATTTGGGCTATCTGACTTTTGCCTGAATGACAATGTGTTCCTGGTAGAGGCTTACATCATCTCTTATCCCATCAAACAGATGTTAAACTACAGAATATGGTGGAGGGAAAGTATAAGGCATAATTAGGCATAATTGTGGTGTAATGGAGAATTATATTAACAACCACTGGAAAAATGGTCACAGTTGCTACATACTCTGGGTTAAAAAGAATAAAGAATGAAAAAAAATCATGTATTAGAAAAGAAACAAAAGTAGCAATGACTTTAAAAATATATACTCAGATGTAGCATGTAATGTAGGTTTACGGGGTGGGAACGCAGTGCTTAGAGAACAGCTAATGAACCTAGGGAGAAGTTTATGTCCATGTTGACACATTTGTGTATGTTACTCCAGTGGCTTTGCTTTTGCATTTCTGGATACATCTTTGTCATAAGCAGGTGTCATAGAGAAGGAGGATAGAGAGAAGGAAAAGGGAAAAAGGAAATCTGGGAGAAATATAAGGATTTGTGTATCTGTTCATAGTCTAAAAGGAATTGAAGGCAGCTTTCACATCTCCCAGAGGCAATTTGAAAGTCAAGTGTGAGCTTTATGCTGTCTGTAATTTTATCCAGATCAGGCAAATTTCACAATAAACTAGGTGAGCCTTTGTATCCATAGAGCTAATGAAGCATTTCAAACAACACAGTGTTGTGTTTGTATGACTTCTAGAAAGGGGAGAAGTGTCATAAATTTAACAGTAGCTGAAAAATACTGGATTGCATTAAGAAATTTTCAGTGCAAAACTATATGATTGATTGAAAAAAATAGTAATAGTAGCACTGAGTACTGTAGTGTTGTACAGAACACAAAGAATGGATTTCACATTTTAAAGAGTAGCTGGAGTTAGTCTTGGATAGAAAAACTGAGTGATACCAGAACTGAAGGAAAAGTTTAAATCTCAAAGTTTTCATTTTATCCTTTTGTTTATGCAGGAGTTCTGAGCATGTGCAGAACCTCTGCTCTTAAGTTCGGAAGAGAAAGCATGTTAGCCGTCAGATTTCTTTTCTTTTTCTTCTGATTCTGGGAAAATATTGCAGAATGTAGACTGTTAAGAAATATTATGTTCTGAGTAAGTTTTCATTCTAAGAAATAAATAAATAAATTAAAAAGAACACCTTAATCTGGTTTTGAAGATAAGCGTGAATCTGAACTAGCTGTTAGCAGATGTTGCTATTTGAAGTCTGTGTGTACACAACATATCAAATTATTAATTTGTGTTACAGGAACATTTATGGCTTCTTGTTCAGTAACTCTGAAATCTAACAATGCATGTTCCAATGGTTTCACAGTGATCATTTGTAACAGAAGCAGTTTAATATCTTAGACAAAAAAGAATGCTTTTTTTAGAAACCCCTTAAGCTGACCTCTCAGATGCAAACAAGCCCATGGACTCCACTTGCCCTATCTCCAGTTTGCTGTCTTCTCAAAAGCAGGCAGTCAGCTACTGTTCACTAAACATGATGGGGAAACGGCAAGAATTGCTATGATATTACTCCATTTTTTAACTTCTGTGATCCCTTTGCTATCAATGATGCTACGTTACTACACAGGTGGATGGACATAGGGCAGATTTAAGGTCTGCAGGTTTCAATTGTACTTCTGAGATGTTGTTTACTGATTTTGACTTTGATTTCTCTTGTGCCGAGAATGGAAGATGTGCATATTTTGTGAATGGAACAGATTAGAAAAGAAATACTATCCCACCATATCAGTCACAAAAAAAAAAATCAATACATTCTAGAAAGTATCTAGTTTATTTTGACTGTCTGTAAATCGAGATAATAAAAAAGCCAAAAGGGATGTCAGATTTTATAATTCAATTTCAGTGCTGCTTCACAACGTATTTGAAACTATAGCAGAAACAGCAGTTATGGTACAGAATCGTGCTAAGAATGCTGTACAAACCCATGGAATTTGTCAAGGAATTTAGTGTCTGGTTTCCATGAGGTACAACATGGTAACAATCTTGAATATATTGATATGCTTTAGCTATAGAAAGAACCTTTTTATGGCTTAGTGACTACCTTCAAAACAACTTAACCGTGTTGTGATGGGTTAGGAAACCTGTGTGTGGACAGCTGGATGTATTTTGCTGAATCACTGAATATCCTGAGGGATGTGGGAGTCATTGCCTGCTATTGGGATGGTATCTTATTTCTCAGAAGGACATCGGAGAGTCTTTAAAACCTGCATTAATTCCATTGACGTAAAAGCATATCAGGATACCAAGATGGTAGCATCCTGTATGAAGCAATTTTTTCTTTCCCATCTCTAGGCAATATAGCGTGGATTGTGGAAAACAGAGGTAAATAATAGTGCACTGTTATAAAAACAAACTTCCTTCTCCTTCTCTCCAATCCTTACAGAAAAAATAAGAGAGAAAATGTATGAAGAAGAGTAACTTAGAGAAGAGAAATTCAAAGAACTCTTCAAAAGGTTAAGGAGGGCATATGCAAGAGGGTCATGATTGTATAGCAGAGAGATAAGGTTAAATTAAGGTCTTTGCTAGATGTGTAGAAAGGGTGAGAGATTTTACGATTCATCAGGAAAACTGTATCTAAGAAAAGGGCATTCTTAGCTGCTCAGATGTCTGTGAATTATTGTGAAGCTAAGGTAGGAGAAGAGTGAGGTTTATATATTTAGGATTTACCTAATTGTGTAGACTGTATTAGTTTAAATCGAGAATTCATGACTTTTTGCTTTGTGTGTGTTTGCTTTCTTTATTATTTGTTCTTCAAGAAGTAAATGGCAAACCCACAGGTTTGAACACTGGGAAAGGACAAAATAAACTTACCGTAGAAGTGTCAGTGGATGATGCTGGTTAGAGAAATTGTATGATCCCATTGCTGGGAAAGGGTTTCCTGGTTTTGGGAAATCTTCCAAGAAAACTATGTTAACGAAGGGAAACTTAAGAAGAAATGGAGCTTTACTAGAGTAAAATATATAAACCTGTTAAATGTTCAGTTGGAGATATCTACAAGAGCTGTGCTATGTGTTTAATTTTATGCACAGTGAGTACTTCCTGGAAAGACAAACCAAGACAGTGCATATGTCTTTGTGAGACAGAATCCTGAATTTAAAATATCATTGAGCTAGAACCTTGGAAGCACCTCAATCCATTAGATGTCAGTAAAACACTCATGTCTGTCAGTGTCTTCTTGATTTACAGCTTCAAATATGTTCACTGCTCTAGACAGAGACTAATGGTGGCAACGGAATGCTCTGTTAGTAGAAATGATGTTAATCTCCAGTCTCCAAAACCATTTATCAGATAAATCAGATCATCAAAATGATGCATCAGAATGGTGCAGATCATGATAGTCAATTCGACCTGAGAGTGTTATCAGTTAACAAGTCTGTCTGTACATGCATATATGTCCTTAATAATTTTAAATTCTTGAGAAAATCTTTGAAAAAATGCTTGCAAAAATAGCTGGTGTACAGATGTAGCTTTAGAGAGCAGTGAAGGACAAGTGAGTTTCATATCTGAGTAGTTTAGGTTATTGCTAGAGGGCGGAAATTCAGTTCATATAAGCCAATGAGGCTTTTGTCAATGTGGCATTCCAACTGGCTATTCGCAGGTGGCCTGCTATTGTAGCTGCACTCAAAATAGCATTGGCTTTTTTTAAGCCATAAGGATAATTGAAATGTTGGCACTCAAATACTTCAGTTTATTCAACTTTCAGCTTGCTTGGTGGAGTTAGTTGAAGGAAGCACAATGCATTGATCCTCAGGCAATTGCACTGGAGCTGCTTTTGTGGCTGAGGGTAGGCTTTGAAAAGGAAAGCTATACATAGAATAAGCACATATCATTTGGAATATCGCTTTTCTTACTGTGTATGGCAGTTGCAGCTGAGATTAGCTGGAGTGCCTATACTAGCAGAATAACACTAGGAACATTTCTTAGCAAGGGTCTAAGGCACTGCTGAAGTAATACAACACAGACTGTTGACTCTAACAATCTGTCTTCTTAGGACATTGCCTCATTGAGGCCAGGTAAGAGAAGTCACATCAAGTTGCTTGCATGAAGCTGAGATATGGAAGTTCACTTGATCTAAAAAGCTGCTGGTGTCGTATAGCCCTGGATGTGTTATGGTTCATATCTTTTATCAGCTACTTACTTTATCTCAGGTAATGTTTTTATATTTAACTGAATGCACGTTAAGAGTATTTAGATACAAATACATTAAAAAGATAGATTTTAATTTAGAATGGGATTTTTCTCAATTGAAATCAATAGGAATATTAGGTTTTATATCTTTTGGAGCAAAACAGGGACACAGAAAGACTATATTTTTCCCAGAAAATGTGAGACACAGCTTTTTGGCAATGGTAGCCTAGCCATTCATTTTAGGTTTTTCTAAAATAACTTAAAACATTTTTCTAGAAAGAGAAATAGAATTTCAAATCTGACTCTCCACACAGCTGAACCTTGGCCAATTTGTTTCAGCTTATAGGTGGGTAGATAGTGTTACTAAATTAGGTTGTGTTAGTCTTGTGAACTGACTTTGAATCAGTGCAAATGAGCACATAATAATCAGGGCAGTGAGAATTCATGCTGTTGAGAAATGGTTTAGCTAGTGCTACAAATCTGCTTCCCAGGAAAATGGCCAAGTGGAACCTTATTTGTGCTTACCTTCAATCAGGGGGTGTAATAAAGTGTGAATCAGACAATTTGTAAGTTAGTGAAAAATGTGAACAGATCTTTATTTAGGATACAAAGTTAGTGGCTGAAACCTAAAAGACCATTTGAAATGAAATCATTCTGGTTTCACTTCAAGCTTTGTCTTTTGAGTATAGTTCGCAAATGAACATCTTTTTCTTAAAGCTTTGCTACCAAATATTTGCCTGGACTGGGCAGGAAGAAAGTGTCACATGGATTTTAGTCAAGAATGATTGAAATAACTTGGAATTAGAAAATGTTTGGCTAATTGTAATGGGTGAGCCAAAAGCATAACTTGAGACTTTGAAGAAAGTGGGAAGCCTGGTGTGTCTTTTGTTTAAAGGTGTTTGATTATTCTGTCCTGCACATATGTGTATTTCAGGTCTACCACAGTTGAAATTGCTGAAGTTATGCTAGGCTAAAAGTTAATGAAACAGCAGGAAACTTGAGAATAAATCCAGGAATAAAATAAGAAGAGTTTGACTAGAAATTTAGAGGACACTGTGAAAAAGAAAAAAATCCACATCACATGTTTTTATCAGGGTCTTATGAAAATCAGAACAGAGTAGACAGAAAATGAACATCTGAATAATTTATCTTTAAAAATCCTAAAAATGTATTTTCTTCAGAAACCGTTCTCCACTACAATATCCTGCATAAGCCTACACTTCCAAAGCAGTAAGTAAGGCTTTGGGAATCTTTGTGGGTTTGCCCCCCTCCCTGCCTTGTTCTCTTCAAAAGTCTGTTTTTCAAAGGTTTAGCTCCTCTTCTATGGCAAATACGAAGCACTCTCTAAGCATGGGATTTTGTTCAAATAGAGAAGATTTCATGCTTTGTTGAAAAATACTTCACCTTCATTGTAGCTACTTTATACTTAGCAATTAATTTTATGGTAATTGGATAAATTTCTGCTCTCAGAGAGATTGACAAAAAAAGATCCCAAGGCAGAATGTAGGTTGAACTTGGTCTTTTCTATATCCTGTATTAAAAAAAAAAAAAAATCTAAATATCATTATCAGCCCTTTTCTATGAATATTCTTGCCAATAGCTTCTCTTGACTACTTATGTTGCTCTGGGGAAAAAAAAAAAAAATCATCTGGATGTCTTTAGAGATTCTGTATCACTCAATTTATCTCTCTAGTAGTCCAAAGGAATGGAAATTGAATTTGAGAATTCAGCCTCAGGCTCTTCCGGATGTATCAGCTTTTTCCTATTCGCTCATTCCAGCACCCATGAGTCAGGGCACCAAATGTTCCCAGCGAGGCTGCTTCCAGTGCCTAGCTGAAGTTGCAAGCAGTTAGTCACAGACGAGAGAGGCATGGATGAGTATCTATATGGCATCAGGAAAAATACCATGGAGATATCTCTTTCAGCTGAATAACACCTGGCTGAGATATTCACAGGCATAAGCAGCCTTATTGTGTGCGAAAACGGGAAGGAACTTTCCCACTATAAGGCATTTGGGGAGAGGGCAATGTCAAGACAACAAGGATGATCTGTATGCAGAAGCTAAATTGAAGTAAATGAGCAGTGCAGAGAAATATTAAACCGGTTGTATTCTTTCAAAGTATATTCATTCTACAGTCAAATTATGAGCAGTTGTTAGTTTTCTTTAAATCAAAGTATGATTCATATAATTACTGTATTATTATCTTTATTAGGGGACTCAACGTTTTGTGAAATTTTCTAACAAATAGAAAGGAAACTAAACATAAAAAATAACTTTCAATGGAACAGCTACATTTATTCTTTAAATGAATTCAGTCATTGTTGGGCATTATCTCTCTCAAGATTATGTCTGAATGGAAGATTATGCATTCTGACTTTTTCGATTTCATTGAAACTTCTTGTAAACATAATCTGTAATATAGAATTCATAAAGACACAAGAGGCGAAGACTCATAGAAAGGAAGAATTTGCTATAAAAATCGAAAATCTAACCTATTCTAATTATTGAGAAAATTAGAGTATTCTTGCAGTGGTTTTATTTGTTCAGGTGGTTGATTTTACTTACTTCAATTTCTTTTCGTCATTTTCTTCTTCACCATTTCTTCCGTGGAAACATCTAAAATATTTGGTTTTTTCATCTTACTTCTGTCCTGCACATATGTGTATTTCAGGTCTACCACAGTTGAAATTGCTGAAGTTATGCTAGGCTAACTTCAAATAAACTTCGAATAAAATCAGCTTACTACATGTATCTTGTTATCTCAGCAAAGTAATTTAACATTTAAAATAACACACAATAAATGATTGTTAAATATGTATATGAATGATACTTAAGCCAACAAAAGAAATTAAGCAAAAAAAGAAGAAAGAAGAAGAGCTATCGTTTTTTAGATCAGTGAATGGGGGAGGAGAGCTTGTATTGTTAAGTATGCACATGTAGTCCATGTTACAACTTTGGCAGAAAATTAAGAAATGGAGAAATATTGTTGTTTAGGAAGATTAATTGGCGATATCACATTATAGCTAGTTTTAAACCCAGCTGTGTCTCCTGAGAAATGTATTTTACATTTCTGAACCTTTCTGTAAACTGGAATTTTACTGGATTTGTTTAGGATGTAACTATATTTTTCTATTTGGATCAAGAGTGGCTTAATTCATGGTATTTCAGACTTAAGCCCCCCACTCTTCCTAGGTACTGCTTACTCCATCATATGCTTTTTTTGCATTGTGGGATGCAGTTGCACTTACTGAGTCTGTACAAAGTGATTTGCTCCTCCACGTTCCATTCAGTTGAAGAATTTGTCTACTCTGTTCCACGTTTCACAGTGGAAGAAAATAAAACGTCAAAAGGTCAGATTCTGCATTATAACCTATAGTGATAGAGGTTTACTTGGTGAAGACCCAGAAAGCACAGGCAGCACTAGCGGCTCTCATCTCTAAACCTGAAAATAGTCACAAAGACTCTGCACAGCAAATCAGACAGACGAAACTAAGGATGGAGTTAACCATGTTGGTTTAGAAACACATTAGCTAACCAGGTTGTGGTTTACACCAGCCACAGTATGAAACTCTGTGGTGTGCTGAAATCAGACGAGAGGAATATTCTTTGAGGTATGGCTCAAACTGTTTCTCTTTGGCATGCTGGGGCTGTTCATGTCTGTGGAAAAGGAATTCTGAACACAAAAGTCATGCCATCAAGTTTTACAGCATTATGACCTCTTTTCTTCAGCAGTGAGACTGCTCTCAATTCAGGAAGTAGAGGTTCTGGGCTTACTTCATCCTGAGTGATCTCCTACAACTTAATCAGCAAGGTAAGGATTTCTATAGATAAGTATTTCTTACCCCTTCTGTTAGTTCTAGACTACAGTCCAGAAGAAACACAAAGTTCCTGAAATTAGGTGACAATGAATCGAGGGATACTTTACTCTAAAGTTTGCCTTTTTTCATTTTTCATTCAGATTTTTTTATGGAGTCTCTCCTTTTGGGCTCATGAGGTTTCCATTTTTCTTTTTTTACACTGTGTTCTGTAGCATACAAATTTGCACTGTCCTGGGAAACAACGGCCCTAAGTTCAACCTTTTCCAAATTCTATGAGGTGAGATACTGGTCTCCATTTTCTCAGCAAGAAAATGCTGATCCAAGGGACTAACGTTAACTACATGCAACCCCGTGGGATATAATTCCGGGGTAAGATAGCAGTGGTAACCATCTTCAATGTAATTTTTCTAGCATTTACGGATGAATGCAGTAACATTGGCAGAAAGCTCTCAGACTTAGCAGGGAAGCACCCCATGCTATGGTTGGGCAGCACTAGGAAAGGAGGTGAACTAAATTGTCACTTGAGACTTAGGAGGGTTTCAGGCAGCCAATCATTCATTGATTAACTTCCTCTTTGTTCTGAAGGGTTACAAATACACCTCTACTAATTGTGAGAAGAGGCTACTTTGGAACAACAGGAGTTTCTTAACGTCTTCTGCTGAAGTCACTGCACAGCTTTATACAATTTCCCTTTAAATGAAGGAAGAGCAGAACTATTCTTTAGTCAACTGCAGAGGGATTGCTTACGATGATTACTCAAAGAGCACATATCAAATACATTTTCTGGAAGAGGCAAAAATCATGAATCTGTTCTATAACACCGAAAAATGAGGTTTGAGGCTTTTTTTTTCTAAAAAAGTGGTAGGATTCTACCACTGGAAGGCTATTGCATAACAAAAGGGTGGTAGGACCGTGGTGTCTATGAACTGAGCTCTGTGTAATCTTATCTGATTTATTTTGGTATGAGCTAAACTAATAAAACAAGCTGTTTAGAGTACTCGGGTGAATGCCTGCTTTCCGGAAGATGGGAACTTTATTGTATTTATGCAAGAGTATAGTGTTAGCCAAGTGAAGAAGTTTTCTATAAAACAGCAGGTTTTGAGTCTCTCATAAACCTGAGGAGACGTTCTTGAATGAGTTTTCTGAACACAGACTTCTGAGTTGTATGAAAGCTGTGGCCCGGATTAGCCTTTCCATTGAGAGGTGTGTTGGGAGTTGTTAAAGACAATGGTTATATAAATGAGTATTACGTTCTGTCAGATACTAACGTGAATCCACATCATTCTATAAAAGGCAGAGCTGATTGATTTTGACTGTGTTATTCAGCCGACACTTAAAAACAACTAGCCTTTTGCTTATCAGCTATATAAAGATTATTTTTTGTCATTCATACATTAATTTAATTAAATGATTTAACTGTCTTATTTGATTCTGAATTTATAACTGTTTAGTACTTTACTTCTTTAATTTACTGTTAATAAAACCTGAAGTGTTATAGTTTTAGATTTTTATTTCAATTAACGTTTTGTGAATTAAATAAATCAAATCCTTTTCAGCAAGTAACAGCATTAAAGAATCTTTCAGGTTTTCAATGGATGTAAAACCCATCTGACTTAAAGGCCTGACCAAGTGTCTCTTATGAATCTTTGTTTTCATCTAAATTGGTGTATTAGAGAGAGATGACTTAACAGATATGTAAAACAAATTTGTGTTTTCACTGGATGAAAAATTAGGAACAAAGGTGATCTTAATTTACTACTCATTTATCACGCTTAACGTGAGCGTAAAAACAAATCTATATGTACTCACTGTAAGCTAAGTAATGATTTTAAATAGAAAAATAATTTATTGGGAGAGCAAAAATTAGCATGAACTTTAAAGACAGTAGGAAGGGAAGGTGGGATTTGTCTGATCTATGGTAGATGACTTAAGTTCAACTTTTTGTAGGTCTTTATTTCTTAAATTTTTTATAAAGAGTCTAAATATCTGGTTTAAATGTAGATATGAATTGTTAACACCCACAAATAAATTAGATGAATACTTTTCAAAATGTCGAGGTTTGGGTTTTTTTTTGTTTGTGGTGGGTTTTTTTTGGTGTATTATTGTTTTATTGTGTGTGTTTTTTTGGTTTTTTTTGAGTTTACTTCAATGAACATGGGACTTGGCTTTCACAAATATTTTAGTATTTTAATTGTGATGCAGATTGCTCTTTTGATCATCTCCTAATTGATCTTCTTTCTGAGCTTTGGTTCACTTTACTAAGTGCCCTCAGAGCATGTGAACCAGATTTCATTGGGATGATATTGAACTCGAAGACGTGCTTCAACTAATAGGTATTCAGTCTCTAGCAGTCAAGCTAGATGAAATCCTTGTTCCCCAAAACATGTATACACTGTGTATCAGAATGTTGGCACCTAATCCTTCAATCCATAAATCCACTCATGTTGCACTGCATGACTTATTACTACAGAAAACCACAAAGATCACTTATTGTTGATCGTACAGACAGTATAGACAGTGCAGATCACTAATGAAAGCAAAGATAGGTGATGGTAATATGACAGTGAAAAAAATATGAAAACAAATTTAGCAGTTTTTACGATGACAGCACAAAACTGAGTGCCAAAAAGGAGTCAGGCAAGAAGAAGTCCTGAGGTGGCAAAAGAAATATACAAAAGAAAAATAAAACATATTATATTTTGTTTTTAAAAAAACTGCAAACACATACCTAGTGTGCATTTCTGGTATATTTTGGTGGAAATTTTAGGGAAAATTAAACTGTTTTTAAAATTTCAGCTGATACCTAAAAAAACCCAACCTCAAAACTGCTCACTTCAGCAGTGTTCATTATGTCAGTAATTATTTTTTTCCCAGAACAGTATGGAAAGTATCAATTAGTCTGGTTCATCAGAAACTCATGAAGAGGCTGATTGTCCTTATAAAACAGAAGTAGAGAGGCAAAAATACAAATAAAATAGAATTTTGGAGATTGAATTCTATCAATTTTAAGTAATGTATAACATATGTAATTTAAAGCTGATGGCTTCACATTTTGAACTACAGTTTTCCCAGCCCTTATATGTAGGAGAGAAGTGGTTATTGATTAGGACATAAAAGAAATTAAATGCAGAAAAGGAAAAACTGTATAAATTAGCACAGTACAACTTAACTTGCTCAAAGCCCATTTAGGATTTGAAGTTGTTAAGTGTTCCTACACTAAAAAAATTGCTATCAAGATTAGGGCTGTGATACCTCTGCTTTTGGTGGGTTGAACTCCACTGAGAGCAGCCCCCACCATTGAGACTGACATCTCTTTGGCTTAGAACCACAATCTCAGCCTAATGTCTGGGTTCAGGGTCCTAGAGATATCCTCCTTAACCAGACAGGCCCAACAGCTTTTCTTGTGTAATTTCCTCTGTAGATCTGTTATGGCTCAGGTATTCTTTCAATGGCAATCCATTATTTATTTTTGCTTCCACCTACAGGCTGCAAAAATGTGGACCAGACAGGATAAAATTTAGCAAGAGACCAAGTTATGGATTTCCTTAATTATTTTCTTTATAATTTGCTTTCTGCTTTAATTTGGAAGAGACAGTCTGCTTCATGCAGTCCATGTGTATGATTATATGTGCCTTGTATTTTAGTCCAGATCTATTCCTGCACAAAAAATAAACAAGAATGAGAGAAAACCCAAAACACAAAACCCAGTCACTCTAGAGAGTGTTTTAATTTCGAACCAGAGGAAGACTGAAAAGCCACAGGTCTTTAGCAGCAGAGTTTATACAATAAAAAAGGCAATAATGGACAGCACATTTATTGCACATCAAATGGTTACTGACATGAGAAATGGTCAGGTGCCTTTTGATGGACTTTTGGAGGCAACTTCCGTTTTCACCCCTATTGTGTTCTTCCCAACACCAGTCTTCTGTTGGAAATGGCCCATCAGATGTGTCCCAGCGGCAAGACAGCACTAACTTTTGAAAACACGTGGGATTGACAGGAATGCTTTTTGTATTTTCAGGTTTAAGCATATTTCTTTGAGTTCATCTTTGTATAATGGTCGAGTTTTCTACTTGTTTGAAGAGGTTTTAGCTACTGAGAATATTGATGAAGACATGAGAAAAGGGGCTTTGAAGGAAAACAGGTACAGTAAAACCTGAAGCAAAATTAATGCAGTAGGGCTTCCTGTGTTATATCACCTTTATGTAATATTGTTTTATAACTACAAAAGTAAATCCCTTAAAATATGTATTCCCGCTGACAGCTTTCCTGCTTTTTTATTATGGAATCCACTGCAGTTAATGGTCAATCACAGCTTCCATTGTAAGTTCTGATTTTTCAAGCCTTTGTTGAAGCAAAAAGATTATTAGAAAGGGATTTCATCCTGTGAGACTCTGGAAAACAGATCTTAGTTTAAATTGGTTTAGCCATGTCTAAATTAGAGGCAAAGAGGTTTTGTTTATTTTTCAAGTTTATCCATGCATGTTTCTTTAACAGGCCAATTTCTTTTCTATTGTAACCTGACGTTGTTCCTCAGAAGTTGGAAAGAAGAATGAGAGGTTTGGCTTCTGTCTAGAATATGTCTATTGATAACCAAACAAGTATTTTACTGCTTTCAATGCAGTGTAAATCTTAATCTGCAGGTAGGCACTTGCGCAGTTTTTCAAATGGGTGATTCCAACACTGGGAGAGGTTTATAATATGTGAAGGAGACAAACAGATGGTCTGCATGGCAAATCCCATAACTAGTTCCTGACTTACTGACTTATCATAGAATGATTTGAATTGGAAGGGACCTTAAGGATTATATAGTTCCAGCTCCCTGCCCTTTATGGGGACACCTTTCACTAGATCAGGTCACTCATAGCCATATCCTGCCTGGTCTTGAACATAGTCAGGATGGGGCATCCATGACTTCTCAGGGCGACCTGTGCCAGTGCCTCAGCATTCTGATTGTCAAAAATATCTAATCTAAATCTACATTCTTTCAACTTAAAACCATTACCCCTTGTCCTGTCACTGCCTTCCCTGATCAAGAGTCCCTCCCCAGCTTTCCTTTAGGCTTCTTTTAGGTACTGGGAGGCTGCTATAAGATCCCCCTGGAGCCTTCTCTTTTCTAGGCTGAACAACCTCCTCCTCGTATGGGAGGTGCTCCAGCCCTCTGATCATCTTTATGGCCCTCCTTTGGACTTGCTCTCATGTCCTTCCTGCGATGAGTACTCCAGAACTGAATATAGTACTCCAGATGAGGTCTCATGAGAGCAGAGTAGAGGGGGAAGATTTGCACACTTTACTCTTCCATTTTCATTTGCAGCACCTAAATGCTACTAAAGATTCTGTCCTACTTTGTGAAATCTAAGAAACTATCATTCAAGAAATTGTGTCTTTTCCTTCCTGCACAGACACAAAACACGATAAAAAAATGAGATGGTGTACTGAATTCTTCATACATATACCACTCAAGATAGAGTAGGCAAAGAGCTCTATTCTGGCTGCCTTTTTGTACTAAGAGGCTCCAACTTACTACAACCACAAGTGTTGTTGTGGCAAAATTACAGCACATCATTTGATAAAAAGCCACCCATAATAAAACATTTTTTTTTTGCATAAACAATAAAAAAACAGTAGTGTGAAAATATGACACCTACACAAAGTCAATGTTCATCTGTTCTTCAAGACAGAGAAACAGCTGCATCTGACCAGGCTGTAGCAAGACAATCTCATATTTTCTAACGAGGACACTAGAATAAGCCTGAGTTGCTAATTTTGATGTATTGTTGATATATGTATATATATCTCCATCTACATAATTTAGAAACAAACATTAATACAGTGAGTATCTGTCACATTTAAATAATTTCTACCCCTCAAAACAATAAGAATTAAAAAAAATTCAGTAAGATTAAATAATTTATTTTACAATGTACAGAATTTGACCCATAATTTTAAAGAACCTCAAATGGATAGGCAGATTCAATGTTCATATTCATTATTAGAGACAAAAATGATGTTTAAAGTAAATTGTTGACCAGTGTGAATATATAGGTCTGTGACATCCATTGCTTATCTGATGCAGATATCTTTTCCTTCAAAGTCTACCTTTTAACTATATGACATTGTTAAAAATAAGATTTTACATAATAAAATGACCAGTTGCAGCTTGATATAACTCTTGGCCTGCTGATATATGGTGGACTTTGGAAGGGCAGAGGAAAGATTATAGTTCAGCCTGTTTTGTGAAAAGAAAGTGAAAGAACTTTTAAAAGACGTGAAAGTACTTTTGGCTTATATGTTCCTTTGTAACAACAACATCTAGGCTTTGTAAATGTCCTATGAGAATGTTTAGAAATGTTCTGTAGTGAAATGATAAAACAGGGATCCTCTTTGTCAAAGTATGTAAAGCAAAATTATAAAAAAAAGGAAGAAAATTAATATATGCAAGGATGGAAGTTTATATAAATATCATTAAGATTAGTATGCATTTTTCAGAAACGTGTGTATAAACAGTGATTTTATTATTTGCTTATAACCTTATTATTTCCAAGTGGCAGTATTGTTCTTTATAGTACATTGTAGTCTGCAATATTGCTTATGGTCGAGCACTCCTGGAATTTTGTTTTGAAAGTTTATTTTTTTTATTACAGATAAAATGTAGGCACATTGTTGCAATTAAAAAAAAAGCTACACAAAATGTTTTCTGACAGGATACTGTTGAAGCAGTCTATTGCATCACTGTTCAGTTTCTGTCTGTCTTTCCCCTCCTTTTAGTACAACAGTCTGAGGAAAGCAATTACCTGGCTGTGAAACATATTTCTTGAACAGCAGGATCTGGCTCAGTGGCTTGTTCCTTTTATCTACAGAACTATTCTGGCTATGATGGCAAGATGGAAAATAGGTGACCCTTTAGCATCTGCCTTTACTTAGTTAAACTGTTGATTGGTTTTGCCTAAAGGCTTTTTTTTAATGAGAAAGTGTAGTACTTTGTTTATGATTTACATTAATTTCTCCTCTCCTTTATCCATGCAATGTTAAATCACCAAGAGCCTAGAAAGTCGTGTGTGTGTATATATGTTTGTGAAAGGGAGCAGAAAATATAACTTTCGTAAGGACAAATATATACCTTTTACTTTAAGATGGGACATAAATCTCAAGGGCTTGATTTGTTGACAAGAAAACAAATAGTTAATTTCCTTCTTTATCATGATCCAAAGAAACATCTTTTCTTCTGCAAATGGTTTGATAAAAAGGGGTTCCCTTTTGGCAAGTTCAGAGAGGAAATGCTTGCTTTTTGTATCGTTTTGTTTTGTGGAGCAAAAATACCAAAGCTTTCTTCTTACCAAAAGTTTTCATCTGTGACAGCAAAACATGATCTATTTCCTGCTGTTCAGGCGTAGAGATTGGTAAAGGATTCCTTCTCTGCAAAGTTCAAGTAAAGGACATGTTCTCCCTGTTTATTAAGGGCATATTTAAGACCCTGCAGGTGGCTGCAGTCAAAGCATTTAGGTTTTTGCTACTTGCATAGAAGAGTTCCTGGATAAAGAACTGCAGAACATAATTAAATGGAACCTGATATTTTTGTTTCTAAAATAATTTTACTCTTAAGTCAGTTCCTGCATCTCAAAAATCTCAGATATCGTAGGTTGCTAATCAACACACCACTAAATAAGGGACGTAGAAAATCCATTTCCATGATTATTAGTGAATATTTTCAGGAGGTATAGTGAAGTGGCTCATTTATTTTGTTTAATTTGCATTCATGGTTTGTAATAAAATAGTTTATACATGAAATAATTTTTCAATGTTTTTGCATGTATCTCTTTATAATAGAGTAATTCAAAGGACATGTACCTGAAGCTGCAAGTGACATATTACACCCCAGTGGCTTACAATGTGACAAAGATATCCAAGCAGCGGTAAATAAAATAATGTTTGTAATTTATCATGAGTGAAGAGCTCTCTAATATTGTAAATCAAAGATTTGTGTGCTCTTGAGGTATTAATAATGATATTATGATTGATTTCAATGCAGCATACTAGTTGAAAGCTGTCCAGCTAGGCAAATCAGATTAGGAAGAGTTCCATGACTGGAACCTGAAATACAACTAGCTGCTTAGTATCCTCGCAAAAGAAAGACCTAAGTACTATGGAAAGCAACATATTTTTATTAATCATCAGACAATCTATTAAAATGAAAACCTGGATAAGCATAGAATTTAAAACTTGATATTTGCTTGTCTAGATCTCATCAATAGGAGCCTAGACACTGAAATATCTTTGGAAAAATGTAAATTAGAAGAATATATGATACAATAGGATATGTATGATATACTGTGACACATACAAAATCAGAGACTAGGTTTTATCTATGGGACCAGGGAGAGATCTTCCCAGTTATTAAGACTGGTAAGACATACTCCAGGTTTATTTTATGTGGAAGTATAGTATGCACCATCATGGTCCTCCCCATTCCTGAACCTTTGTTTCTATAGGAGGAAAGCCTGGGAGGTGGGTAGAAAGTGAGTTGTCTTGCGTCACAGGTGATCTCCCATCTGGCCCGTAATCAATGTGTAACCATACATGCCTAAGAGAATGTTTGCATTCCCTGGAAGTGTGACTTTTCCCAATAATATGAGATGATCTAATGGAAGGCTTTAGTTCTGCCTGGAGAGCTTGCCTCTCATGTAATCACAAACATTTACAGCAGTTCTCTTTTTCATTTGTAAGAGATGCTCAGTTTGGAGCAGAGAGCCTCTTTATTATTCATGGTTAGCACCTGCCTTAGTAAATCTGAGTACAGTCACCTGCTTTGCTCCCAGTTCCCGGCAAACATGACTGCATTTGTCCCTTCTCCCTTCTTTCATCTAGGGGAAAAGAACTCATGCCTCCAGTCTGATGTTGGTTTTTTTTTTCTTTTTTTTTTTCAAATGTGCTGCACCTGCACCCTAAATAACAGCACATCTTAAATCCTGGTCAGTGCCTTGAACAACCTTGAACAACCTTCCACCTCCCCTGCACCTCTATCCCCCCTCCTCTTCTGTCTCCTTCCTCCTTTGTTTTCCTCTCCCTGCCATTTCCCCACCCCCCTACCCCCCGCCCCTAGTGCCCCCATCCCTTTTGCACATTATCCTTTTGAGTTCCCCTATCTCTGGAAGTCTGCAAGGAATAGCCTCCACAGAGGAATATGTAATTAAAGACATTTGAGACTGTGTTAGAAGTACTCAAGTATTCCTGAAGGTTGAAAAACTAAAATATCCAGACATACCTGCCCCACTTTCCTCTTTTTGGAAGACTGATTTTTAATGTCATTCAGGCTGGACATGCCTTGTGCATGAAATTTTTCCTCTCTAGTTTCCTTACATGCATTTCTTCTTTCCTTTGACCACTTTTCTATCTGACCACCTCAAATCACAAAAGCATCTGCCATTATTGCAGTGTTGGGATTTCTCCCATTTAACTTGCTTTGTTTTAAAAGTTCGGCATTAATCTACACTTTCCTTTTCTCACCTTCTTCAATTACATTTGGATTTTACCAAATTAGTTGTCTCCCACATGGTCATGTTTATGTGTGTGTTCACATTCACGTGCTGGATAGCTCTGTTTCCTTAACCTAGAGAGGTATACGAAGTAAGAAGAAGAGACTTTTCTCACAGAGTCAGTGTTCAAACCTAGATATATCTTTATTCGCATTTATTGCATTTTCCCTTGAAAATTCTCTTCCAACTCTCCTTGTGTGGCATTCGCTGTCATATAAAACCTGATATTAGTTTGGTGTGCTTGCCTGGTTTCCTTAGAAACCTTTCTGAGTGATTTCCTGTAAAGGAAATTATCATCCCACATTTAGGAAGGTACAGTTACAACTGAATAATGTTTTGACAGAATTATCAAAATTAAATTGCACACCTTACTTTAACACCACACCTGAATTAGCCTAAATTATAGTTTCAAATCCTAAATGCCTTCTTTTCAATTTTGAGCCACAGATCAATGTCCATCATGTTTAGAAAGTCATCAGATGAAGAAAGGTCATGGCTAATCTAGGCACTGAAACATTATATGCAGTAATCTCATTTTGTGGCTCAGATTGTTTTACAGTCTTTTTAAGTGACAAACCAGACGTTTGCATCAGATTCAGGAAATGTTATTATATCATCTGTAAATTTTGCTAACAGCCTTTATTTCAGTAGCATGCAATGCGCCAAAAGTTATGCTGTCTCAGAATTTGGTCTCCAGCACAGTGTCAAGAATTACTTGGGGATGTTAAGGCTTTAATTCCGATTTGTAATTGACAGGTTCACTTGCACTGACTGGCGTCAGTTTGAGGCTTCATGGGCCTTGCAAGGAATGCAGACATGAAGCAGAACCACTTGTCTTACCCAGCTTGTTTGGGAGGATCTGAAGGAGATTTATACCTGTTGCTTTATTACTGCTTTTGCACCTCTGTGTAGAGAAATGTGTGTGCTTTGTGTTACTGTTCTATGAACATTTGGTATTGCAGAACTGGCCACAGGTGCTGGTTCTTAGTTTCCTTGCTATATTGTGAATACAATTTTAAAATGCCCGAGATACATGCTTATAATTAAAGAATATGATACATGATATGTATTAGGATAAACAACATCTTATCAATATAACATCATGATATCACGTATAGCAAATTGAATGTGGTTTGTTGCAATTGCCCACACCCTTGAACTCTTCACTCAGAATAATCCAATGCATTACAAATCTTTCAAAATTAACAATGATCTCTAAGGTCGTACATTCCACGAGACTGTAGTTGAGACATTGTTTATCCAGATATTATTAAATGAATATAATCAAAAGTGATGTTCTTGGATTTTCTGCTGCAAATTAAATGAGCTGGGGTTTTCTGGTTTCAGATAAAATCTGAAAGTATTTGTCCTAGTATTGTATAATTGCTCCATTTTATTTGTTTCTCTTCCATGTTTTATTTGTAAGGAAAACAAGCTAGTGATGCAGTTTCATATGTACTTAAGCACTGGGGAAGCTGAGGCTTGCTTTAGTGGTGTGTGCCTCTTGTGGGCAAAGTGCGTAAGATTGAAATGTAGTGGTTAGTTGCTGTCTCCCTCCCTCCATTATTATTCCTTGCCTGTAATGCCAGTTTTTTTCCTTTACTTATAAAATTGTTGCTTTTAAATTTTGTGACTATCCCACTGAAACCCAGGATTCCCAGCTCTCTTTAAGTTAGGATTAGTTGCAGGATATTATACCCATGAATGCAAAACATACAAAGGTGACTTTGTGGAAAGCCATATATCAGAACTATCTCACCCTTTCAAGTTTAACAGCACATCATGAATTCTTTAGGAGCTGAGAGCAGGTTGGATGGTATTTTTGAAATGAGAAAAATGGATTTTGTCTTGATTAAAATGTAAAGCTTGCATTGAAGACAAGTTATATTCATGTATACATACATGGATATATCAAAAATATCAAAATATATATCAAAATGTATACAGGTAAAACCTTGCAAGTTCAGTACTTAACTTCACAATTAGTAGTAAGCTGAAGTAGCGAGGTGATACAGTTAAATAGTTCTGGGATTTTGTCTGGTGCGGTATAAAACCCCAAGTTAAAAACTAGAGCTGCTGGGCAATTAAACTTACAAGGACACAGCTTTTCCTTAGTCACTGATCCCTTTGCTGCTGTTAACTTTTAAAAACTGATTAGTGCTTTAGAAAAGTGTATGAGAATGCTGAAAAAGAATTCATAATATTACACCTGTATTTTACTGGATGACATAGACCTGTTATAAAATAAATTAATATTCTGCCATATCACTATTGATTTGAATTTGTGAGCATAAGGGAAATCGTATGGTCAAAAATAGCTGAGCAATATCCCTTAGAATTCTGATATTTTGACTGGGGCAGGATTTAAACAGATTGTTTTTAAAGCCATGAGAAGTGGTTTCAATTTTGCTTACAGAAAACTAGAGAGCTCCTATAGAAACCATATCTGACTTTCAAGTGAGATTAAAATCCAGGCCATTAGCAGCTCTGTCTCTATATAGACAACTGATCTTATGCCAGATGGGATAACTGAGCCAAAAACTGAGAAATTTGGAGAGTTCTTGGTATTCCACTGGAAGGTGTTTCTTCATGGATGTTGCAAGTTGAGGAGATACCACACGTAACACCATTTTGGTGTATCCCTCTGCTAGTATGCTAGTACATACATTCACAAACACATTTGCACTTATCTTGATGATATCAAATACATAATAGCCTATAAAATCTGGTAACATAAAGAGATGTTGCAAAGTGTATATAAAGCATATTTTTAAAAATCTGAAAATTACCGCTACTGCTTTTCTTCCTTTCACCAACTGGAAAGTTTCTCAGACATATTCTTTTAAGAAGTCCTGTTTTAAGGGCAGAGATATAGCTCCAGTAAAATGTTAAATCTCTAAAGTACTGAATGTTTTTATGCTGTTTGCAACACAAAATAGGAAATACATGATTTCAACTTTTGAATATAAAGCTTTTATTAACATTTTCTAGACTTTGTCTAAAGAATTAATGCTTCGCTCAGCCTTTTGCTATGAGCGAGATGTAGATTACTTTCCTCTATCTAACATATCTGCTGTATGTATAGTTTACTGTATGTAATATTAAAGCGCTTTTGCACAAGATAGGTAATCTAAGTGCAGTTGTATAGTCATGTTCCTTTGTATTTTGCTGTGCTATTGTGAACTGTGAGCTGGTCTGAACTGTAACAGCTAAAACATTTCTGAATAATAATTAGGAACATCCCGAAGATTCCACTGTCTTAATACCACAGTTGTAGTAGCTGTAGCAACAGCTATCCGCTTTCTGAGGATATTTGATGCAGCTGATGAACCTTGACCGTTAGTTCTCTTACAGCAAAACATGCAAGAACTAATGACTCACTAGAAATATACTCTGTCTTGTTATTCTCTAAGCTAAGTGGGATGGGATGTGTCTTAGATGTGACAGTTTGTGATGAAGGCAGAGAAGAGGTTTGTTTATTACTGAAAGGAATCAGAAGAAGTGCAGTAAAGATAATAAATACAAATTAATACAAATAAATAAAACAAACCTAGTACTTGCAAAGTTTATATGTCTTAAGAAGTATAGTGCATGCATAAGAGCCGAACAGACAACCATAGAACTTTAGAAACTATTTTTTGCATATTTTTTTTATCTCTGCAGGAATAGTTTTCAGTGTTTTACTGCGTTGGTCTGTTCCAGGTCCTGTTACACAGTGATGGGAAGCTAAAAAATTGATTTCAGCAGTGGGTCAGTAAGATTTACTGCTGATAGCCACTGATAACCAACAATAACCACCTCTATACTTGCATTTTCACAGAATCACAGAGTGGTAGGGGTTGGAAGGGACCTCTGGAGATCATCTACAAGAGATCTTAAGTATTTTAAAAACTATTTTCATTTGCATCATTGACTCTATTTGATCAGTGTAGCCAAAGTTCTATTTTACCTGGTATAGTGCTGGAAAGGGAGACACAGATGTCAAGTTAGTTAACTAGTCGCTCCTCATTGCTTATCTCCTAAGTGTTTATCTGGCCTGAGAGCTGGTATCTTCCCAGAGCACTATCACGTTAGGCCACATCAGGCTGCTGTTGCATCCATTGACCTGCTCCTACTCATGTCGTTAACAACTGCTGTTTCAAAGATGCTTGCAGTGTGGTGCACAAGCTCCTGATGTGTTCCAAACTATTCAGTTTTAGTTATATTTAGTTTGGTTTTTACTAGCATATAGGAATAATGCTTATAAAGAGTGAAAGGAAAAGAAAAAGGGTAAGTTTTGTGAGCAAACAAAGATCAGCTATTAGCCAGTGTACATCATTTTCATAGAATTGTGGAATCCCAGAATGGTTTGGGTTGGAAGACCACCTAGTACAACCCCTCTGACATGGGTGGGGACACATTCCACTAGATCAGGTTGCTCAAAGCCTTGTCCAACCTGACTTTGAACACTTCCAGGAACAGGACATCCACAACTTCGCTGGATGAACTTTTCCAGATTTTCAGTCGTTCAGGTCACTTTCCATGTGTTCTGTCACAGCTAGATTTTTTTTTTTGTGTGCATTTTGTTTGAGTACTTTTTGCAGCAGCTTTATGTAGAGTGGAAGGGATATTTCAGATACATGCAAAACCATTACTGCTAACGAAGATGACTGCTCCTATCAAGGCCCACAGAGAGATACCTACCATTTGGAATGCAGACTGGGAGAAGACAGTGTTGTTTATAATTACTGATAAATAACTTGAAAAAAAAAGACATAAAAAGTTATTTTTAAAGTGCTGTCAGCTTTTTAAGTTTAAATGGAAATTTATCCAAATAAGAGATGACGTGAAATGGTAATTCAAATACCCTTTTTGTTTATTCAGATGTGTTAAGACCTTAACCACCTGCTGAGTGCCTAGAAGTACGAATAAACATTGGAGTGACAGGCTTCACACTGCTACATAGTAGGTTTGCACAGCATGACTGAGTGGCTCCCTAAACTATTGGCTGATCTGTTTTTCAAACTAAAAACTGGATTTCAGATTTTGAGGGGAAAAAAAAAAAGGTTCTTTTTGTCTTTGCTGTTCATAGAAGAAATTAATCTTTTACCTAATCCTTCCTGAAAATTATAAAGTTTCTCCAAATATGGAACATTAAAGGAGTATTATTATAGTCAATACCTTGAAGAAAGGAATGTAATTTAGGAGCTTAAACCCACAAGGAGAAGATATGCATTTATATTTGTGAAAATTAACAGAAATCATTATGCTGTGGAAAATTGTCTCCTCTCGAAACAGTCCATTTGCAAGACCTATACAGATTCCAGTTGGTGGAAAAAAAGGCAAAAGGCACTAAGTAAATCTATTTGTAATTTAATTACATTGGGCCTAGGTAGTGTTCCCATGGTGGCAGCCTGACACATTAAGTTCAAGGAATAAGCGCTGAGACGTTGGAATAATTCCCTTGATCTTGGCCAAGTTGGACTTAGAGCTTTTTATTTCAGCGGTTAGTACTTAAACTTGTTAAGTGCAAGACTTGCTTACCTTTCTTTCCAGTGACTTGTAGGTGGGTTGTAAAAAGTAAAATCCAGTCTTATTCAAAGGTTGGATAACTGTTTAAAAAAAGTCTCTAAAGAAGTCCATGAACTAGAAATAAAATAATACACACTTACATTGTTCATTAGTTCCCAACAATAATCTCACTGTCATTGCTAATAAACAAATAAGGAGAGAAACACCTAAAATGAAGTAGAAAGATTAAAGAAAATGTTTTTCATTTGTGTAGCACAATTTAATTGTAGGAACTCAAGAAAGAATTATTTTCAAAAAAATATTTAAATTGAGCAAACTCTGGCAATAAAGGCAGGTATTGTAATTGCTTTTGTAGATACATATTTTGAGGCATGGATTGATGTAAGTTTTTGATCACAGTCATCAGCAGAATTTAACAGTTCATACTTTTTTTATATATAAGATCAGTCATGGAACTGAAAAAAAATAAATACTAAGAGAAGAGTAATCACTATAGCAAAATACCTCAGCAACCAAGGTGCTGTCAGTAACAGAGTAAAGTGAAAAAACTGTTGTGGTGATGTATAGAGGAAACTAAAAATTTGTTGAGGGTACGAAGGGGTACTTGTCTCTCAGATCCAAACTGCCCTTGTCCCCATCACGACAGGAGAAATAAAAGCTCATCAGGATACAAGTGACAAGGATGCAATTTCAACAAGGAAATATTTTATGGAGGGAAAAATCAAAATAGTACTTCTTAAAATTACTGAGACTGAAAAACAAAGTAGTTGTCATGCAACTCAAAAAGAGATGGATTCAATTATTTGGGTCTTATTTGATCTTGAAACCAAGTACAGCCCAGCTCAACTGAGTACAACTGGGTACTCTCTGGACTGTTTGTAGATTACTCTATATTTCTGTTTTGAAGCTATCCCAGTTTCTGTAAATAAACAGCTGATGTCGTGGGAAATGGAACCCGAGTCTCCTCTTCTGAGGTGGGTAGGTTTATCACTAAATAGAATCCATATCTCTCATGTAGCTTCTCAGCTTCTTTGGAAAATTATTTTTTTTTTGTAGCAGCTACCACCTACTGAAGCCTATGCTGGCTTTTCTCTACTAGTGTTGAAGAAGAATGTAGCATGAGCTACAATTACACCTTCATTTTGGTAGCCAACATACTATATTGCCTTCATCGCTGTAGTAACTTGGTGCCTCCTACTCATAACGTATTTATCCTCACAGTACTCCTATGATGTTTAGCAGATGGTAAAGTGAGTCACTAGGTACAGAGCTTGACTCCTCAAAAGACTGTGATGAAACCAGTCCTGGGTTTCCTTATCTTTCTGATAGACCCCTCACGTTCTACTGAGAATGATCAGTCTCCCCTTACAGGACGGTGGACCTCAGATTCTCCTTTTCCTACATCCTCTGGAAAAAGGAAAAGAGGAGGTCCTCAGGTGGCCCTTATCTTATGAAAGGATCCAAAAGTGATGGTTCAGACTTGGCGAAGCTGAGCAATATTATGGAGTTCTCAAATTGTGGTGACTGTGAGACTGTCAAAGACAATCTTGAGGCAGATAAAAAGCGCTGCTCTCCTGTTTCCTCTGACTCTAGCACACATTGGCTCCTACTGAGTTCAGCCAGCAGATGATTAATTTCAGTCTATTGATTCTACTGGCAACTGCTACAAGTGTCACTTCTTGGATAAGCTGACTGGGTTTATAAGGACGCTGGAGCTGTGAGTGATGTATTACACTGTTCCCGTGTAGTCCTCTGCACAAGGTAACCGTCTGGCAGCACTTCTGTGAAACATAGAGGATATGCCTGAACAAGGCAGCCTCTTTTCTGGGAATCTTCTTATCCTCCTAGAGCGAGACGCCGTTGTTTCCTAGTCAACTCATTTTGAAAGTATGTTGTCTCTGTCACGCCACTGGCAGCCTTTCTGGCAGGAGAGGTGATGGTACCTCATTTAACTCTCTTAAGTGATTTTGAGCTTTCACATTATTGAACATGTCTTCCATTAGCCATCTAGGCTGGCAGTCACATGTTAGTTTGTGTAAAACATAAATGCATCAGCATGAGATAGGAAAGATTCCCAGAAAGTAAAAAAAAAAATTAACCTTTGGTATTTATTGCTAATCTGGCACAATGGGAGCAGAATACAGGTTTTTAAAGCATGTCAGGTGCTACCTATCCCAACAGCTCACAGATTCTGATACGTTTTTATTTTCTAACTGTCTTCTGTGCTTCTTCATTTTTCCTGTTGTCTTCTCAGGGGAAATATTTTAATTATGGAACTTTTTTTTTTTTTTTTACTGTAGATGGACAGAAGTTTTTCAATGACATATATTTGGTTCGGGTCTTAGTTTTGTTTTGTTCTTCTATACAAAACATTTGTAGGGAAATGGATAGTTCAGAGAATATTCTAGTTTCAATAATTTTGATGTGAATGGCAACTCATATTTAGCCTGCTTCTAATGATCAAAAAATTTTAAAATTGAATATTGATACTTCACATGCTAACAGTTTCAAACATTAAAAAAACTGCAGTTTTCATGTCAGAAATCTGATACTAAAGGAAAAAGTTACATATTTAAGTTACAATAAATTATTGAAGCATTTTGCTTAACTTGATTATTTTTGTTTTATTTGGATTTATGAAAATCCCTGGTTTTGATGTATCATCTCATTCAGAGCAGAAAGATTAATTAAAGTCTTGAAGTTTTGAAGCAAAAATCCCTATTTCTTCTATTGTGTATTTCACTATCTATCCAATAGTTTCTGGGGGTAAATTATAGCAATATTGCATATCAAACCACCAGAACTTTGAAGAAGTCTGTCCTGAAAAAGTAAAGTTGCCCCTGTTACTGTGATAGGGAAGATATTTACTGCTTTCACCAGGAAAGCCTGGCAAAGGAACACAAAGGAGGGAACAAGACTGAGAAGTTAAGCCAAAGCCTTGTGTTTGAACTTTACAGAAAAATATGATACAAGACATTTGAAGTGTCACGATTTTGAAAATAAAGTTTCTCTCTTTTGCATTCAATCTTCCATTTCTAAATAGTTTCACATAAAATCAGCAACTGTAAAGAACAATAGTTGATGTAGGTTATTAAAGAATTCTCAGAATACTTTTACAAATACGTTTTATTGATTTCAATAATATAGTATTTTATTTTGTGCTTGTGAAATTACTGAGAACTAGAATCAAACTTTTTTTTTGTTAATATACCCAACTGCTAGGAGAGGGAGAATTTATTAGACACACTGACAAACTCGCATGACCAACATTATCTGGAAATCTGCCATCCTTGCAATTCAGCAGTAGTTTAGAGAGCAATATAGAAGGAATAAGAGGAAATGTACCAAAATCCCTTCTACCCATAACATCTTTCTCTGTGTTATTCCATAACATTTAATTTACCCTGTAAATGTCTTCTTCTGCATCCTTTTACTGTCCACCCCTGGTCTTCAGTGCCAGACTAGTCACCTAAAAGTATGGAAAACATCAAGGACTGCTAATTTCCTGTGAATTTGTTTTCAAGTGCTGACATTTTTGAAGGTTGCAGAATATCTGTGTGTGAAGTAATACATGTTAAAATGTTATTAATATGCATGCTTAGTTTGCAGTCCCCTCTGCAGCTTACAAGCTTCTGTTTCTCTTTATTTTTTAACTTCCCTGGGCAGTTGCAGTGGAGGGTGTAAGTAATGTTCTGCTTGGGAAGAAGTTACCACCTGTAGTATGGAAGACAAGTAGATTTTGGGCCTAGAAGAAAGCTGGGGGGGGACTCTTTATCAAGGAGTGCAGGGATAGGATGAGGGGGAATGATTTTAAGCTGAAAGAGGAGATATTTATATGAGATACTAGGAAGAAATATATTCCTGTGGGGGTGATGGGGTACTGGAACAGGTTGCCAAGAGAAGCCATGGATGTTCCATCCCTGGAGGTGTTCAAGACCAGGCTGGATGAGGCTATGAGCAACCTGCTCTAGTGGAAGGTGTACTTGCCTATGGCACGGGGGTTGGAGGTAGATAATTGATTGCTTCCAACCCAAATCATTCTACTATTCTATGATTTTGTATGCTATGCTGCAACTTTGAGGCCAGGACCTGAGAGCTCTGCTTCCTGAGGAAGGCAGCTTCAGAAGAGTGCAGCTTTTGGCCCTTTGGAAGGTCCAAGTAAGCAGGAACCAGGCTCCACTGGGACATATATTTAAAAGTACATCAATAAGGTGACTGGCAATAAACATATTCTTAGGTTTGGGAAATAAACCTACAGTTCAGTAAACTTTTCTAGTTGGATTGCTGATGTCTGCCCTAGGGAATCTTCATTGAAATATCAAACATATAGCGCAATGGTGCAAAACAAATTACATTTAAAACAAATGAAAGAAAGGCCATCAAAATGCCCAGAAGTGTCAAGCCTGATAATAAAATAATCACAGGAGATGAGCTGAGTTAGTGCTGGTAAGCTAACAAGCATGGTGTTCAGTCTTCAAATATGTGAAAGATTGCCACAGGAAGAAAACAGTACCCAGTTCTCCATGGCCACTGGAGATTAGGCAAGAATTGGTGTAGGTACAGTTACTCTTGCTTTTGGACAGGTCTTTTGGCCAGATGATTTTCATATCCCTTTCCAGGAAACATTTTGTGAAACTGTGAGTCCAAATCACACTATCAAAAGGAAGGACAATTGTCAGTGAGAAATTTGGTATTATAAAACTATTGTGTTGAAGGATACATCACAGATTAAAACTAAAAAGAACAAAAATGAAACTGTTGAGGACTTGTAATAAGGCAAGTCACTGGCAGGGAATGTGAGCTAGGTGACAAGTGTCAAGCAGCTCTGTAATCTCTCACCAAGGAATAGCTGGTAATGGTATTCTGATTTTTGAAGTGGTGATGTAGGATAGAAATTGCATTTTGGGGAGAAGATCCTTGAAATTATTTGTCTTAGCTGCTTTCTTAAGGATCTGCAATCTAAAAATAAAGGGAATACGGCATAATGTAAAGGGTCCAAGCATAACAAAATCAAATGATATCTTGAGAGTATTAGATTCTGGGGAAACTAATTCTGTCATCTCTTGCTATAGGAAGAAAATAATGAAAATAAACCAGTATTGATTTTATTATTTTGCATGCAAAGAAAGATGTGCTGCAGGCTCTGTTCAGGAGCTTCTATGAGATATAGCTTTGTTCTAGGAGATCTTACCATCTAAATTTTAAATATGACATGATGAATGAGGATGACATGTAGTAAGAAAGATGCTGGGGTAGAAAGGGACAAAGAGTGCACAGTGATGAAATGTTACAGGGCTCAGGTTAGGCGTATGAATGAATTACGTAAGATAATAAAGAAAAATAGAATGGTGAAGGTGTTGTTTTGCCTACTCTGGTCAATAAATAATTTCAGTAATGTTGTGAATATCATCCATCTTTATATACCACTTCGAGTGAGACCAGAGACCCAAAATCTGTCACTGCTTGCCTTCTTTCACAGCTCCTCTTCACCCACATAGGTGGCATCTCTGTTTCCTTCACCCAGTGCCCTCCTCATTTTATCAGGCTGTTGTGTCCATTCCCATCGCTGCCACAGAGCTAGAAGCCCAGTTCTGCTGAAGAGGATGGGCATTGCGCCATGGGTTTCAGCAGAGCCAAGATTTCACTTGAGCTAGGAGCGGAGTTTTGCCGTGTTTGGCAGACAAGCTCTGCTCATTCCTCGTGCCAGAACAGCAGAGAGGGACGCATCTGGAAACAGATCCCATGCTTCTGCCTTGCCTATGCTATGTGGTACTCAGTTTTCTACCTGTGCTGTTTTAGTGGGCACAAAAATAGTACAGAGGTGGGTTTAGGATGAAAACCTGTGTAGATAAGCAGATAATTTGGCCAGAGGAATAATAATAATTTATGGTAATCGAAATTGTCACAAAAGCTACTGCTAAGTGATGTAAACAGTTATCAGGCACCAAAATTGCTAAAGAGACAAAGATAAATAAGCAAGACAAAACTAAACCATTGAAACACTCTCTCAATATGCTAGGATATCTCATGGTCAGCCCAGAAGCATTTAGTTTGGCTTTCCCACATAACATAGCACATCCTGCATGGCCATTTTGACTGTGATATTCATGATGTCAGAGAATGTGACATTAAAAAATAATATAATTTATTTTCTTGAACTACTTACAATCTTCCATCTACTTATTATTAGGAATACAAATGCGTGCTTCATGTTTTAAATTAAAAATGACAAGCTTATTAATCATTGAGAAACTCTACAAAATTATTCATTTTGAAATATTAATATTGCAGACTTTTTCCCAGCAGTATATAAAGCAAACACTTCATAATGACATTTTGTTGCCAGATTTAGGGTTGTGATTAAGGTAGGCTTATGAGCTGATGTTTTTTTACCAAACTAGTAATTTTCTTTTGAGTACTAAGTTTTAGACTTTAAATTGCAATTAAATATAAACTAAGAGAGGATTCTGTTGTTTTAACAGAATATCAGATTCACATATAACAATTTTTTTTTATTAAAAAATGTGTTTTGAGAACTTAGAATATTGCTTCTATGTCAAATTTGAGTAGACTACTCTGGTTTACAGCAATTATTTGGAAATGAGCATTCATTGTCCAAGAAAAAAGCTGAGCTTTATGCATTTTGTAGTATTGAAGATGAAGAAAAATCAAATACACTATATATTTCATAAGTTTGAGCTATCTTATGGATCTCATGGTGAAATAATGAGCTTTTTTGTTCAGGAATCTTTTACTATAAAACTTTACTTTCAACAACAAGAGATATAAACAACTAGTGAAAATCAGAAGTCATGAAATGTAAGTCTACTACACACTAAAATTGTTCTTGCATGGAATTCCTTTTGAATTCATGTATTTGTCCAGGTTTTCTCACATTTAGAAGCAAAGCCACCTACTCTGCGGCAAGAGTAAAGCAGGCGTGATTGGTATTTGGGTTGTACAGCATAACTGTGAGTGACATGACTCTTTGTGCTTGCACACTCCAAGTGCTATTTTTAACATAAACCTAGATTGAAAGTTCATATAGATTGGAAAATATGGCATATTAATACTTGCCCTAAATGTTTAAATGTTAACCCCATAAAAGCAGCAATGTGTATATTTTAAAGTCCTCAAACTTACCTCTGATCACTTATAATTTTTAAACAAGTATATGTGCATAGTTGACCCTATCTTTATTTCAAGGAAAATCGTCCACTTATGATCAAACAGCTTTCTGCTGAATTTCTCAGAGATACACTGTTGAACTGAACATTTTTAATATGCCCTGCTAATATTTGGAACAATACTTTTAAAATGAGTGTAATCAGTCAGTTAAATAGAAGATTTCCTTTTAACTTCACAGAAAATTTATTCTATACTGAAAAAAATAAATTCCCTAATTTCTGGAAAGATGCTGTAACTAAAATTCTTCAATTCCCCTTCAAAGTTCTAAAGTATAACTCAGACTTCTTCTAAAGCTTTACTAATCACTTCCATAGTGCCACAGAAATTCTTATTTTATGTTTAAGATACTGTTTTATAAGTTAGGAAGTCAGATTCACTTTGAACTGTCTCAAAAAATTAAGCTAGTCGAGTTCTGATATTTTTTTCTCCCCATCTGAAGCTATATTTTAAGTAGGCTTGCAACATACATTTAAACAGCCTTTGCCTCGAAGTGGGAAATACCTGTGAAGCTATATATATCAGCTGAGGAAGATACAAAGATACAATCTGTTCATAACAGAAAGTAGAAAGATAAATCTTCTCAGGAAGTATAAGTAAACAAAATTGTATTTGAAGTCCCCAGCTGTAAAATCACTGGTTTTTACTGCTTACCACAGGAAAAGAAGCAATAAATGTGAGACACCTGTGCCAACAGAGAGTGATTTTCTTGATCAGTAGACCAATATTTCCCTCCTTTTTTGTTCTACCTGCTGTTAAGCTAAGGATGGGATGGGGAGAAAATTTACAATAAATGAGACGGAAAGGGAGCATGATTTGTAAAATATTTTAAAATACCATTATTTTAAAAATATTTAAAAGCACATATGTTAGATTTATTTTTCCCCTATGTCTTCATCTTCTATATATATCACCTTCTAAAAAACCCTTCTCGATTTCAGTGAATGAAAGCAGGAAAGTGTTAGTGCGGTATCCTCTTCAGGATAGTAAAATGTTTAGTTTATTACCCTGGGACCTGTAGGCAATAAGGAAAGGACTGTGCTTCTGGGAATGTTGGTCCCTCTTTGTGTTTTCAGGATCCTGGGTGAAGTGGCTTGAGCTTCTCTGCTTCTCATCCTGGACTTTGAAGCGAAGCAAATTTTGTGGTATCACAGTCCAGTGCCCACTGGCCACCAGGGAGTTAGCAAACTCCCCAAGTGTGACGATACTGGGAACTTCTCATTTTTAGTTTGTTTTTGGCCTTACTTCACAAGAACCAAAAAGTGTACAGAAGCAGCTTAACCTTTGATAAATTTAGAAAGCAATAGAGATATGCAGTCATACACATTATCCTTTTAGATTAGTCCATTTGAAGTCAAGCTGATGAGCAAGACTGGCAAATTGTTAACAACAGATGAGGAGAAGGCTGAGGTATTCAACAACTTTTTTGCTTCGGTCTTCACTGGCAAACTCTCTTCCTACAACTCTTCAGTGGATGGACCTCAAGGCAGGGACTAGGGGGAGCAAAGTTCCTCCCACTGTAAGACAAGGTCAGATTTGTGACCACCTGAGGAACCTGAACATACATATGTCTGTGGAACCTGATGAGATCCATCCCAGAGACCTGAGGGAACTGGCTAGTGTAGCTGCCAAGCCGCTCTCTTGATATGTGAAAAGTCATGGCAATTGGTGACTACATCAGTGGAAAAGGTAAGAGCTATGGATGTTGTCTATCTGGATTTCTGTAACGTCTTTGCCAGAGTCCCTCATAACATACTTCTCTCTAAATTGGAAATACACAGACTTGATGGGTGAACTCTTTGGTCAATCAAGAGTTGGCTAGATGGTCACATCCAGAGGGTAGTGATCAATGGCTCCATGTCCAGATGCAGGCCTGTGACAAGTGCTGCCCCTTAGGGGGGCTGTATTAGGACCAGTGGTGTTTCATATTTTCATCAATGACATAGACAGCGAACTTCAGTACACCCTAAGCAAGTTTGCAGATGACCCCAAGCTAAGAATCACAGAATCACAGAATCACAAGGTTGGAAAGGACCCATTGGATCATCGAGTCCAACCATTCCTAACACTCCCTAAACCATGTCCCTCAGCACTTCATCCACCCGTTCCTTAAACACCTCCAGGGAAGGTGACTCGACCCTGGGCAGCCTGTTCCAGTGCCCAATGACTCTTACTGTGAAGAATTTTTTTCTAATATCCAACCTGAACCTCCCCTGGCGGAGCTTCAGGCCATTCCCTCTTGTCCTGTCCCCTGTCACTTGGGAGAAGAGCCCAGCTCCCTCCTCTCCACAACCTCCTTTCAGGTAGTTCTAGAGAGTAATAAGGTCTCCCCTCAGCCTCCTCTTCTCCAGGCTAAACAACCCCAGCTCTCTCAGCTGCTCCTCATACGACTTGTTCTTCAGCCCCTTCACCAGCTTCGTTGCTCTTCTCTGGACACGCTCCAGAGCCTCAACATCCTTCTTGTGGTGAGGGGTCCAGAACTGAACACAAGAGGTGTGTTCTGATATGCCTTAGGGACAGGAAGCCATCCAGGAGGACCTGGGCAAGCTTGAGAAGCAAGCCCATGTGAACCTCACGAGGTTCATCAAGGCCAAGTGCAAGGTCCTACACCTGCATCAGGGCAACTTTCTGGTGTCAGTACAGGATGAAGGGATTGAGAACAGCCCTGCGAAGAAGGGCCTGGGGGTACTGATGGATGAAAAGCTACACATGCGCAGGCAGTGTGTGCATGTAACCCAGAAGACCAACCATATCCTGGGCTGCATCAGAAGTACAGTCAGCAAGTTGAGGAATGTGATTCTACCTTTCTACTCTTGTGCTAATGAAACCCTATCTGGATTACTGTGTCCAGCTTTGGAGCCCTCAGCACAGGAACAGCATGGACCTGTTGGAGCAGGTCCAGAGAAGGGCCACAAAACACATCCTACTAGATCAGTCTGCCCAAGGCCCCATCCAGCCTGGCCTTGAACACCTCCAGGGATGGGGCAGCCACAACTTCCCTGGGCAACCTGTGTCAGTGCCTCACCACTCTCATGATGAAGAAATTCTTCCTTATGTCTAGTCTAAATTTGCCCCTCTCCAGTTTATACCTACTGCCTCTAGTCCTATCGCTACAAGTCTTTGTAAACAGTCTCTCTGCAGCTTTCTTGCATGCCCCCTTCAGGTACTAGAAGGTTGTTCTAAGATCTCCTCAGAGCCTTCTCTTCTCCAGGCTGAACAACCCCGACTCTCTCAGCCTGTCCTCATATGGGAGGTGCTCCAGCCCTCTGGTCATCTTTGTAGCCCTCCTCTGGACCCATTCCAACAGTTCCATATCCTTCTTATGTTGAGGATTCCAGAACTGGACACAATACTCCAGGTGGTATCTCACAAGAGAGGAAGAGAGGGGCAGAATCACCTCCCTCGACCTGCTGGCCATGCTTCTTTTGATGCAGGCCAGGATACTGTTGGCCTTCTGGGCTGCGAGTGCACATTGCCAGCTCATGTCGAGCTTCTCATCAACCAGCACCCCCATGTCCTTCTCTGCAGAGCCACTCTCGATCACATCATACCCCATCCGGTATTGAAATTGAGGACTGCCCCAGCCCAGGTATATAGAATGTATAGAGGCTGTTCAACAAAGTTATTTTGTAGATATTGAGACAGCTCACTAATTTTTGTGCTGGAAGGAGAGATGAAACAGCACCAGAGTTTGCTAGAAATGCTTGTTTGGCTAAGCAGTCCTGGCAGACAACTTTTTCTGGGTTGCAGCTTTTTATTTAAGTTTCTTTGTTGTATTCTTTTCTTATCCGGCCTTTACTTAGCATGCAGCATGAATCTGAAGGAAGTAGTTTTCTTCTGGCTGCAGTTGATGTTTTCGGTCAGCTTCAGTGTAAATTTTCAGGTGTTTTCTTTGATCAAAGATTTCTATCAAAAGTCAGGACAATTAGTTTTAGATATATTCTTGAGCCTGAGATCTTTAATAGTTGTATTGATTCTCAGGGAAGAAAAGGAAATAATTGTTGAAGATCAGGAAGATTTGAGAGAAGAATAGCTAAATGGTTGAGAGCTGTAGTTGAATAATTGGAATTTGTTGATATATCTCTTCAGAAGCCCATTATGCTTGCTGCAGCTTGGCATCTATATCTCATATCTGGTCTGTGCCTGTTTAGACCATTTTTCTTTTTAGGTGTCTTTACGTGTGAGTGGATTTGTGTAGCTCAGTCTTCGCAAACAGGCAGGCACATAACTTATATACGTGGATAAGTTACTTCCTTGGAATTATCCAAATAATTGATGGATTTGAGGATAATTCAGATTGCTTTGATTAAAATTGGTTTTAGTTACTTGTTTTTTACTTCTGGGGCTGTAGTAGTTCAAACAGAAAATACAGTGAAAGTAGGAAACAAAAGTTTAAGGGCAAAAGTAATCACTTTGGCACAGTGAGTTTGGGGAGTATTGAAAGCAACTTGGAGGTTTGCATTTCTTTGTGTTTTCTCTCAGGAAGTGAAAAAATCAGATTGCTTGAATCTGGGTGGGAAAGAATATTGAACTGGATTTTGAATGTGTGACCCAATGGTCTACCAAAGGGAGCTGTTTTTAAAGTAAAGGTAACATCAGAAGTATGTGAATATGGAAATTTACAATGTTAAGTATGAGTTGCCAGTTCCTGAGGTAAGCTGAAATGAAATCTGTTAAGAAAAATGGTTGGTAGCGCTGGATAGGAAAGTTTACAGATGGAGATGGTAATTATGGCAAGATGGCAAAGAGAAATATTCAATCATATTTATTCCCTTGAGTTGTGTCTGGGTGTACGCTGCAATTTACTTAGGCTGAAATTTGAAGTCATCAGTTTCATAGAAAATGCTTCTGTCCCAAGGGTTGCAAAAACGTTCCTGCTTCTGTTCTGGCTCTGATTAACTTATTGCTTCCTTCCAAGTTGAAATCATACATTTGTCTCTAAGTTGCAATATGCTCTGTTCTTGAAAAGGCTTTCAAATATCAAACAATCGCTAGCAGTGACATATGTCTTCCAGCTTAAACCCTGAACAATGCATAGTAAGGTATTTTGAGATGCTATTAGGCAGTGTGTCCAACGTATTTTTTGTTATACACAAGCTGTTAAAGTAGAACTCACATTTATCCTAAATGGCTGTAAAATAAGACAATGTAATTCCTAAATTGGTTCATTAAATGATGTACTCTCCTTGCAGAGGTAGGGCTGTGGATGCAAATGTATCTTAGCATTTACAATCTTTTGCTAATGTTATTTATTCTAAAATGTTCTCTTTCTTCGAAATATATTTCAATTTGCTCATTTTACTTGGTACCATCATTAACTTCTGACAAATATTCAGCCAAAGCAAGGCATATGTATCCATCATTTGATTAATTTTTACTTAAAAATCCAGAAACAGGCTGAAGTTGAGTTTCTCTTTGTTACCTTGGAAACAAATGGAGGCTTGACTTCAAGTAGCTCTGCACTTGAAATGAGGGGTGGAGCTTTGATGTTGCAGTTATTATGATGCAGAAAGGGAAGGCAATTCTTGTAGAGTTTCTGTCTTACTGCATTTACAAGAATATGAAGTCTACCTAATATGATAGAAACCAGGTAGTTTAATGTAATGGTATGAAAAGGAAATGGGAAAATGGCAGCTGAACCAAGGCAGCAGCCTTCAGCTTCAGAAGTTGGGTTAAGTAGCTTATTCTCCTGCAAAGATGGCTAGCCAAAACAGGCTAATTGTTGCTGTCGATTTATTTATCTTCCAAATATGGAAAGAAACTGCATTTTTCGTTGCCAGTAATTTCCAAAATTGGCTATATAAGTGTGCACCATTTTCACTTACAGTAATATTTTATTTACATTTTACGATCAGTTCATAGACTGAGTTAAATAAAGTTTCAGATGTTTCACGGAATATCTAGTAGATCATTTTTTGTTCCTGCTAAGGCAAGCTTTCCAATGAGAATTTGATCAAGAATCTCACTATAGTAAGTTATTTGGAGAAGAAGATGTTTTGAATTGTAATTTGGATAATGAAGATATCAGAATGAAGTACTTAATTTAGGATTTTGTAGTTTAGTTTTTATTGTTATCTTTTGCTTATGTAGTATGAACAATAACATTGATATATATTCCTGTCAAGACAATTTCAAAGTAGAAAAAAATAAGGTATGAAATATTACTACTTTGCTGAATTTTCCGTAATGGAGTGAGATAAAGGGCCACTGGGATTTAGAGAGATTTGAATTAATCCTCTCTGTACTCTGACTGTGGTGTGAGAACGATTAATATATCTGTTTTATAGTGAATGTAATTAGTCATTCGTTCCACAATTGTTAATACCTGATCTGTGTGCTACCAAGTGACCCGGGAGTGCTAATTTCATTTGGTGAGGGATGGACACACAACTGCATTTCTGGCAAATTAACCAGCGTGCATATAGACAGCTCATGTTAGCCTTGCACTTTTGTGCTGGTTTTATATGGGCAGCAGTGGACAGAAAATATTTGAGTAGTCCTCAGGCTTGCCAGTGTAAAGCTAATTTGTCAAAAAAAAACCCTTTTCAACACATTTGAACCAGCAACTAGTGTTTGCACATGATCAATGGTTTGCATCATGAACCTGTGACGTTTTTCATCTGACAAGGTACTTCGAAATTTCTTACTTAGGCATAGCTTTTGACAACTCGTTCATCTTTTGGAGGAATTCTGTAGGAATATGAATAGAGAAGACTAATATCCTGATTCAGTTTCCTGTCTCTAAACATTTATTCACAGAGGCCTGCAAGCATGTGCTCAGTATTGAGCATGTGGATAGAGCTTAAACAAATGTTATCCTGAGCCAAATAGTATGAATTTCCTCCCAGCTGTGTGATTGATGAAAAGTAATTGATTGGATCGTTGTGGATGGATTTTTCGGTTAGTGTCCCCCTTCCTAAACTTTTTGTTAACCTTATTTTATTTTATTAAGAGCAATCAAATTAAACTTAGTTTGTTCTTGGCACAATGCATATGAGATCGTAGACTATTCATGTTTTCTCTAATTTTTTTATTCAATGTTAAAAAAAGTATGTCATCAGGAAAACAACTGAAAAGGGGAAAAAACACAGTAAGATAATAATAATAATAATAATAATAATAAACAATAATACTTTAATACTTAGTCAAGGGTGTGGTAATTAGATACACTGCAAAAATCTTTATTTTTATTGCTAATTGCACCTTAGATTACTCTTTTTTTTTATTAACATTACTTGAAATCTGTTGCTCTTATCCAGCAAACCCTTATTCGGGAAAGTATTTTGTGTTTGGTTGTTGTTTATGTATGAAGAGTAGCAGGGTGCTCACAGAGATTTATAAAATCAGTTCCTAATTTACTTTTCACTTTTTATTCTTGCTTCTCAGTATTCTACTTTCACTTAGGGAGGATAATGAAAGTAGCCTTCTGCCTGTTTCAGTTAGCTTGAGCTGCTGCCCTCAGCCAGTGTAATTTTATGGTTTACACGTACTAGCACAGCACCAAGGTTTCCATTTCTGCAGGAACAGGAAAACCAAATAAGTAAACTGTTTCAATTGATTTCCTCTGTAAAAAAAATCATTACAACCGGGATAAATCTGTACATTAAATAAAATACATTAAATAAAAAAACAGGCATGTGTTCCTTCCTGCCAAACCCAAAACACTGACAACTAACAGCAGGACTCAGTTATGTGAAAAGGTTTTTTTTTATTTTGAAAGAATAAACTTTTGAGTTTTCCCGTCTCATTTCCTAACTCTATTAATAATAAACAGTTTGCTGCTAATTTGTGAGTGATTTCATCCAAGAAATTTGCTACCCATGGAAAATGTATTTTGGGTCATCGTGCTCCTCAGTCTCATGCACAGTGGGAACTCAGCAGTGACTCTTCTTTCATACATCGCTGGCCATAAGGCACCATCTCATATGTCTGTATCCTGGGGTGGCAGTGGCTTTCTCCACCTTTGCCTGAGCAGCTCATCAGCAATCCAGGCAGAGCAAGACATGGCCAAGCCCTTGTGGCGCTCCTCCATCCAGCTAGCTGGGGTGGACCCTGGAGGAAGAAAACCATATTCATAGAATCATAATCACCAGATTGGAAAAGACCTCTTGGATCATCGAGTCCAACCATTACTATCTGGGGATATTCTGGGGACTGTGGAGTTTCTGGGGCAGGGAGGAAGGAGGGCTTGTTCTTACTTCAGCTAGTTGTTGTGCTTCCACCGCATATTCACCAAGTACTGCCAGCTGAGGTTTTCTCCTGTTGCATCCCTATTATCAAATGTTGTATGCTTGCGATTAATCTGAATTAACTAACCATTCATTCGTTTCCTGTAATTTTTGGATGGCAAGTTGCAACTGCATAGCAGAGATGTTATCCTGAGGCTTTTATAGACCTGCTTCTTTCTCTGTACAATGTGCCCTTGTTTAATGGCATGATCCAGGTGACTTGTAGGCTTCCCTGCTCCAGGGAACTTGGCAGGATAGTCAGACAGATACAGAAAATAGATATAGTGCCATATGGTCATTTTTAAGAGTCTTTTTTTTTTTTTTTTCCTGATCAGATCCAAACTTTGACCTTTTAACTACTACTGATTTACTTACATAGTGTGCTCTATTGATCTACTAACATCTGAGATCATTAAACACATAAAATGAGCTGCAAACAGAATAAAACGTGGTATTATTGAAACTAACAAAGAGATCAAATTATCGTATGCCCAATACCACTGTTTTATCTACTTCCCTGGAAGGAGAGGCACTTTGGTAGCAGAAATTTTCCACCACCTGTGCACTGGATTGTCTCCCATCCCACCTGTATTTTTTGTAAATGAAAACAGTTTTATCTTTTAGGCCAATGAACATGTTCAAATAAATCCTCAAGTGCTGTACAAACATTAAAATGGCAAAAGCATTTGTGAAAATGACTAGAAACTAGTCTTACATGCATAAAATCGCAATAGTTTAGTGGCCAAATATTCATGAAGAAAAGTGTTTTGGAGTACTAATGCATACTTTCCTGCTGGATTAGAATAAAGTACAATGACTTTGTTTATAGTCATAGTCATTAATCCAATTTGAAGAGGTGAGAACACTAATTTAGATAATTCCTGTACAAAGCCAGATGTATTTTTTTCCCCCATTCATTTTCCTCCATATTTCCAGCTACTTATTGGCTTTGCTGCTCCTGGCAAACTGAGAGATAATTCCTGTGAGTTAGGTGATCCCATATTATCTGCAACTGTTATGAGGAAAACAAGAATTTACCATAGTAAAAAAATGAAGAGTGTAATTTTCTTTTTGGTTGCTTGTGTATTTTATCTCTTTCTTTTGCTTTTTTGCTTTCTTTCTTTCTAGCCCTCCTCTGCCTCCTTGCCCCTTCCTTATTTCAGTGATAGCCATAACTAACAGGAGTACTGGGAAAAAAGGTATCAAAAGCAGACAAAGAAGATTCTGTTTTCAGATCAGTTATCTTTTGGCTGGTTTCAATGTAAACCATACAGAATATATTTTATTCCTTACTGTAATGTTTAAAAATAAAAAGAGTTCTGGAAGCCTAGCCAGTGTTCTCCAAACAATCAGTTACATAGCCATCTAATGACAAGCAGACATTTTATCTGAACAGCCATATATGATATGTATAAATGATCTTCAATATCAGCAAGTCTGCTTTCCTGTTTTCATTTCATGGTGATCCATATTTTTCATATTATATATATATATAAATATTTGTATAGTCTGTATATATGTCTATAAAAATATACATGTAAATACAAATAAATAAAATAGATACTTATTGATATTAATTGAATGTATCCTTCCAGTATGAAATATGGCTTGAAACCATTTATTGTTCATTGACTAAGGTTTAGAAAAAGAGACTAAGAAATATCCCTAACACCAAATATTTTGCTGTCTCCAGAATTTGTCTATTGAAACATTTCTTGTTTTCATTCATGTTTTCACTGATCAGAGAAGGTTATAAATAAAGATGGGCAAATCACTATAACGACACTTAAGAATAATGATGTTCCCTTTAGATGGGTGTGCATGGCTTCAAAGTTACAGATCCACTATAGTCCTGTCTTTGCATGCTGCAGTAATTGTAAGGAAGACGTGTTTTGCACTTGCAGGGTAGGAAGCTTTGGGGGCAAAAATTGAATGAGTTGTTAAGGGGCCCATATGTAATGTGATATCATTAGTCAAATCTTCTTATAGGAAGATAAAAGCAAGCCAAAACTGGTAGCAGAAGTCAGTAGGAACTTACTTGCTTTTTGGTGCGGAGGAAGGTGTTTATATTTTTGAGGGCCTGTCACAATGCCCTTATTCTCAGGTTTTGTGTGGAGTTAATGGAGATTTCTGAAAGCACTACTGCCAAATGCCAGACACCAAATCCGTGAGAGCTGTGTTTTTAGCTACAAGTTCTGATTTTGAAAAATATTACCTCCTTTCTTAGATTCTGTTTTCCTTTAAGGAAAATCCTGAGCAAGGACATGCCTGGGGCAAAAATTATGGAATTTGACCATTAGCTGTGTCTGCCTTGCTTTTCCTGTCTCTGCTGTTGTGCACACAATTCCCTTGAGTGCTGAAAACTCTGATGAATTAGGTCATATTTACAAAGCACTTTGAAGTTGGAAAGCAGTGAACAATTATTCAGTATTATAACTTTATTTTTCGTTAGAGTGAGATACTTGCAATAAAGCAATAAGTGCAATTTAAAGTTACCATCAAAGACTACAAAGGACATGTGCTCCTTTTTGCTTTGAAAATGCAATTATCATGTGTTAATATAGTCTAGGAAATAGGCTATCTTCTCATGCACTGATTCTTTTAAAAAATGGCGTAGAAAGCCAGAAGACCTAATTTCCTGTTTGGATTGCTCTGGGGTGCATGTAGTGTAATAATGGCTAAATGTAAGTGGTTGCTGATGAGATATGGAAGAGAATACTCTTGTGATTTAATTCTGCCTCTAGATTTCCACCATGGTTATGCATGTTTTAAGATTTTTTTCTTATTCTCGAAAGTAAAAATTGGGTATGAGTAACAACATGAAAATGCAGAAAGGAAGGCTTCTTGAAGGTCTTTAGGAGAGTCACCATATTCTAGTCCTGCAGTTCTAGAGTGCATAGCACAATGGAGTCATGGTCTCTCTCTCTTGTGCTCCTAGATCGTAGATACACTATTATTATTCCCTGTATTAATAACTAAAGATTTAATGGTAGAATATTATTTCTTGCTCATGCAGATGCTCATGTTCATGCACAATCAAGATCAACTAGCAATAAGAAGCCAAGGAACTTATATATGTGAGAAAATCAAAAGGCATGCTTTCTTGATGGTAAATAAAAGGGCGGTTTCTGTGGGGTAGCTGTATGTCAAAAGTACTTTTGCACTTTATACTGTAACTTTTACCCAAACAAGTCTTAACTGTGAAATCCAGGGTTCTGATGGTAAAAGTCTACCTGACTTTGCTTCCAAGACAATCAACAGCTGAATGCTGTGTTGGAGCTCTGAAATCTGATGCTTATACTTTATACGGGTAGCTGAGTGGACTGGGATTAGCACTTTTAGAAGCAGTGAGACTGTTCAGGAATTCCAATTCAATTATCTGAACCTTTCTGCCCTGGGGGGGAAAAAAAAAAAAAGGACAAAGTTTTTTGTAAATAAAGATGGAATACACTTAATGGATTTTTTCCATGTTTATAAAGTTGAAATTGTAAATCATTCTAAGCCTGTTAAAAACCCCACAAACCTGCGACAAACTCCCTCAAATCTAAGCTATATTATTGGATTAGGTGTGCTGATACCTTCCTTCTCTTGGGTCAGTTATTTGAACAGAGACATTCCAAAGAGAATTTATTTCTTACTAGATGTAGAAGTAGTGTGCTGAAAAAATGGCTAGTTCTGTTGGATATCTTTTCTTCATACCTTTTTTCCACAGTGTTGCACCGAGTATATGAGTACTTCATAGAATTGCAAAATCACGGAATAGTTGAGGTTGGAAGGGAGCTCCGGAAGTCATCTCATCCTACCACCCTTCTCAAGCAGGGACACGTAAATTTAGTTGTGCAAGACCATGTCCAGGCTACTCTAGTCCTTTAAACATCTTAGTGACCCTTTGTTGGACTCTTTCCGTTAATGTCCATGTCTTTCTTATACTGAGGAGCCCAGAACTGGACACAGTACATTTTGATCTCATAGTTGGTTGTTGTTTTTCTTTTTTTCATGTAGCTTTTGGTAACTTGAGAACAACATTGTTCAAAATATGAACTTTGGCAATAATCTAGAAAAAGCTTTTTTTTCTGTTTACGGGTTTTGTTGCAGTTGTTTATCTTTAATAAAAACATTTTCTATATTTGTAGCATTTGAATACCATAAAAAACAATTATATTGATTCTACTAGCAAAACATGGGAGCACATTGTATCATTGATTTTGCATGTAATGAGGTTATAATGGATAATTGAAAGGAGAATTTGGCCCATTGCTTTTGAAACTTAATTTTCTTCCACCCAAACCTGCCTAGGCAGACCAGCTGGCTCCAGGCAGGACCTATTTAAGTGTAGAAATAGTATTAAGCCGCCTTAATGTGACAAATGGCAAAAAGCACTTTGTAAAAATTTCATTCAGAAACAAGAGAGTGAAATGTTGAGTGAACTTGTGGGGAAGAGAGGTCACAAGTGAGTACATTTTCGTATCCTCTCCAAAGAGCTAACAAAACTTAAGTTGGGGATCTGGGATCAGCAGAGAAAAAATGCAAAGATTTTGCAGATAAAACTGCCCATTAGTTGTTGTTTGAGTCAATTAAATATTCTGCAGCCACTGGTGGTTATGCTTATAGCTACCCTCTGACAAGATGCTAATTTTCCTCATCCTTCTTTAGGAGATCTCTCAAAGAATGGATCCATTGAACTAATGCACTTACTTTCTTAGTGACAGCTGCCAAGGTGCTGTCAAACCCAGCTGTCTCATTATTTCTCTTTCATTACACTTTCTCGTTATTCCTTGTACATAGGAGAAGAACCATATTAAAGCATTCCCTGTGACTGTTATAATTGCACCCTCTGTTAGTAATTGCTCATCCATTCGAAGGCTTTGCTGCAATATTTTGAAACAAATTGACATCATTCTAGTTCTGCAGTTAATCTGCTTTTCAAAAAAGCATAGCAGGAGGATGTCTTATTGCTGTACTTTCTAAGCATGGGTACTTTGGAAAGAAAATTAGCTTTGGAGACACTGTTTGAACATTTTAATGAAACCATTATACCTAAGAGACTAAATTGTAGATTTCAGTCTGATACCAACTGCCCCTGTTTATAGAATATTGTCATGCTTTGGTTGTGCATTTCTTGATTTTTCACTTCATATTGTACATATTTGTCTTCAGTATGCATAGGAAGTTTGACGTTTTATTACATGAAGTGATAGAAGTGCATGGAGACATTTAATGTCATACTGACAACTTTTATGGAAACACTAATGGAGATACATTATGCAAAGCAAGTTCTCTGAAGTGTGATGGTCTTGTTTTTGTAAAATAGCTTTCTTTGATGTTGTAACAGGTCAGAAGAATAATGTATATCACTAAACTGAAAGATCAAACGATGCGTACTGTCTCCTTCCTAACAGACGATCCCATTCTGCTCTGAAATATAACTCTTCCCACAGAACTTATGAAGGGTTAGCCTGAAAAACAGCATTATAAAATGTATCAGCAGCATTCAGAATCAGCAAAGATTTGTTTACGTATTGGTATTTATATCTTTGACAAAAAACAACTTTGACTTGAATTATAACATTTTCTCTTTTCCTGACTGTGAGGAATGGGACAAGTACTGACAAATTAATATGAATGATAATTTTTCAGACAGCACCTAAGCAGCATTTTGACAGTTAAGGATAACCACCATTTAAAAAAGCATTTTCTACAAAATTGTGATTTTGAAGTGAATGCAGTCTGAAAATTTAATATTTCCCTACTTCACTTCATACGCTGACAATAAAAGTGCAGTAAGACTTGCTTTTATTTTGTCTTTTAAGCTAATGGGGTATTGTCAAGGCTGTAAAAATTAAAATTATTCCTCACATTGATGTTTTGGGTTGTTTTTTTTTTTTTTCTCATGAAGATTCATATAGCATTTCTAACCGTTGTTTTCCATTTTCTGCAGAACTTTCTTCTTACAAGGCCTTTCAGAATATTTCTTTGCCATTCTGTAAGCTAATAGAAAGTTTAAAAACTACTATTTAATTTTTGGGAATATGAGTTATCAACCTGCTGTAGTTAGTTGTTGAAACAGATGTATTTATTATCATTGTGTGTCCCAGCTCAGATCCACTCGAAAATGGATATACTGACCTGAGGACCAAGGTAAATTTTTCATCTATTATATTCAAAAAGGAAACGGGAGTTTTATACCCTGTGTTTTATTTTTCTTCCTAAATTCTTCCTTCGTCAGAATGGTTTTGGCAGTCACTGATTGTTGTATCCTTGGATAGCTGGGTGGTGATGCTTCCAAAGAATGTTGTAAGATGTATGAAAAAACCCAGACTTTTAGATTTTACGGAAAGTACTGCTCTGTTTTTTTTGGAACTGACTTATTTAAATAAGATTAGATTGTAATAGTTACTAGTGGCTCATACTATTCAGCTTTACCTTTTGTAGTAAAGAGCCACGGTAGAAAAATATCTGCTTGAAAAAAGGTTTTAAAAAAACATCTTCAAACAATTGATCTTTGATGAACAGCTCTGTCCAGATTTGAGGCTGGACTTTTACAGGACCAAGTGAATACAATGCTAAATAATTTACATGGAGTACTACATAATGATTTCTGTCCTAAAAAAATTAGGTGAATTTCATTAATATCAGTGGAACAACGCAAATTAATTTCAACCAATTAATTATCACTATAATGCACAGTATCATCTAAAAGATATGATATTTTACTCACTATATTTACGTATGTACTTATTTTCTTAAATTGACAGGTAGCTTCTTCTAGAAAGCGTTTTTCTAGCAATGTTTGTACATCTCTGGAAGCTACTGTCTTTCACAATAGTCAGAATTACTGGGTTTCATTTGATTGTAAATGTACAATGAATTTGCAACCTTTTAATAATCTTTTTACTGGAAACAGAACTCATACCAGGAAACCATCCATTTTTGAAAAATTGTATCTATAATTCATATAATTACTTGCTTTACAGAGATTTGTTTGACTATCTAATTTTTAAAAGGACAACTGGATTTAGGTATTTCTTTACCTTTTTTCATTTTGAAAATTTATAGTAAACAAAATTTTGTGCAGGTAAACAAATGTATGCTAGAATTGAAAAAGACATTCAGTTAGTTCTTCAACTTTTCTTTCTTATTTAGATCTGGATATTTGAATTTATAATACATTTCTTTAGGCATGAGTGGCTTGACCTGTAGCTTCAGTAGAGATTGATTCAGATTAACTGTATGTGCCTTGGATATCTTGCTACTGGGAAAAACCTATTGAAATGGAAAAAAAAAAACTTTGAAGGAGTAGAGGGAAAAAGGGTAAGCCTACCGCACAGTGCTGAAACTTTAATTTGTTCTGTTAAAGAAGACACAGTCATGAAGACATAAAGCCGAGACTACTCTGAGAATATTGACTACAGAGTCAACTAATTTAACCTTGTTGCAGTCACATAATTAGTATTGATAGAAATGACTTAGAATTCCACTTATTTCACTTTTTATAGTTTCCGGAAAACTGTTCACTTTGCGATGTTAGCTTAGTCAAGATTGTATGGCTTGAATTTATCACACTTAAAGCCCCCCCACACTAGTCTTGAGGATGGCAATGTTTTGCCTTGCATTTAGAGTGAACCTTTTAGGAATTTCTTACAATATTTCACTGTTACTAAACGTGGCTTTATATTTCCTAAGTATGTCTGATATACATTTATTAGTAGCCATGCCAGTGTAGCTAAACATAGGGGCTAACTTGGGTAATGCTTCTTAATTGGGTTTTGCCAAAACAAATATTTTGATTTGATTCACCTAGCATTGGAGTTTACCTCTGAACGTGACCTCTACCTTCTTCCGTTGTGTAAACATAAGAGGTGCTTCCCAGAGTGCTGCACATTTATAATTCCTATGAGTTCTAGGGCTACACAGGAACTCATGACAATGGAGCCCAAATTCTGTACCACAGTCTCGAAGTAGATATATATATTGAATTTTCCATGCAGTCCTTCTTGGACGTCAGGCTGTATGTTGATGTTGCTCTAAAACAGAAAGGTTTGTATGCATACGGTCATTTATACATACGTCCATATATACACACACTCTAAAATAAAAGCTTCATTACATAAAGCACTCTTGGTTCCAGAAAAGGTGAATACTTGTTTGAGAAAAGAAAGAGCAGAGGAGGAAACTGCTTTCCATGTCCTCTGTAACTCGGCGCAGAAAATGAGTTTCATTATTCTAGTCATCAGTACAATCTCTTCATTGACAACAGAATGTTCCATCGCCCATCTTTGCTTATCCTCTATGAAAATGGCAGTTCAACCGCTGGTATCTGCACTGTTCTTTAGCAGGCTAAACTGAGATGGCCTATCAACCCTATTTAGCATTACTTTCTTGCAAGTAATGTTATAGTCCTTCATAGAAGGACTTTAAGATTGTGTAATTTAATCCCAGAAACAGATGGGACCCACAGGACAGGGCCTGACACAGTATAAATCAAGTCTATCCAAAAAAAGTATATGTGTGCTTGGATGTGGCAGTGTGAAATAAAATTTTCTAATCTCTAATTCCTTGAGATTTATCTCAAACCAAACTTGCCTATAGGCTTTTGCCCATATAATTTTTTTAAATTGAAAATATACATTTTTGTATGGATACATTCTTTATTTTGCATAATGAACATATTTAATACTATCCATGCAACCATTACACTAGATAACCGATACCTTTTCTGAGATACAATCAGATGTGTAAATTCCTTGCTGATTACACCCAAGAATTTTCAGAATATTTTGAAAACTTCTGGGATCTCAAGATACAAAGAATTAATGATACTATGAATCAAATGAACTTGTGCTTTTAGTATGCCTGGTTTATAATGCTTGTAGTTTTCTAACAACGAGGACACAATTGTTTCTCTTTCCTTAATTAGGATTAATTTATTGTTGTTATCCTACCTGCTCCTGGATGTTTGGGGCAAATATGAAGGTTAGCTGTTGCAGAATGTTTTATTCTTTGCAGGAGTTCCTTGAAAATACAGCAGGGTTCTCATATCAGTTCTTGAAACCATTGTATTTCTTTTTTTCTGCCCAAAACAATGTCTTTACATTTAAATAATTTACAGTTAGTACTAGTACTGTTTGAATGCCACAAATAAAAACTAACTGCAGTAAAAAAGTTTGAGTTGTATTTAGACTTTTCAATGAGGTCACAAGCCATCAATTTTATAAGCATATTAATTTGTTAGGAGAAAGCAGCAATGTAGGCAGATACGCTGGAAAATTAGTGAACTAAGATATGACATTGTGGGAAATAAGGAAGTACTATGTGCACTAAGTCACTTAAAAAATAATTTTGAGAGTCTTCACACAGGCAGTGTGGAGTAATGAATAGTGAAAGGTAGCTGACATCATCAAACAGATAGCATCCAAGGCTGTAACAGAACAGTAAGAATTTCTGCTGTAATGCATCCGAAGAAGCCTTGTGACTGATTTTGAGTTCTGCAATTGATTGGTCATCTGGAACAATCTGCCCAGACTTCAAACACTACTGAAATTAAGGCAAGGCTTCTCTTCATTGACTGGTTTAAGGGGAAAGTGGCTGGGAAGAATAACTAGAGTTAATGCTGTAACCGAGCATCAATAACGTTTCAGTACACGATAGGGGATGATGTGATTGAGAGCAGCCCTGCAGAGAAGAACTTGGGGGTGCTGGTTGATGAGAAGCTTGACATGAGCCGGCAATGTCCACTTGCAGCCCAGAAGGCCAACCATATCCTGGGCTGCATCAAAAGAAGCGTGGCCAGCAGGTCAAGGGAAGTGATTGTGCCTCTCTGTTCCTCTCTTGTGAGACCTCGTCTGGAATACTGTGTCCAGTTCTGGAATCCTCAACATAAGAAGGATATGGAGCTGTTGGAACAGGTGCAGAGGAGGGCTAAAAGATGATCGGAGGCCTGCAGGAAAGCTGGAGAGGGGCTGTTCATAAAGGCTTGTGGGGATAGGACGAAGGGGAATGGGTATTAACTGGAGAGGGGCAGATTTAAACTGGACGTTAGGAAGTATTTCTTCACCATGAGAGTGGTGAGACACTGGAACAGGTTGCCGGAGGAAGTTGTGGCTGCCCCATCCCTGAGGTGTTCAAGGCCGAGTTGGATGGGGCTTTGGGCAACCTGATCTAGTGGGATGTCCCTGCCCATGGCAGGGGCTTGGAACTAGATGATCTTTAAGGTCCCTTCCAACTCTTAACTATTCTATGAGTCTATGATACTATGATAAATAATGCAATCAGAAAATGGCTGCATCAGATGGAGACCATTCAAGGCACTGGAACTTGAGATACTAATTTGATAGCTGAAAGGTGTGGAGGAAGAGTCTTAAAGGCAAGAGAGATAGCGAAGATAGATTCAGCCCTGTGTGCAAGTACAGGAGGAGCCAAAGTTGAACAGGATACTATACCAGATATATGGTATTTGTATGTGTGTTAGATACAGAGTTTCAGAAACTTTAATACATAAATATTAGAAAGTTAACCTCTGATATGGAAACCTTGTTAAACTTATACTTTTAGATATGCTCAGTATCTTATAAAAACACTGACAGTCGTTAAGGTTTTTCATGCAATTTATATGAACAGTAGCATTACGGGTAGCACTGAAATCAATAGATCTGCCATTGACATTAATGACACCAGTTAACATGACTGCAGTCTGATTCTGTATTAAAACAGTTACCATGGATATGCATTCGGCAGTCAGGCTGTTTATATAAGCAGAACTAGCAATCTGAACAAATGCGAGACAATAGCTCACTGGAAATACAAAAAAACAAGCAAAAACCTCTTCTTCTCCCCTCGAACAAACAAACAAACAAAAAAAGCAATGTGTTTTAATCTCCGGATGGATTTGGCTTTGTTACTGCTAAATGGATGCAGAGTGGTGGTTAAAAAGAAGTGCAGATACCTAATATTTACTCAGTTAAAGATATAAATGACTTAATAGATCTGAGTCAAATAAGTGTTTAATTAGATACTTGAGGCCATTCTATTGTGATTTCGTAAAATAATGACATAAGCAAACTACGGATTCCATCATCCCACCTCAGTGAAAGTAGGACAAGTAAAAAAGATAGAGCAAGACTCTCCTTGTTTTCTTGTAGAATGAACAGGCTCAGAGATAATGTGATATGTAGTAACTGTGTGATAATTTTCCTGTGTAATAGCTGCTATTTCAGGAATATATGCATTGCTCCCGGGATTGCTGGTTCTGCCTTACACACACAAGACCCTTGAAATCCCCCACAATTCAGGACTGTTATAGCCCTATGCATTGCTATAGGAGGGTAAGACTGGAATTTCTGGTGGAATTCTTGTACACCATTCTTAAAAAAATAAGATCTGTGTTATATGCAGGTCTTTAAAAATGCTTGTTTATTAAAGAAGTTAATGATTAATGTTTTGGAATAGGCAGACTGAAGTGATTCATAATATGTATAAAATGATAATTGACAGAAATCAAGAATACCCTGGAAAGAAATAGAAGAATAAATGTCAAAAACAATGAGGAGATTGTAGAATGTTAATACAAATGAACAGGGGGAAACAAGTAACAGAAAAAAAAGAAACATTATGTTCTGAAATTCTTAACTGGATGATAGTCTTAATGGAGGCAAAACCAGATTTATTTTTTAAAAAAGAAACAACTTTACAGTTTTGTTATTAATCAAGTTAATCTTTAGCTGCTGTGCAACAAATAAGAGAGCACAGGATGGGACACATATTCCCCTTGTGCTAGAGCTTCCTTCAAAATGCAGGTGTGGCTCATGCAGTCTGTGCAGTCTCTGTGCACACTTCAAGTCAGGGAACAGAAAAAGTCGGTGTATAGATTGAGTCCATGTCTGTATTTGAGGGAGGGAATACAAGGGGAGGTGGCTGCAGCAAACGGCTTCACTGCCTTTAGAGTGCATGAGGAGGACGTCAGGCAAGGGACCCTTCCTCCTGTGCTTGTGCAGCAGTGTGTAACCCCATGGATAAAGCTCGTTCTTGTCATATAGTGCTATTGATAAACACTTATGCCTAGGATCTGAGCATCATTTTCAAAGCAAAGGAATTTTGGAAGAAAAAGGTTGTCGCAAAGATCAACTTTTCTACGCTGTTCACTTTAAAAAGTTGCTACTTGCCAAGATGGCTCAGAGTCATTTGGAAGAGGAATGTGATTTTTTGAAAGCTCTAGGTCTCCGCAGGGGAAGAAGAAATGATTTTGGAAAATTTCTGCCTTATTCTGTTGTGTTAAGTATGATTAGTTACTATTCACTCTCTACATTGGTTTATTCTTGGTTGATGTCCCTGTCTGGAGTGCACATCCCTGGTGCACTATTATCTTTTTTTTTTCCTCATACAGCCCGTGAGAGCTACCTGAAAGAGACATGTCAGAAACTGTTAAAAAAGCAACTAAAGATGAAGCTAATATGAGATACTTCAGTAGCTAGCCAGGTATGATACAGTATTAAAATGAATATAAAGGAAGTATTCTGATGAAGAATATGAAAATCTGTTCTTTTGGGTAAAAGACAGTAAACATGCCACGGAAACACGCCACTCAAAAATGTTATTTTTAGGAGCTGGTTCTTTTTCTTTGTCTTTAATGAGGTAGTAGGGGAAGTAGCATGCTAGTCAAAGTATGGAAAAATTCTGGTAGAATTAAAATTGCAGTAAATACTGAATTCTGTGACACGTTCTGAAGAATGAATTTTTTAGATTATTTTGCTCCCTTGCTCAGATATGAACACAGTCACAGGCACACATACACACCTTTATGTGTATTAATGATGTGGGTCTGGGAAAACTCTGCTATTCAGACTACTCTCTTGGGTGATGAGGAAGAAAATGGATATATACCACTGTAATTGAAAGTCGATTACCCTGAATTGTAGAGTAAGGGAAGAAAAGGAGATTATTTGTCTGACTAGCTTCCCAGAGCTATTTCTTCCCTCTTAAGCGAGCACTAATTTTTTGGCAGAGATTTTCATGAAGTCTTTTAGGAAATCCTTGTGGCATACAGTTTTGGCCTTCGACTTGGTTAGATTTGATTTTCTGTTTGATTTTCCCCTGCTAGCGTTTTCCTCCGAATTACAAAGCTCACAATAAGCCTTCTCAAGCTAGCACATCAATCCTGATATTTTCTTGGTTTTGTTGTGTCTTTCACTTTCAGGGTTAAACCAAACCCTAAAGAAAGTGCAAAGGTGCATCTAAAGGTACATCCATAAGTATAGTATCACAGACTCACAGATATACATAGAGAGAGAGTAAAAACTGCATCATCAAAAGAGCTGGTAATGAAGGAGCTGTAGAGATTCATGTACGGCTACATGGTAAGTTGCACTGGACCGGTATATTTAAAATTGCAGAAATTATTAATGTAGTTGTATGTACTCAGAATGGGTATACACTGGCATACAAATAGGAATCTAAGCCAGCTGATTGACTGGAAGCTAAGGAAAATAGCTTGTCATACACAGTGATTTGCCACTATATTCACGCAGGCTTAATTTTAAGTGCTTTCCAAATATTTCAGTCTTCTACAAATATTCCTATACCGTATTTATTTTTGCCTTGTTTTTTACTGGGATAGAATTAATTTTCATCATAGTAGCTTGTAGGGTGCTATGTTTTGGATTTGTGACCAAAATGGTGTTAATGACACACAAATGTTTTTAAAGCCTTACTTTGCCTATTAAAATGTCTTTATCTCGACCCAGGAGGTAACTCACATTTACCTTTCCCGTTCTTTTCCTCACCCAATGTGGGAGAGTGAGTAAGTGACTCTGTGAAGTTTAGCAGTCTACTGAGGTTAAACCATGACGACTTTGTGAATACTTTGTGGTATTTCCAAGGCTTGTAGAAATAAATAAACTAAAGCAGTATTTCAGAACAAGATCAATATTACTTTGACTTGTAAACAATGCATTCAAGACATTCACCACTACTTCTAAGAGACAAAGAGAAAAGATACCCTTTCTTGTTATTTCTTATTAGCATATAAGCAAATTAATGTAGAGTTCTTTCTCACATTTGCTCACATTTGCCTTTTTCTCTGTAAAATGCAGATCTTTTAAAAATATACATGCAAAAACTAAATTAGCAGAACTGTCTTTGCCTTGACACTTTAAATTCTGTGGAATGGCTTGGCGATTCAAGTGCTTTGCAGTATTTGTTCATACAAGTTTTTGTTGCCTTTCTGCCTGATTAAATGTATATATGCTCTGCATAACTACTGAAAATGGAAAAATGATGTGCAGAATACTACAGGCTTGAAAATACCTTTATTGTGCTTATTATTAAAAATGTATGCTTTCTCAGTGGTATTTTTTGATTGTCTAAGTTTTGTGGTGTGGTAGAAAATCTGAAAATTGCTTTTAACACAAAGTGAAAAAAGATGAAAGATTTGAGAACAGAGCTCTCCATTTCATTCTGTCTTCAGCTAGTGACTTTCCTGTAAATTAATTGTTGGCATATTGAATTGCTCTTAAAATGGACTGTAGACTATTTTTATGTCATGCTGGCAGTATTAATCAGTAAAGATCTAGTACGCCTGCCACAATATTCTTCAGTGTTAAAGTGTGAGCAAATACTTGCATAACTGTGATCTGAAGTTTGGTGTTTAGGTTTCTATTCATGCAGCAAACGCTACTGTGGCAAAAGTAACAGCTTTTCCATGTTTGCAGATTTTTGTGACTTCTCTGTTCTTCTTGTCCATATGTAAATGTTATGAATGCCAAGCAGGATTAACTAAATGAGTTAGAGCTGGGTGAAAGCCCAATTACCTGATGCCTCCATGAAGCTAAGACAACAAAATCAAACCAATTCAACAAATAAAATGCTCGACTTTTTTGCATTAATTTCATTGGTCAGGCTCTTATATCACTTTTTGGATATGCTGTTAGTGGTTTTTGGTGAACAGCTGCATCACATAAACTTAGAGGTTATCGATCAGCGCTAGGTTTGCCTGGAAACTAATACACTGAAGTGACTCTTAAAACTGTACTTACAGGCAGCCTGCTGGAACGGAGGAAGAACACTTCTGTTGAGGTGTTCTTAGTAGACTTTTGGCAATAAGGTATTGCCTTAAGTTAGCTTTAATTCGTTAGGAAAGCACTGATATAAGTGCCTTGACTGTAGGCAGTCCTTGTCATTTTAGTTTCCAGTGGATCACTCAGTGCTTTTAACATTTGGGAATGTCTCCTAATATCATGCCAAACTAGAATATTTATTAATGCAGTTTTAAGGGAGATTTGAGTTGGCTTTCTCTTCTTCTTAAAAAGATCTGAAGCCCATATTTTCTTATTGATTAAACTTATATTGATCTCACCAGATAAGACAGTTTAGACATAGCTTAAGATTTTTGATAACATACAGGATTTGATCTTGTAGTTGTTAGACCCCTAATATAAGTCTCTACTCTTTTCATTATCACTTTTGTATCAGACAGCTAACAGTTCATTTCTAACTCCAGGACACGGTATGAGCAGACATCCGCACGCAATGAACACTGTGTGTGCTCTTAAAGCAGGTACCTGCTGGGTAAGAGAGAGTTGTCCAGCCAGAAACTGCAGGATCCGAATGAAGCTGTTTGTTGCTCTCTTATATCTTGCCTTTCTTTCTACTCTTTCCAACAAGCTTATCTATTTCTCAGAATTATCTCTCATGCACCTACAGCAGGCTGGATTGATTTTGAATGAACATATATGTCATCCTCACTCCCATTAACAGTAAGGACACTGTTCTCCACATCAGACTCTGGCAGATACAAGAGCTGACAAGTGGCTGGGCAGATGTATCTACAAAAACTGTTGGTCCCCATCTCTTCTAGGAAACAGCTGCAAATCGCACAGAAATGACCACAGGATGATCTAGACTACTGTCCTCTAGCTGGGAAAACTTACATAAGGTGTTTGAAGGCTTACTTATTTCTACTTTTTGTTCTCATGGCTGCCTTTAGGAACCTAAAAGCATCCTCATTGATAAAGAACCTGCTTGACTTAAATAAAAATAAGAAAAAATTATACAGAACTCACAGAGGAAATGTGTAAATGCAGTTATTAAGGCCTATTCCTAGTCTCTAGAAGGCATTGTGGCAGCACAGCTGGGAACAACATCTTTAGCTGCTACAGCCTGATCCAACTGAGTTTATGAATCAGAGAGTTCACAGCCTCATTTTCTAGGATTTGCCTGTAATTACTATTCACATTATCCTTTTTCTTGCATTCCTCTCCCTTCTTCTTTTGCCTATTACCTTCAGTTTCTGTGTCTGACCATAACACTTTAGGACAGGGATCACACCTTTTCATTCCCAGGGAATGCTATGCAGTCTTCTAGTGTTATGAAAACATTGATTTATCCTCACCTTAACTGAATGTGTCTACGTATTCACAGGGATGTTTCAATGTAGGTGATAGAGATTGTTTCAGTTAGAGTATCTCAGTTTGTATAATTACATGCACCTAAGATATGTATGGCATCCATGACTGTAGAATCACCCCATAAAATTTAGGTAGGGAAATTGTCTTTCCCCTGCCATAATAGACTGGAGCACCAATTAAACGCAGCTTATCATGAACTTTCAGTTATGTTTCCTATGGGCAGAATTTGGATCTTCAGATATCTAGTCGACAGAAAGCACTGGGTGCATAGACTTTGCTGTAAGTTAGGGCGAATGAATGTGGGCTTTAGCAATTTACTTGAGTTGTGCATGACTCTGCAGCAACGCTGAGAATGAAACTTACATTGATTGCAGATTAGATCGCTGAATGTTGAGGGATCTACTCAAAGACTGAGTTTTTCAAATAGAGGCTTGTTATCATTGAAACTGCTACCACTGTATAAACAATAGTCAGAATTTAGGGCTGGTGTAGGTTTATCACCTTATGATCACTAACTTACGTATACTGGATCACTATGCGTGCATTTGTCTGACATTCCTATGCATTAAAGAATCTTTATATGTATTTTCAAGAAGTGGATAACTATTAAGAGATCACTTTGCATCAGTGTGCATGGGTACCCTTGATTTCCTCCTGAGCACATTGAAGTGCTCAAGCTACCCCAATTTCTTAAATCAATAGAGGTGCTGTCCATGGAAAGAGGCAGTTAAACACATTAGACTATTTGCACACTAGGTTCGTCACTGAGGGAATCAAAGACATGTCTGACCTTGCAACTCTTTTGTTTAAGATTCTTGGTTTAGCATCCTAAGGTCAGACTGTCTCTGTAATGCAGAGCTTCCTTTCTTAAATAACCCTAAAGCATACTTCAGGTTATAATGTTGGACAAGTCAAATTACCTGCTGCTTGGGTGAAAAAATCTCACTTGTTTTTTAAAGCATTTTAAGGCTCAGCCTCCTCCACATATCACTGAATTCTTCATGCTTTTCCAATTTCAGCAACCTCTGACATCACTTGCTATGTCTCTTAGTAGCCATAGGTCTTCATCAAAAAAAGCTAAATTTAGATACAAAAATTAGGTTGTAATGATAACAAATAATATGTTATGCCTGAAGCTTTCTCCATATCAGAGTTTTACATTCATCTTCAAGAAATAGCTTATTATTTCATTATTTGTGCTGTGTTCCTTGATGACCCTCTTCAGAGATTTGGAAAGGAGGAAGCTGTGAAAGGAACAACAGTATAGAAAAGCTGAATGATTTATCTGTCTTCTATGACAGTTATTTGAATTTTAACAGGTTGCTTATGGTAGCCCAGAATGGAATCTGTCTTTTATGAGAAGTAGCAACACCATTCCAGTTTCAGTAGGCTAAACAAATCCCACCTTCACATTTAGATGGGTAGGTAGGTTAATGCATAACCATTTAAGTTCACAGCAGAAGTGAGGTTGCTGTTAGGTTAATTTGTATCATATCCAGTGTAAACATTTGCTATCTGTTGGTAATCATTGTATAGAAACCTGAACAACAGCATACTGTCTCTCAGGAAAGTTCTTTATCAAGGGAAAAGTTGATCATTAACACCTTATTTGGTGTTTCCTTGAAGTAAGCAGAGCACATTCCTAAAAAGGAAGAAAATAAAAACAGTTCAGGAACATGTCTGTTGTGATATCATTAAAAATGAGACAGAAAGTGTCTTTGATAGCATGGTGTGACTGTCTGAGACAACTGGCTGTGCATCTAGGTTGCATTTGCATAGATTATTACCCTGATTGTATCATATGGTAAGAGAGAAGGCAAAAAATATCCAAGAGTCAATTTTTAGATCCCTTTGTACAAAGATGTCTACAAAGATAGCTTTCCAATAGATGTAAATCCTCTCTCCTAAATCTGGATGAAAACACTCTGTTAAGATATATTTGCAATTTAAAAGCATGTGCTTTCTGGGTTTGTAGTAGAGTGCTGATATTCTCTTCAGACTTGACTTTTCCCTGTTGAACTTGGTGAACATTTTCCAATTGATTTTAACTGGAAAATTCGACTTTTTAGCACAACTGCCCTTTTGTAACATTTGACTGAATACAATTAAGTACTGTAAATTCAATTAAAAGGTTGTGTTCAGAATATTGGTTTAGGTATTTTTTATCTTAACAGACACAGTGCTATAAACTGGAAAATATATAAAAATACCTTTGAATCATAGAATCATAGAATCATAGAATAGTCAGGGTTGGAAGGGGCTTAAAAGATCATCCAGTTCCAACTCTCCTGCCGTGGGCAGGGACATCCCACTAGATCAGGTGGCCCAAGGCCCCATGTAACCTGGCCTTGAACACCTTCAGGGAAGGGGCATCCACAACTTCCCTGGCAACCTGTTCCAGTGTCTCACCACTCTCATGGTAAAGAAATTCTTCCTAATATCCAGTCTAAATCTACCCCTCTCCAGTTTATACCCATCCCCCCTCATCCTAACACCACAAGCCTTTATGAACAGTCCCTCTCCAACTTTTTTGTAGGTTCCCTTCAGGTAATGGAAGGTTGCTATAAGATCTCCTCAGAGCCTTCTCTTCTCCAGGTTGAACAGGCCCAACTCTCTCAGCCTGTCCTCATATGGGAGGTGCTCCAGCCCTCTGGTCATCTTTGTAGCCCTCCTCTGGACCCATTCCAACAGTTTCATATCCTTCTTATGCTGAGGATTCCAGAACTGGACACAATACTCCAGGTGGTGTCTCACAAGAGAGGAATAGAGAAGCAGAATCACTTCCCTTGACCTGCTGGCCACACTTCTTTTGATGCAGCCCAGGATATGATTGGTCTTCTGGGCTGTGAGCAGACATTGCCAGCTCATGTTGAGCTTCTCATCAACCAGCACCCCCAAGTCCTTCTCTGCAGGGCTGCTCTCAATCATAACATCTCCCATTGTGTACTGTAAACAGGGATTGCCCCAACCCAAGCGTAGGACCTTGCACCTGGCCTTGTTGAACCTCATGAGGTTCACACAGGCCCACTTCTCCAGTCTGTCCAGGTCCCTCTGGATGGTGTCCTGTCCTTCCAGTGTGGCAATTCAGCTTGGTGAATTCAGCACCATTCAGCTTGGTGTCATCTGCAAACTTGCTGAGGGTGCACTCAATCTCGCTGTCAGTATATTTGACAAAGATATTAAACAGCACCAGTCCCAATACGGACCCCTGAGGGACACCACTCATCACGGATCTCCATCTGGACTTCGAGCCATTGACCACTACTCTCTGAATACGACCATCCAACCAGTTTCTTATCCACCCTCCGGTCTGTCCATCAAATCCATTACTCTCCAATTTAGAGAGAAAGCTTTTGGGGGGGACCGTGTCAAAGACTTTACAGAAGTCTAAGTAGATCACATCCGTTGGTTTATGCGTGTCCACTGCTGCAGTTACCCCATCATAGAAAGCTAATAAGTTGGTCATACAGGATTTGCCCCTGGTGAAGCCATGCTGGCTGCCATTAATCATCTCCCTGTCCTCCATGTGCTTCGGCATAGCTTCTAGGAGGATCTGTGCCATGATCTTCCCAGGCACAGAGGTGAGGCTGACAGGTTGGTAGTTCTCAGGGTCATCTTTTCTACCTTTTTTAAAAATGAGCACAATGTTACCCTGCTTCCAGTCACGAGGGACTTCTCCTGACTGCCATGACTTTTCAAATATCATGGAGAGTGGCTTGGCAACCATATCTGCCATTTTCCTCAGGACTCTGGGATGCATCTCAGAGGTTATCCATGGAGTTATATGCATTCAGGATCCTCAGGTGGTCTCAAACCTGATCCTCCTCTACCGTGGGAGTGGGTTTACCCCCCTGGTCACCATCTTGCTGCCCCATGTCCCAGGAGGGGCGAGGAGAGCACTTATTGGTGAAGACTGAGGCAAAAAAGTTGTTAAGTACCTCAGCCTTCTCCTCATCTATTTATACATGATCCCCGTTTCCAGTCATCAGTGGGGGTACGTTCTCTTTGATCTTCCTCTTTTGATTGATGTATATGTAAAAGTCCTTCTTGTTGGTCTTAACTTCCCTTGCCAAGTTCAGCTCCAGCTGCGTCTTGGCCTTCCCGACTTCATCCCTACACAACTGGGCAGCGTCTCTATACACGTCCCAGGTCCCCTGTCCCTGCTTGCACTGCCTGTACAGTTTCTTCTTCTTTTTCAGTTTAACCAGCAGGTCTCGACTCAGCCGTGCCAGTCTCTTCCCTTTCCTGCCTGACTTTCTACATACGGGGACTGAGCGATCTTGCGCTTTATGGAAAGCTTCCTTAAATATTTTCTAGCTCTGTTCCTCTCCCTTGTCTTGGAGGACCATGTCCCAGAGAGTCCTACAGAGTAAATCCTTGAAGAGCTGGAAGTCTGCTTTCCTGAAATTCAGGGTCCTGACTATACTCCTCACCTGTCCCGTATCCCTCTGGACCTTGAATTCCACCAGTGCATGACCACTGCAACCCAGGCTGCCTCCGATCCTAATGCCACTGCTGAGTTTGCTTCTATTGGAGACCATAAGGTCCAGTATTGCATCTCCTCGGGTGGGGGTGTCTATCAGTTGGGCTAAGAAATTATCATCAACGCACTCCAGGAGTCTCCTGGATTGCCTACACCTTGCCGTGCTAATTTTCCAGCATGTGTCGGGGTGGTTGAATTCCCCGAGTTGGATGAGAACTTGCAAATGTGAAGCCTCCTGTAGCTGGAGGAAGAAGACTTCATCGATTGTCTCTCCTTTACCGTGTGGCCTGTAGTATACACCAACCACAAGGTTCTCATTGGTTCTCCCATCTTTAATTTTGACCCACAAGCTTTCAAACCATTCGTGAAAGACTATTTCAGTGAATTATTATTGATGTTTTGTTGTAAAATACTGTTGTTTACAATGGATTGTTACTGTCTGTGATGCAGTAGCTACTGAAAAACTAACTAGTATTCTTCATTAGGATTAAGGCAGAAGACATGAATGCAACTCTATTCTATAATTTGCAGAGAAAACCAAGATATCTTTTGTAATGCTCAAATAACTTCAACTACCTGTGCTTGAAGTGCTTAGTTTGAAATTCACTTCTGAAGAATGAGAAGCCCTTGATATAAGGGCTCTCCCAAAACGTCTCAGTTCCATTTGTATTTAGTCATGCAGAAGTGATGAAACTGTTATCCAGTCCCAGAGCAGAGAGTGAACATTTACAAAGGAGATGAGAGACAGGAAATGATTCTCTTGGAAGAAAAGAAACATGAGTTCATTCTGGTAGAAGAGAGGGTGCACAGACAAGGGGACAACTGGAAGAGGAAAAAAATTAAACTATATTAGCTAAGGAATCATGATTGAATTCCGTGATCTTCCCAGCAGTTAATCAAAAGTTGTATATGACATTATAAAGGTAGAAGTAGTGCATTGACAGACAGAAGTTCACCTCAAAATTTACTTATGGTCCAGGGGTTGATAGTATCCAGGGGAGATATGGACCTTTCAGTGACTATATTCTCTATGTAGTAAAACAAGAAATATTGGAGGATGTCAAAATGCCATCATCCTCACTATCTGAAAGAAGAAAAGATAAAACCGACTGCAGCAACTACTGTGTAATGTTCTTGTTGATGATCTCTGGCAGAATCTTTGCCAGATTTCTGTTTGATTGCTTTCCATGCTATATCATCCAGTGTGTTCTGCCTGATGCACACTGTGACTTCAGAACCAGTGATGCGTATATGAAGTGTTATTGGATATCTTGTCAGCAGCAAAAAAAAATGTAAGGAACATGCTGACAAAAGCACCCAACACTGTGCATAGGCCTAGCTGAGAGCATGAAAGTTTTATTGCCCAAGGGTCTTTACTGATGGCTTGAACTTGTTCCTTGCAATTGTGATGCTTGCTGGGGGTTATGAATAATGCTGGAAGACACTTAAAAGCCTGTGTAGTTTATTGTATGAAAGGATGAGTATGCTGTTTAGGAGAACAGATGCACAGATACCTGTGAAATTGATACCAGCAGCTGGAAGACTGTTGAGTAGTGCAAAGCATTTCAAACTGGAGTAGCTAAATTTCAGGTGTAAGGCAAAGCTAATATTCAGCTAAGTCTCTGGTGTGGAGGATGATGCCATCAGTGCAATTTTCTTAGATGATGAAAGATAATGCAAGTGTGACAAAAAAATCATACATGTAATTTAAAGAACTATTGAATGACATTTGGGAGGTATGGTGAGTGGCTAGAATGGAAAGGAAAGAAAACAGAAGCTTGAGGACTGCCAAGCTTTCAGTCTGTGTAAATACTTTCTCCTAATATAAAACTTAAATGGAGACTCTCATGGCAGAAAGGGATAAGGAATATTTCCAGAGAGAGAATGCAAATAAGAATAGTAGAAAGGTAGATAAAATAATGCACATTACAGCACAAAAGAAGCAGATGTATAGTTGCAGATAATTAGGGAAAAAAACGACTGTGTTTAGGTGTTGTTACTCTCAGAAGGATAAAGAAACATGCATGTCCTTCTGGTGTGTGGCAGTTGTACTTCTCAGCTGAAGATATGGTTTGCCCAAAAAATTTGTTTATTTGAGAATGTCCTGCTGGTGATGAATCCTTTGTAAGTTCTCTGTAATGACATTGCAGGAGGAGTAGTCACAACCTATGGGCAGTGTCCTGTCGATATTCCAGTCATGAGTGCTGTTGTAAATGACTGTAGCTTTGCACCTGTTGAACTAGCATAGAATGTCTTTTGGGCAGTATATTACAAATTAGAAACAATTACTACCTGACCTTAGGTGCCTATTGTGTAAAAAAACCAATGCCTTATTAATGAAACATAGAATGAAACAGGAAACAAAACTTTTTCAGAAAAAGGTGGTGGTGAAACTGAAACCTTATTCTTTTACTGTTTATGAAGGCTTGTAGTGAGAAGACTAGGGGCAATGGGTATAAACTGGAGAGGGGCAGATTTAGACTAGACTTAAGGTGGAATTTCTTTATGCTGAGAGTGGTGAGGCACTGGCACAGGTTGCCCGGGGAAGTTGTGGCTGCCCCATCCCTGGAGATGTTCAAGGCCGAGTTGGGTGGGGCCTTGGCCAGCCTGATCTAGTGGGACTTGTCCCTGCCCATGGCAGGGGGGTTGGAACTGGATGATCTTTTAGGTCCCTTCCAACCCCGACTATTCAATGTTTATATGATTCTATGATTCTTCATAGTTTTAGGGGAAACTGTTCAGTTTCATTGTTGATTACATAATATTCTTCTCTTGATTACATAATATTCTTTCAAGATTAACCTCAGGAACAGTGGGAATATTGATCTGAATTGTATTGAACTACATCATGTTGATGTGAGATATTACTCCAGATTTGTTTCCAAAAATTCCTGAATGATTAGACCTTCAAGTCCACCTCATGGCCTATTTAAATCTTTTTATCTTATTTAAATATATTTTTTATTCTGTGGGCAGTGTAATTAGGTTGCAGATAGAGGTAGGGTATGATTATATCAAAATTTTATAGACTAGCCTAAATCTAACGATGCAATAATTTTTAGTAAGATGAAGATATTATTGCACATGTTGACGTGGAAATAAATGTCTAAAAACTTAGAATTGCACAAAGCTTTTCCCATTATATACCTTCTATTTGAAACTACAAAATTTTCCTCAGATCATTTGAGTTACAAAGCAATATTTTTCTAAGCTTGTTTTAAACAAGCATACAAGCAAACAGGAATTGTATATATACAGTTCTTTCAAACAGCAGTCGAAAACACTTTTTTACCTCAAAGTCAAGATTAAATTCGAATGGAGATTTGGGTTGGTCTTTTCTTCTGTCATTTAAGCCAGCCTGCCTGTCTCTAACAACATAATCTTACATAGCAGCCAGGTGGAAACAGGTACTTGAATATTCATTTTGATTTCAAATATAAAGCTAGACTTTTGTACTGAGGTCTGTATATTCTGTCCTACAAATGTATCCATAATTAAAAGGAGGAGGGTTTGCTGTGAACTTTTAGTCTGCACCATCTGTCGCTGCCTACTTTCCTATTGCAGATGATGCAATAAACCACTTTTGCCCTACATTATTCTCCTACAAGACCTTTAACAATCCTCCGTCATCTCTTCATGTAGTAGTGCCTGTCAGTCATTTTCACTGAAATCACAACTAGAGATCAAACAAATTTAACCATAGTTCCAAGAGTTGCTCTTCTAACCTCATGGCGCTATTGCTTTAGCAAGAGAATTCAACCAGTTCATTTGTATCATCTTATACAGCAAAGTAAGTATAAAAACCAGACAAATCATTTTTATTGGCTTTGGTAGTGTATGGTAAGATGCATGATTTTAAATGCTATTGTTGCTGCGATTTTATACCCTTATTTGTTAAACTCAGATCTGAATTATTGCAACCACCATAAAAATGTAATGGGACACCAAGTAAACATAGCCATGCTGGCTCCCAGGATGCTCAGATGATTTCTAATCAATAAACAAGATTTACTGAAAAACAAACAAACCAACCAACAAAGAAACCCTACTTGGGAATTCAGTTCTAGACTTGCAATACTCTGTTTTCCAAAGGACCCTGCACTCACATGGAGTTTGGTATAGGATTGAGCTTCTACAATGTTTGCACAGTGAGCGCACAGCAATATGTAACTAGACTTCACACTGCACAGCTGGCTTCATTACCTGGGAAGGATGACAGCTCCTCAGTGTTTCTTACCATGTTAAGAGATCTAAATCTCACACATCAGTGCAGCATAATGATGGATTTGTACATAGTTCTAATAAATAAATATAAATAAAATATAAATGTAAAATAAATAAATAAATATGTGTATAAAAATAATCCGACCTTTCAAAGCCTCTGAGTGTATCCTTCAGCAACAAAGTGTCTGGGGATTTAATGTCTTCTAGGATCCGACTGAAAGCAAAAACTCTAATTTGCTCTGGTGAAAAGTGTTGTTTGCAGGTATGTCCTTGCCATATCTTAAATCAGTTTTCTTACTGTATAACTGCAGAATTAGGGAGACGTGAGAGAAAAGCCTAAACCTGCTGTTTCCAAGGATCCACAATCAATATTTAAAATTAGAGGCGAGTGAGATGTAATAGCAAAAAAAAAAAAAAAAAAAAAAAAAAAAAAAAGGTTCACCCTCTTTTCCCTCTCCCTTACATGTTACCATTTGGAAGTTAAAATCACGAATCCTCTTAACTGTTTAGTGACAAACTAACTTTTTGGGGCATGATTTTTTTTTTCTTTTTGTTGTTCTGAATTAAAAATATTTTTTTCACACAAATTTATTCCTGTTCAGAATATAAGCAAAAGTTACAAGTTTCCACACACAAAATTGTTTTTTTTCCTCTCTGAAAAAAACAAATTACATCTCTAGAAATTCCAATTGTCTTATATATATTCCTAACAAGTTCAGAAAAGAAGTAATTTTCAATTAAATAACAACATTGAACATTAACTGTATGCCTGAAGTTAATCTTTCAAAGTCTGGGTTTTTTTGCTGTATTAATAGTGATATGTGTCTTGCAGAAAGAGAAAAAAATGTGGAAAAGAAGCACGTTTTTATAATGGTGCAGCAGCTACTGAAAGCCCTGTCAATATGTGTTAAACAAGACCAACACCTGGATTAAGATCTGTGGTTATTTCAGCATCTCAGTCAAAAACTTCAAGTAATTTGTAGAGAAAATGCAGTTTGCGTTTCTTGCCTCTCAAATCTGGTAGCACATGTATGTTAAATTATGTTGAATCTTTATGTGTATAAAAATAATCCGACCTTTCAAAGCCTCTGAGTATATCCTTCAGCAACAAAGTGTCTTTCTATGCTATCTTTCAAAAATTCATTGTAGACTCTTGCCTTCACAGCAAGGCTACTGGTCAGTACTTGAAATTACTGCAGTAAAGTTTAGAGAACAATAATCTTTCTGTTTTTCAAGAAAAAAAGGCAGATGAGTATTAATCAAGTGTCACAAAGGGAAGAATAATATCAGTCACACTTGAGAAAGCTGGGGAGGGGTTCTTTATCAATTAAAATTTGAAAGCAGACCAAAGAATTCAGCTGAGTGTTTAACTTGCAGGTAACACAAATAGTCAATATATAAACATATTGATAGTAGCTCTATATACATGCACAGTATCAGCCAACTGTTATCAATACTTTTTAAAAATTCTCATTTTACATCAAAATCACTAGAAATGTTGCATAAATATGGCAATCCCACCCCCAGTTTAAGTCATCTTGAAACTATTTATGAATATGTGATGAATTGGTAGGAAGTCATCAAATGGAAATAATGGGAATAGATGAGAAATGTGGAATGTGGGAGGTGTGAGATAGCCATGAGAATTAAACCTGTGCCTCCTTAGAAGAGTTCACTGTGCATATTTTGCAGAGCATGCTAGCTACTAAAATAGTAGGTGAAAGGGAATCTCCTCTGCTAGGTATTTTCTGAATCTGATGCTCCATTTTATCTTTTTTCTTTTCTCTCTTTTTTTTCCTTCTTTGTTTGTTTGTTTTCGATGTGCCCCTAAATACAGTTGCTAAGTAACAATTTTAAAGAAGCTTGTTTTAGTGGAGGAGTAAGAATTTTAACTGATTTTGGTTTTGTTTGGTTTTGGATTGGCATATAAACATGTATACGCATGCAAGCGTGCTGCTTTATAATCCATTTCTCATATAGCTGTGCTCCTTCAGAGGCAAACAGGGGATGGAAGAAGAGTGTGATTGATTTCATCTGTACCAAGTGCTTAAGAATCAAGTTTGTAGCACTGCCTCTTTTGCAGGTGTACAGAACAGAGAAAAACCCTTACTACATATCGCCCCATTTTTGTCAGACTGAAGATTGCCATGGCCACAGCATATGAGGGCTTCACAACTGCTAATTAATTTTTTTTCACAGGACTCTCGATTTAGCACAATTCCTTTGTCCTCATTTTCTAGAAATGGAACTAAAATACAGGGGAATTAGGTGCTTTGTTCAAGGTCACAGAGGAAGCTGGAACAGAACTTGGAACACAGCCTAGCTCAAAAATTGTGCCTTAACTAATACGACACTTCCCTCCCCCTGAGGTATCTATGCAAAGGTAGTCACAACACGGTTCTTGTTGAATCAAAACTCCTCCACAAGTAGTGGGCAAACGTTGAAAACTTTAATTTCAGTAGGTGTATCAGTACTTCATAAGTAAATGAGATACTTTAGAAATGTTCAAGAGTATTTTGAAATTTCCACCTGAAGGAAATGAAGGCCAGTTTTATTGTTATTGTCATTTTCATCATCATTAATTTGCTTTGGTGGAAGATTTAGCCTCAATTCTGCTTTTTCTGAACAAATTCTACTATCTTGCTTCAAACAGTTTAAATAAATGCCATCCAAACCCATTTTTATCTCACTGAAAATTTACAGCCAGATTTGTCATAGGTCTCTTGAAAGCCAAAAGTACTCAAAGAAGATTACGGTTCAAAAATAAAACATATTCACTTTTTTTTTTTTCTGTAAAACTGCTTGTATTTTTCATAGTAACTACATTTCAACAGTTTTAAACTGAAGCAAAAGAGAACAGGATTTGTAATGATATCATATTGCTTTTCAACAGCAGTTCATGAAGCAGTTTCATTATTAGACAATAATTGAGCTGAATGCATGCATTCAGAGTGAAGCTGAAGGTCCATTTGTAGTGCTTGAAGGTCTGCTATGTTATATTAAAGCAATAATCTGGCTCTTAAACAGATACCTAGGATCTGAGATAAAAAAGCTAATTTTGATAAAGACAGAACAACCTTTCCCAACTCCCACTTTCATACAAAAATCAGGTAAGATTAAATGGAAGGAAATATTTTAATGTTGCGAAATGTACTAACAGATGCACTGTAAAACTAGTAGACTGATCAGGATAACTTATTGTGGTTTGCCTATATAACAACATGGGAAGCAATTTTTTTTCTTTGCTTATTCAGTTCTTAGCATCAGCTGAAACTACCATCAGGGTGTTTTAGACCCTTGCTGCCTTCTAACTGAAGGACAAGAATTGCGTGTACTGTTACTAGTCATTTAAACTTGTAAATCCCTGAGTCTGCATGATAATTTTCACTAAAATTTTTGTTACTGTGTGTTTGTCTAACATCTTTCTCAAAAAAAGTAAAATTAGTGGTTGGCTTTTGATATTACAACTACTGTATGTCTTGCCCAAGGTCTTGTGAAAAGTGAAACAACCTATGAAAAATCTGTGTGTGCTGGAAGTCTTAACTGGTGAAAGATGAAGAAGTAAAACTTTATGGTTTAAACTAATAAGTCCTCCTAACTACATTTTGAAACAACTTGTTTCCTTAACCTTATTAGGTATACTTTTTGTCCTCTGTAACACACTCGGTCCCAAATTCCTTCATAGTCTGCTACTTTTCCTATTGATCAGGAGCTTCTCTGCAGTGATTTATACAGTAAATGCTGTGTGCTGGAGTCATCTTTGTATTTTGGAGTAGATTGAAAGAGACAGGGCAGCCGCTGCAGGTCAGATCTGATGGGAGATCTGAGTTGTCATAATAAGCCGGTTTCTCAGTAACTTACAGCAATGAAGTTCAGAGGCAGCCAGCTCTGGCGGCTGCTGAGCAGACTAAATATTGATTGGAAGGGAAAAATGAGGGAGACTGTGACCTTCTATTCAGAGTCTGACAAAAGTGTGGCCAGGACGATGTTCTTGCTAATGCAGTGCCTTCCTAGTTACCCTGCACAATAACGGGAGGCAGCTGCGCTTCCTTCCTGCTTCAGATCTGCCACTCCTGACTTCTGACATCAAGTCGTTAACTTTGTTAGCCTTGCTCCTCCCTTGGTGGTTCCTAAAAGGAAAGAAAGAGGAATTCTTCTCAATCTGAGCCTCATCAAAGTCATGAGAGTAATTTTCAAGCACAGTACATTTTTTTTATCTGTAAGTTAACTAAAAAAAAAGCATAGTCGAACTGAAACTCCCTCAAGCCTACCTGTATTTTCTGCAATTAATGGGGGAAGTATTTACTGTTCAAAAACCTTTTGCTGCTTGGATTTTCTCCAGTTCAGAATCAGCTCTATCAAATTGGCCAATGCAATTTATTATCTCCTCAGGGACATTCAGCTGTCCCAGCTAACCTTTCTCAGAATAGATCCAGCTGTGTCCTTCTGTACAAAATCTTTCCACTCCCCTAAAAATGCAGTCAGTGTAAGGATGTCCTCGACAGAACTATTAAGGATACCCTTAGGCTTAGCTCTGCATTAATGACCTATAAGCTCATGACTTCCATTTCGGCTGTATATATTTTGATGTGAGGGTTAGGAAGGATAGCACAGGTTAAAGCACACCAGCAAGATCCCCAGGGAAACAAAAGTGCAATTATTCTGTAAATGGCAATTCAGAATTAATGGTCCAGGAAAATGACTTTGCAGAGAACTTCAGCTCCCATGATTTTATTTGGAATTGACAGCACTTGCAAGACAGTCTATTACATGTCAACAATGCCTTGCATTTTTCTTAGGACATTTATTCTATAGATCTTGAAACATTTCTGTCTTGTCTCAATTGTGTAAATGCAGGCAGTGAGTGAGAAATCTGGAAATGAAACAATGAGTTGAATCTTCTTGCTTGAAGTCACATGTTCAGCTAGTGGCTGACTAGATAAGCAGCAAAAGGAGGGCTGAGAATCTCCATCCTTTATCCGATGTGAGGGGGAACTTAGTGACAAAGGAGAAGGAAAAGACTGAGGGAGTTGATGTCTTCTTTGCCTCAATCTTTAATAGTAAAACCAGTTGTTCTCTGGGAACCCATCACCCTGAGGAAGACAGGGACAAGGAGCAGGATGGAGCCGTTGTAATCCAAAAGGAAGTGGTTAGCAACCTGCGACTCCATGTAGAGACACACAAGCCTATGGGGCCACTTTGGATCCACCCAAGAACATTGAAGGAACTTCCAGAAGAGCTCACCAAGCCACTTTCCATCATTTATCAGCAGTCCTAGCTGACTGAGGAGGTCACACTTGACTGGAGACTAGCAAATGTGATGCCTATCTACAAGAAAGGTTGGAAGAAGGCTCTGGGGAACTACAGGCCAGTTAGCCTGACTTCAGTACTGGGGAAGGTTATGGAGATCATTTTGAGTACCATTGTTCGGCATTTACAGGATAACCAGTGGATCAGGCCAAGCCAGCATGGGTTTAGAAAAGGCAGGTCCTGCCTGACTAACCTGATGTCCTATGATGAGATGACCTGCTTATTGGACAAGGGAAAGGCTGTCGATGTTGTTTACCTCACCTTTAGTAGAGACTTTGACAGTGTTTCCCACAACATTCTCCCGGAAAAAAATGACTGTTCGCGGCTTGGATAGGCATAATCTACTTGGTAAAAAGCTAGCTGGATGGCAGGGCCCATAGAGCTGTGGTGAATGGAGAATGGAGTTAAATCCAGTTGGTGGTCAGTCACAAGTGGTGTTCCTCAGAGCTCAGTGTTGCGGCAAGTTGTTTAATATCTTGATGTGAGGAGGGGATTGAGTGCACCCTCAGTAAGTTTACAGATGACACCATGTTGTTGTGGGAGTGTTGCTCTGCTTGAGGGAAGGAAGGATCTGCAGTGGGATCTGAACAGGTGGGATCAATGGGCTGAGGCCAGCAGGATGGGGTTCAACAAGACCAAGTGTCTGGTCCTGCAGTTAGGCCCCAACAACCCCATTCAACACTACAGGCTTGGTGAGAAATGACTGGAAAGCTGCATGGTGGAAAAGGACCTGGGAGTGTTGGACAGATGAATATGAGCCAGCAGTGTGCTCAGGTGGCCAAAAAGGCATCCTGGCTTATATCAGAAATGATGAGGCCAGCAGGACCGGGGAAGTGATTCTCCCCCTGTACTCGGTGCTGGGGAGGCCACACCTTGAACACTGTGTTCAGTTTTGAGCCTCTCGCTACAAGACTTTGAGGTGCTGGAGTATGTGCAAATAAGGGCAGTGAAGCCGGTGATGGGTCTGGAGCACAAATCTTATCAGAAGCAGCTGAGGGAACGGGAGTTCTTTGTCTGGAGAAGAGGAGGCTGATGGGAGACTTTATCGCCCTCTGCAGCTATCTGGAAGGAGGTTGTAGTAAGGTAGGTGTTGGTTTCTTCTGCCAAGTAATAAGTGAGAGAACAAGAGGAAATGGCCTCAAGTTGTGCCAAGGGAGGTTAGAGTAGATATTAGGAAATATTTCTTCACTGAAAGAGTTGTCAAGCACTGAAACAGGCTGCCCGGGGAAATGATTGAGTCACTATCCCTGGGAGTACTTAAAAGAAGTGTAGAGGTGTCATTTAGGGACATGGTTTAGTGATGGACTTGGCAGTGTTGGATTTATACTTAGACTCGATGATCTTAAAGGTCTTTTCCACCTTAAGTGATTCTGTGATTCTATGATTCTGTAGATGAAATGGAAACAGATCTATAGGCAGCACATGGCATCCTAGTTCATTACATAGTATCAGTTAATTCTGATGGTTAGTTCAGTGATAAAGGCCTTGTGTCTTGACAGTCATTGGAGGAAAATTAAATTAATGTTGAGGCTTATTATGTGTTGTTATCTACTCAGAAAGAAATATGAACACACCTATGTATTTACAACATAGTCACTACAAGTAAAATAATGACAGGTCTTTACAAAGTGAATTAAATATGTGATTACTTAAAGAATGTATTTCAGTCCTACTTATATTTCATTTTTAGCATCATCAGCTGTTCATACTACATGGGCTCAGCCACTTCCTACAATAGAAAAAAGAAAGAAAAAGGGCACTTAGAAGGTAAGTAGAGTTCACATTGGGAGGAGAACACATACTGACCTTGGGACTCACCTCAGTGAGACAATTGTCTTGATTTCCCTTTTTTGCTCTGTTTTCTGAAGTCTACACAATTGTGCTATTTGTTTGCTTGCTCTTCCTTCCACCTTCAAGTAACTTGAACCATTAACCAGTTTCTGCCATCTGTGACATGCAAACATCTCAAAGGTTTGAAACTACTGTGAGGTTTCTGAACAATGGTTCCTACATGGAGGAGAAGGACTAGAGGAATGCCTGACATTCATGTGCAGCAACTGCCTGGTGTGTGCCCACACACACTGGCTTGGCAGCCAGTCCATGGACACCACTTGCCACTCTCTGCTGCTCCTCATCATGGTTCTGGGTAGAGAGCCTGGGACTGCGAAGGAAATGGAGAAATATGGAAGTGGTGCGGAACACCAGGGGACGTATCTGGATTACTGCAGTGAGGGAGTGCAGACATGCAGGAAACACACTGGTATGAAATTTAATGTCTTTATTTTGACTAGTTGAAGAATAATTTATTTAAATTAAATACAGAATTAGAGCTCTCCAGTCAAGATACAGAGAATATCTCGTCACAGAAGCAACTGTCACTGGGTCAAAAAGTGTATCCATGCGACCTGATTTAAAATCTCAAAGTAAGAAGTTAGTCTCTCAGTCTCCTCTCAAGGATTTTTCTCTTCCCTTAGACAGTATAGGGAGGTTGGGTGACCTGCTACCTGAAGTGGGCTGCTATATCTAGGTGGTTCTTCTTCAGATTTGCTTCTCTGTCCTTCTGCTTTTTGCTGTCTAAGAAACACTATTTCAGCAGACTGACGAAAGAAAGGAGAGTACTTCCATATTGCTGCATGAGTTTCTCATAATGAAGATCTATGGTGCCAATGAAGCAGATACTAAAACATCTTGACAGAAGCCAATGTTTTCAAGCAGTGCATTTTTTTTAAATTGTGTATAGGTTCTGTATGATAATATATACAGGAGAGGGAATAGATTCATTGAAAGAGTATGTTAAAAAACAAGACAAGAAGGGAAATTGATTTACTCAAGGCATAAAAATGGTCTTACCTAATGTAAATATTAATGTAATATTTAATGTAATTTTGCACATTTTATTCGATATCCAAATTTATATGAACAACTTCAAGACACACAAGGGGAAAAAAACCTGCCTTAAGCTATTTTTTTTCTGCTTACGAAGTCAATGAAACTCTCAGGTCCAACAAATTACTGTGTTACTTAAAACAAAACAAAACAGAAGAAAAGTGAAGGAAGATTCCTAATTGTACTGCTGAAGTGGAGGGTGGATTTTTCAGTGACAGATGATGGAGTTAGCGCTTTGAACTGTTTAAAAACACAATCAGCTGAGCAGTGTGGCTCGCAAGGATTAATCTATTTCAGGTATGTTTTATCGCTCAGTCAAGCTACAGCCTAAATTAGGCTTGCTACTTATCAGGCTTTTACTCAGAGACTCATGTCAGGTTGTTTTATGGTAATGATTTTAATACCGCCTTGATGACTGTATTTGCTGAATGGAGATACAGACTTTTTGTTGCTTTTGTTTTTTAAAGAACTGAAAAGCAAACACAGGTGTTGTTATGCTCAAAATCTGCTGCTGCTGTCTTTATTCTTCCTTTGAAGGAGAGTGTTTTTTTCTTTAACTTGGGTGTTTATTTTTCAGATTATTCATATTCAGTGTTCTCCATAATATTATGAGGCACTGTAGGTAGCTGTGTTACCTGAGAAGATGGAGAGATTCTTGCTAGAGCAATTTTTCCTCTTTACTCTTCAGCTCTGAGGTAGGCAACTGGAGGTTGGCCTAGTCTACAATTTAACCAAAACACCACTGATAAATGGTTAGAAATATTTTCCATGAGGGGGATAGATGGCTTTCTAAACAGTAAATTGCTTTGCTTTGCTAAATCTCTGTGTTAATGTTGGTAGCTATATAGACCCATGTGTATAATTTTGTGCTTGATCTTATAAGTTTGGTTTGGATTTAAAAATCAGCTTCAGCTTAGGCAGAAAAAATGGTATCAAACAGACAATTTACTAACCTCTTATAGGTCTCCATGTTGGTCTGTGATCTTCATGAATTCATCATTTTGATGATTTAGTCTTAAAAATGTCTTTAATTTTACCGGAATATGTAGTGAAAGGCTCCAAGTGGAGTCAGCTTAGAAGCTGTGATCCCTAAAGCAGGTCCGTGCTTTTTGTTCTGTTTGCTTAACTGTTAGCGTAATAGGTAACCTTAGTGATTATGGAGATGGGGTCTTGCTCCCAACAGGGATTTCTGTGTGCCTTACAAAATAAATCATTAATATTAACGGGTGCTAACACCACAGACTACATTTATATAAGTGTAAACAAGCTGCATATGCACTTACATGTGTTATCTGATCTGGATGGCTGTTCCTATGAATTAATTCAGTGTCCTGTGTGGGCATTACTCATAAATATCTAGCTGTACAGCCTGAATACAGACACAATTTGTGTGAAGAAAAAGAGGACTCTTTAAACAATCACATTCTGGTAGCATTTTAAAAAAGAGCTAAATAAGAATTAAAATAAAAGAATAAAATGAAAGTTTTAACGAAAAACACAAAAAAGCCAACCATTCTTTTACAACAGTGCCTTAAATGATAATTTTAGCATTCATAGTCAGGATTAGTTTGAGCAAAGGTTTATCTAACTGTGTTTTAGGCTGCGAAGCATCCATGACGTGCACAGGAAATAATGAGGTATTTCAGCTCTGGAGTTCCCAACACACACGCGCAGACGCAAACTACAAGTCATTACAGTGGGCTGATATTGGGAGAGTTTGCTTGCAGAGATGTAATTAACAGATCGTGGTTACCTTACTTCTAAGTTTGCATTTTCCAGTCCAAAGTTTTAATTTCTTTACCATTTCACTTTTACTTTGAATTTCCTATCTCTCTGTGGTTTTCTGCTCTTATTTTTCTAATGCTTTATTTGATGTAACTGTTTTCCAAAAATAATATAGTTTGAAAACATTGTGGGCCTGATCTTCAGTGACATTGATATTCACGATTCTACATGTTGTTAATAAGTACTCCAAGGTCTTAGCAGCTCTTATTTTAAGTAGTTCATGGGTTCTGACTAACTCTTAAGACCTCATAAGCTCCTACGCTTATGTGGCTGAGTAGCTATAGATGTACATGAAGAAAAGCTTAGACTTCACTGAAGTTACAATGCATAGAAAGGTCAAAGATGCATAACTAAAGCGCAAAATGTACTCAAAGAGAAATCCCTTTAGCAATGAGGTAAGAAGGTGGAAGAGCTGCTTGCTAAGAGATTCCTTAATCTTGGTTGTACGCAGAAAATGTATGGAGAACAAAGTTACAGAGGAAAGGTGGGCTACAGCACTGCAGAAATTCTTAACAATGCTGCCATCTATTTGATAATCTGATGTGATGGCTTTATCTAGACAGAATTTCAAGAGTACTTTAGTTGTAACTATGGGAACGTCTGTAACCCTGAAGCATCTCAGTTGGGGGAGGTACAAAGGGTGGATTCATCTCTCCTAGTTTCAAGATCTCAGAAAATCTGTGGTCAGCTGCGTGTGAGCTAGGACCTGTGCCCCGTGCTGCCTGCACACACTTGTGCTATAGATTCTGATAAATGCCACCCAAAATGTAGTTACCATTATTTCTTCTCTCCAGAAGCTACATGCTGTGTACCATTTGTCTTGAAAAATGCAGAAACTTATATTTACAAGTTTCTATTTCTAAAATAAACTTCTATATGATAGAAGAGAGGATAAAAGACTTGAGTATGGATCCCATCCTTTTCTTTAATAATGAACAATTTCTCTAAAAAATATTGAAAAGAAAGCTAAATTTTTACAGTGATATGTACAATTTGAAATAAAAAATAATGCAAGACTACATGAAAATTTTAAATTTATCTTCATGTTAGACATTTTCAAACTATCTTTGAATATAGTAATGTGTTCACTTGGTAAATTTTTCTTTAATGATAATATTCTTTCAATTCTTAACTTCTGAAGATGGAATTTTTAGTGTATAATAACCTATGAGACTATGACATCTCAATTCTGGAAGGACTACATACAAAAAATATTTTTGTAATAAATAATTTTATGATACAGTAAAAAATTCTAACCTCTAAAATACTAAATGATAAATTCATAACTTAAATAAGACCTAAGGAAAATAATTGACTATCAAGATCTAAAGTACTATTGATCATAATTGCATTGTGCTGGAAATTATTGTTTGGGAAGTGGAATCCTGAAGTGACAACCACTTCATTCTCTGTTTAGGTAACAATTAACTATGGCCTTCAACAATGCAACTCAGAAATTTTGTATTTTATATGAGAAGTCACTGTAAATATATCATTCCTCAAATGGATGAAATACAGAAGAATCACTGAGAGTATATTCATTTTATAGTATCATACTGAGTATCAGTGTTTATGAATTAATTGCCATTTGATGAGAAAATGATGATGAGACTAAATACATACACAAGGAATACATATGAAAACAGATTTTCTTAGGAGTTAGTTTCATAGGAAATGTCATTCTTGTTGAAAGCTAAAGTAATATTTATTCATTTTTCCAACAAAATCTGTATTAACTTTGCTTTCAGATTCATCCTCACTGCTTTGTCAGCCTACTTCTCTTCTTGTAAAGGATGCAATTCCCACAAGGATTTTAAGCTTTGATTTTAGAAATTTAAGGCAGTTTCTGTGTATGAGTTCCTGTGTTCTTTATTTCTTTTAGTTTTGCTGAGTAACCTTTCTCTTGTTTCCCTATGGAAATCAAACATTGATTAATAATTTGTTTTAATTTACTATTGAAATAATTCAGAGTGGGAATCAAGTCATGATCATTTGAACCAGATATATTTTCTGTCACTAAATCTTTCAAAAAGCCCTTGTTACTTAGGAAAACTAAAGACTGTCACAGATGGTGCACTGAAATCAATGGGTGAAGCTATTGCCACGTTTGATGATATGTCCTGCCTCGAATGCATTTTGCCTACCTCACTGGACAGAGACCATTATTCCATTTTTGAGCTATGTTCTGATTCAACATGATTTTCAATATCCATCAGAAGTCTCTGTATGTGGAGACACAATCAGCCATCAGGTTCTAATATATCTTAAAAGGTTGCAAGAGCCTTTAATTTCATACGGTGTAACTTCATGAAATCTTCTGAGTATCTCATCTGGGAGTAACCTGGCTGGACAGAGCACTTAGCTGCAAGTGTTTGAAGATGTGATTCCAGTTGCTGGGTATTTCTGTCAACTTATGGTTGGGACACTTTTAGTAAAAATAAGAGAGAGATATAGCTTTGGATAAAAGTATCATTTAATAGCGCTGGCTTTAGAGAATAAAGTAATGTAAAAAGTGAGCAGGGCTGGCTCTTAGAGTGATATTTTTGGACATAAGTGACTGGCTGCTGCACTTCATCTGGAATTCAGGGAGCTAGTGAAACTGAACCCCTTTTAATCTTCCTCTGCTTATGGTACTGCACACACAGAAATTTTACGGGAGGTAGAACATACGCACTGAGGAAGCTGACATGCCAAGAGAGATTCCAAGGGACCTTGTACCTTAGGTACCTCTAATGAGCAGTGGCTACCAGAACTTGGAGTGGGTGCATTGGTTTGTGGTTTTTTTTGTGAAATTGTCTATAATGTATTTAAATGTCATTTTAGGCATCAAAAATGTCTTAAAGAACCAGGTCATTCATTGGATATGTATTTATCTCCAGCCCTGGCTGGGTCTAAACATGTAGACTCGGATACTGCTATTTTAAGTGATATAATTGATTGTTGCTATTCTAATCAATGAATTCGAGTTGGCTGAGGCATTTTCAGATTACTTCCTTTTCTGAGAGCATGAGCATGAGCCAGTGATTTCTTTATGTAGGAATTAAGGAGGACACAAGCCAGGAAGAGTATCACTAGGACTTAATGACAAAGACATGGCAACAATGCTGTATATTGCAGATACAATGAAGACTAGTTTCTCTGAAGCGTGTTCATTTGTTTATGGAGGGGTAATGCTGTCTTGTTGCTTATGTAGCCAAGACAACAATTGTTTTACACTGCTGTAGAATAATGATGTTATGTTTCTTTTTCTGGGAATTAGTGTATAAACAGAGATTAATGAAGTTCAGAGAACTAAGTGTGCTGTGATATATGCTGCAGTCTTTTGGGCTGCTGCTGTAGGAGACAATGTGTGTAGTTTTGCGCACAGGTGGCAACTGTTGAATAGGAAGGTAAGGGGGAGAGAACTAAGAAAAAAATGTTCCATGGGGTTGATAAAACTGTAGAACAGTCTGTAAGCACCATGAGGAGATTAGTTATGGCTTGTTAAAGCAGAAACTGTGATACAAACATATCAAGTGAGGAAGAATGTTAAAGAATAAGAGCTCAATAGCTAATATGTGTGATACTCATGGCATCCCCGCTATCCACCTATCGTTAACTGCATTTCACTTTCTTTTACTGTTCATCTGTCTGCTTTTTTTTCATCCTATTTTGTGACGTAAATCATTGCTCTCTTTTCTCTGATGGCAACAGACCTCGTTGCTGATGTAAACAAAGTGTACTCTAATAAGGCTGTCCTTGTGAGTACCTAGGACATCCAGGATTGTTTCAGCATCCTTCATTCTGTATGCGGGTATCAGACACTTGTTTAGGTATCATTACCATTATCAAGAGAGAGATTTATCATAATCTTAGGTCAGGAAGAGGATACTAGAGGGAAAGAAGAGCAATCCAATATGGCGATGCACATATCCAGGTGCACGCATGAAGAGTGAGGAAGGGTAGTGTTGCTTTTAGAAGAAAAGAACTTTCCAAGGCAAGACGGCAAAAAAATATTTGATCATCACTATTTAGATCCAAGGCTTTTGTAATGGGTGATTCTCTCTCACCTCTTAATGACCACTAAAAACTATAAATTCTTTGTACTTCAGACATGTTTCAGAGAGAGACTATGCAGGCGTTCAGACTGGGAGCATACACAGATGTATGACAACTTTCTATGTATGAACCAGATATTTACTTCATAATATGAAGGCATTTTGAACTGACAGATTCAGATGCTGTAACGAAATTAACCATATTGAAGTGCAGGTATCCCAGAGACTGCAATGATATTCATTGGGGTTTTGTTTTTATTGTTGCTTTTGAGAGAATAATTTGGTGTATCAAATGCCTTAAGAAAGAAAGTATACAAGAGACTTCTCAAACGGTAAAAATTAATAGCCAACATGGTACTTTAAAAAGTTTCTGCATATTTCAAGACACTATCTTGGAGTTAAATTGAATACAATAATTGCTTGTGTAACATAAATTTCAACATGTTCAACAGAAAGTCAATCATGTTTGAATGTGCACTAAAAAAATTAAAACTAAATGATAATTTTCAGTTCTAATAAACGTACTAAAAATATACTCAAATCAAGAAATTAAATATTTAAAAAATATTATATAGACTTTGCAACTTTTAATGTATGTGTTACCTATTAATGCTTATTTTACAGGTAGAAAAACAGAGATACATGAATCTTGGCTCCCAGTGTCATTCACAGTATCACTTTGTGGAATACATATTATCATTTCAGACTAGAGAACTGCATCTTCAAAGAATGACATATTCACATACATAAGTTCAAGAAAGCAACTGTGAACATGTGCTTTTTATCAGTGTTAATATTTAAACTGTAATGATATTGTATTACAGCTTTATAGTTTTCCATGCATGAGGAACCTTATGAAATGTATTTTGTCTCTGAAACTGTAGCAAATATGTAAAGAAAAAATATGATTCTTCTCTATGTAACATCCAATATCTAATAAAATTCAGTCAATTTAAGCAGTTTTGTTGCCAGTTTTTCGATTTTTGTCTCATGACAGATAATTTAACTGAAAGCACTGGGTCCTGGATTCATGCAAATCTGTCAGTATTCCAGGTTTAATTAAAACAAAAAAAAAAAAAAGCAACTTGGTGGCATCTTCAAGTATCAACATTAAATTGCAATAGAAATGAACTTAGTTTTTAAACCAGCCTTTTTTTTTCCTTACGACTCTGTTCCATTCCATTCACTGGTAAGGTTAAGATGTCTTTTTGTTTTAAAAAGTGTTATGATTGCAAATTAATCCTTTTTTTGCATGAGTGACATCAAATCTTTGCCACATTGCTAATGAAAGCCTGCTCTTTCTCATATCTAACTTTAGCTCACTCTAAACTGATATTTAAATATTTCAGCTAGGAGAACTCAAAATTTCCTTCTGCACAAGTGTTTTAAATTTTGTTTTCCTTTTTAATCTGCCAGGCCATCGAATTTATAGAAATTGTAGTACGTCTCAATATGTTTTTGCTTGCTTTGCATGACTTCTCTATCAGAACAAATATTAGATTAATGAGTCATGTTCTGGGTCCTCATCTTTGGTGACAATTTCCTTTCTTGCATATTAGTATTCCAAACATGAATTGCATTTTAAGAGACAAACACGTTCTAAGAAGTACGCTGTTGATTGTACACAGCAAAGCAAATCAACAATAATTAAATGTCATGTTAAGTTTCTTGAAAAGTCAGTGGGGAGTCACAAACATACTTTAAAATCCTTGGAAAACAAAAACTTCCTTATATTCTCATTTAAATTATGTTATCGATAGGCTGATCCTTATTTTCATCTTATTATACTTTCCAAGTAATGCATGGATTTTGCTGTGAGTGGTGCTGCTAACAGCAGCATACATGAAAAACAGCCTGCATACTTTGATCCAAGGTGCAGCAACTCCCACTTATTCCTAGAAGTTTGCTTTCCATCTCATTCTTTGTTTTGACCTTCTGTAATAATAGTGTTTTTCATACTCTATTCTGTCTAAAAATATGCATTCTTAGGACTAATTTTATATGTATATGTATATATATATAAAAATAAATATATATACACATATATTACATGTATATATTAAAAAAAAAATTATATATACACACACACCGGGGAGGCAAGGCAGTGAATATATATATATACACACACACAGGGGAGGCAAGGCAGTATTCCTGAGGAGTACTGAGGTTCTGCATTGGCCACTTCAGGAAAGGTTGACTATTATGAAACGACAAGTTTGCATCAAACAAATTTTGAGCTCACATCCCCTCAGTAAGGGATTAAATAGATTAAATGCCATGGACACTCTTTGCATTCCTTTCCTTAGATTGCAAAAAAGAAATATTGCAGCAGTTCCTGCAACTGTTCTGTTATGCAATTTGGGGGTGACCAAGAGGACAACCTTCCACTTGAATTGTCTGACTTATATCTCTCCCCTTCTTAAGGAGACAAAGAGGTTGATCAAGGACACCCTGTCTCCTAAACTGGGTATTTTTTCAGAGCTTATGAGCTTTCACTCCACAAACAGTAATACGAATGTATTTTAATTATTTATATATGAAAAGTAATGGTTTTCAATGTATGAATTACAATTTCCATTATTCTAAAACTGAGGAGAGTAATTAGATTGTCAAAGCAGTTTTCATGCCTAATAAACAAAATAAACAGTGAAAAAATGATATGTTTTGGTTTGAATTTTTAATCTCATGCAAAGGCTATAAAGTTCAAGACAACAAGTGCTATTTCTATTTGTTTGGTTTGTTTTTTTCCTTCATTTTTTGCCTGGATTTCTAACACATTTGCCTGTCTCCATTATTCATGTTTCTGTCCACACAGTTTATGATAATAATGATAATGGCAATGGAGGGCATCATTAGGGAGAGCACTTTCTAGTTTATAGAAGGAATGAGCTAACTGTGTAAGCAAGTGCTGAAAGGAAGTGGATGGAAAGAATTTTGAACTATGATAGGAATTTGATTTTTTTTTTTAGGATTTTCTAGGTTGAGTGTATGTAAAAGTGACCAGTTTCAATACTATATTCTTTGTTTCAAATTTACAACCAAGGCAGATATTTCACTGACTGCAATATGAGATATTTGGTGGTACTTATCACGCTTGTATTTTATTCACTCTTAGATACCATAAGGTAGAGAAATCTTGGCAAATGTGTGAATGGATGAGCTAATGCTGTGCAACCAGATAGCATAGGATTTAATTTTCATTCAACAAAATCTGAACCCTTCTCCAGTTACTGTCAAGGGGAAAACTGTTGGCCTCATTTGCATATTTTATTGTGTAAGGAAAAAGTAAATTTGAATATAGCAAGTTCACTGACAGTGTTTTATAAAGGTGAATGAAGCTTTTAACTGTACATGCTAACATTGCTGTGGTTTGTAGGGCGTATGCCCTTTGTTTTATGAAGGATATTCTGCTTTGCAAGTAGGCATCCAAAGTCTACACCCCCTGAGGTTTTACATCTCTACAGGAGCATGCTTTAGGGGCATCCAACTCGTGCACTTTACAAGCAAGTAATTAGGCCTATTTAAGTATACCTAAGTTTTCCTTTCCTCATAAAAATTAGCTGCCATTGGCCTGGAGAACTATTCATACCATTTAGATTTTTACACATCCTGTTTCAATGAGGTACAACTGTCTTACTAACACTGATAGAGCTGCAGTAGAAAAGTACAACTCAGCCGTTTCAACGTCATTTCTAGTACTTTTTAAGAAGAGTTGTGCACTTCATTGGCACAAAAATGTGCAAAAGGGGTGAGAAGGAGGATGGTCAGAAGTCTTTGTAGTTTTTATATGTTATAACACGCTTGAGGAGCTGGCATGTTAGAGACTGCCTGATAACTGTTGATTTACTGCAGAAAATCCTCCCTCTTTTCTTGGTCTGGCTCAGTTCCTATGTTCCTATGTTCGCCAAATCCAAGTGGCCTGAACGAACATGAAATTGGGACAGACTGACAAACTTGGACTGCGGTCTCAGCTCTCCTGACTTTTGCTAGTGACATTATGAGTCATGTTCTTTGCAGGGAACATAAATCAGAGAATTTTACAAAATCTAGATGAAAAGCATTGATTCCGCTTTTAAGTCTTGATGTGTATCGATACCCTTAAAAGTGGTTCTTGGTTTTCACCATTCTGTTCTTAATTACTTTGTTAACATTGCCCGTATCTCTGAAGCTCTGAAAGAAGACACTGTTTGCCAATTAACTCTATGGGCAGGATGGAACACTTTGGAAAGACTACTGCATCGGGGCTGTAGAATATAGGAATAAGTGAGATGCCTCTGTCAAGCAGACTAAGTTGCCAATGCAGAAATATATTCACAATTAGCAAGTTGGGCCAGTACTTATTGTATTGCATTATTAAGTATATTGTTATTTGTTTTGTGTGGCACACACAATTTTATATTGATATCCTGCCTGCATTGTAAACATTGTCAACATAAAAATTGGAGTGTTGTGAGATTCTGTCAGAAAGGAATCAGTGAAGCTTTTTCATACATTTTCATGCATACTGTTAAGAAAAAGTTTGGTTTACACTGTGTAGTTCTTCTTCTGTGTCTCCACTAAAAATAATTAAATGTGCAATTGTTATCAAGTAGTGAAATATAAAATATGACCATTAGGATCATCTGATAAGACAAATAAGAAATTTCAGAACTGATGTTGTAAGGCAGGCCTTGCAAGGAAATCACTGCTCAGCAGGATTCCAGTGCAGTTATAGAAGATTAGAAGTGTAGAATCGACTAAGTTAAAATTCTTAACAGGAGAAAATTCGATGGTTAAAAACCATACTCTTGGGAATACAGATTGCTTATATTTTCAAGTGGAGTAGGACAAGAAACGTGTAGGTCAAAACCCCTTTATTGCCTGTAAAACAATGAGATGCACTGTAATGATAATTTTTTGCCACCAGAGAGCTCTTACTGCATTGTACTGACAATCCTATTCAAATATTTGTTAATGGGCACCATAATTAATTCTCACGAAGTGAAAATACCTTCATTTTTTTTTAGTTTGTTCCCTGCTCTACTGGCAATTCCCACAGGGCTATTTCCTGTCATCAGACTGCATTAAGGAAAAAAATGGCTGAAAGAACTGATGGAGAAAGAGGTCTTTGGACAGAATAAGGAAAAGTATTTTTCTAAGATTTGGAGTTTGATCTGACTCCATTCAAGTCAATAACAGTCATGCAGGGTTGAATTATTCACAGACAGATCCTGTTTTAACTGGGCCCTGAGATGTGACTTTAGACTATTACAAGGTGAATAACTAAATATTTTTTAGTACTTTAAATCTTTAAAAAATAATATATATTACCTATGCATTTTTTTCAGTAGTTGTGATATTCTCATGCCTACTTTAAATTACGGAACCATAAAACAAAGTTTCCTGTCAGGTGTGGATGATAAAGTTATGTTTTGGTGTTTGAAATTCAATAGACTTTACAGGCAGCCCTCTGATAGATCAACATTGACCATTTTTCTGCAGTTAACACTCAAAATTGTACCCACCCATTGTTTTACTATCAGCCTTCATGGTTTCTATACTTGATTCTATTTCACCTTACACCTTGTGTGTATCATACACAGTTTGGGTGGTAAAAAATACAAAATGGGAAAAAGCAGCATATTACAGCTGGTTTGCATAGGTGCAAGTTTTTAGTTACAATTTGGAGAAGTGTTATCTTTACAAGCGACAATTGTTAAGATATTTTTACACATATGACTTAAAATATTATTAAATTTTAGTTCAATTTATTAAACACAATGCATTAAAATGCAGTTTTATTTTGTAAACTTACTCCTCTGTGTGTCTGAACTAATTTGTTCTTCCCCATATCCTATGCAATCCTGGGCTGATTCATCACATTTTCAAACCAATTCAGACTTCTAGTCATCAATCTGAATTTTGTGGACCAAATTTTACAAGTTTCAAGCACATTTACTACTAAAACCAAATTAATCAGCTGCAGATCTGTTCTACTCTCTTACTATAGCCTGGCACAGTTTCTGCCAATTATGCTGCAAAGATATTATATCTATATTCTCAGTTTGACTAGTGATCTGAGAAAAAAATCATCAATACCCAGCCTGAGATTTCTTCTCACAATAAATATATGATACATTCTTCTGATAACTATTATTTTCAGTAGAAGAGACTGGTAAGACAAACACCTGAATAAAAAAAATATGCTATTCAGGGTATCCTCCATGATACTAAATACTTGCTAGCAAATCTTTAGCTAAGGAAGGAGCGGAACGTTCAGAAATGTCTTCTGCCCTTAGGGGGAGCCTTGTCTGCAGAGCTGTCCTGCTTTTGAAACCACCTCACTTCTTGTCTGTACCTCAAATGTTAACCTGAAATCTTTTAAGGTGACTCATGTCTTGGGTATAACAAGGGGTCTTATAGCTCAGAATTCCATTCCTCATGTCCCCTAACCAAGATCCTGAACCTAATGTTGTCATTTGTCTGGTCACAGTAAATGTCCAAACATGAGGTGGTGTTTAAAACTTCTGTTCGAGGCCAGCAAGGAGACACAACTCGGTATAGGAAGGCAAGGTGACTACTTCAGGCCTCCACACCTACCTTCTGGAGAACAAGTTAGATGAGAGGATCCTTCCTTTCCTCTCATTCTTGTGTACCCTCCTGCCTCACCTCCTTCCCATGCATTTCATCTCTTCTCAGGGTGTGTGCACATGGGGAGAGGTGATATACAGGATGAATACGCTATATGGGTTTGGAAGGAGCTTTCCCCACATCTCCAAACCCAGTCACTGTGTGGTTTGTGACATCCCTCAGAGCTGACAGTGTGCTTCCCACGCTGAAGAAAGTAGTACAGCACTATTCAATTGCCATTTCTTTGAAGTCTGTGTTAATTATAGAATAAGCTAGCAAAATGATTATGAAGGCAGGATTTGCTTTTATATTCCTAAATAATCCTCATGCATTATGTGGACATCTGCTGTAGTTATTTAGGAAAAAGGTAGTGTCTTCTTTTCCTCTCTTTTCCTTACTTCTTTCTAATAGGAATTTGCACATGAGAGTTTCAGTGACCTATTCAAGGATTACTTGACTCTTATGGTGATTTGCCAGTTGGATTTACACACTTTGAATGGAATGAGCTGCTTGGTTTCTTCATTTTCACTTCTACTACCAGGAAGAGTTTGGCGGGAGAAGTTAAAAGTTAGGTTCCAGATGCTCCAAAACACTCAGTAATTTTGTCACATTCGCTGATGTTTGAACCCAGAGATGTTAGCTAGAAATCCTCCACGCAAAGAGAGCATTCTTCATGCTCTGTAAACCATATATGTTATTAGCAAATAACAAAGATCTGTTACGAAAGACATTTCTTCTCTGTCGCTCTCCCTATCATACCCATCAACACTGTAATGTTTCACTATGTAAGAGAGAACTTTCCTCTAGTAAAATATTTTGGTCACAGCTGTTTGTTTTTGCATTGCTCTGCTCCATAGATCAGTAAGGGCCATCAGACAATGTCTGTTGAGCTGCCAGTGATTTCATTGTCTTGGCTAGGACTGCTACGCACAAGCTTAACTGCTTGGCTTTCCAAAGAAATTAAATGTTGTGTAGTAGGTCTAGCACTGACAGATTCAAGGCTGTCGTCTTTCACCAAGGCCATCTCTGTTTCTTCAGATAATCCCCCAGTTTCCTCAAACCAGAGTCTGAAATAATGATACTTCAACACATGACTAAATCCCTTCAGCTAAACTTTTGATTTCACTTTTAATTCAGTTCTTCTTTGCTTGCATTTGGAGGTGTGACTAGAGAAACAGCTCAGTGCAGGCTGCGGTTGCTGAAATACTGGGCTGCTTCAAGGTACATGGCAGTCTGCGACATGGGTGATGGCATAGCAGCTGTGCTGCAAGCAATTCCCGAGTGGATTTAAAGCTAAGAGTAAGCTCAGTCACACTTCAGGCTGCAATCGAGATTAATCTTAGAACCAGTATTTTTATATCATTAATGCAGCAAAAAGTAATCTAAGGATGGGTTGCAAATGGCAAAATTAACACCAGTTGTCTATCTGAAAGCTAGATATTTAATCACAAAAATCAATCGAGTCCCTCTCTAGTTAAAAAGAGTGGCTAGATGAGATGAAAAAAAAATGATACCGATGAGGTGAATTATGAGTAGGGCTCCATCATCAGTATAAAATATATTAACTTTTGATTCAGAAAGCATAGGTAATTTTTTAATTCATAATGTAGCTTCCATTTTTGGGTGACTTTTCACAGTAAGTAAATTCACAACACACTTTTACAACTCATAGTGTATTTCTGGAAGCAAAAGATTAAAAGCTGATTGATTTTACAATAAATTAAGAAAATCATTCATCCAGTAGGATGCTAAATTGTATGGGAGAGTCTAATTGTACTTAATGCATTATACATGGAAAGCTTTAATATTTCTTAATTTCAAAAATATTTCTTCAAGTGGAAGAAAAACTTAAATTATGCAACACATTTTTGCTGACAGTCTTAATTCTTGCATCTGTTTTCGTCTTTAGATATCAGGAATAAATAAAAGAAATAATGGTGACAGGTTGTGTAGATGCAGAGAATTACTTCTGTTTTCTTTCCAGACTAATTAATTAATTAATTTATTGTGTTCTCCCATCATGATGGAGCAGCTTGTTTCCAATTTCTGAGGGATCCTAGGCAAAAAAATCCTCTTCTGCAGTTTAATTTATATCAGTGATACTTATTTTATAAATTCACTTCAGTTTAACAGAAGGGCCATTGCAAAGCTAGTTGAAAGAGAAGAAAATATTTTAAAAGATATGTTATTTTTGCCTCAGATCGTTCCCTACTCTGACACCAACAAAGCAATCTGGAAACATTTTTACATCACTGGTATTTTCACGTACGAATTGGTATATGGAGAAATGAAGGAGGTGCATTTTCATCACGAAGGCTTTGGCTTTTAATTAATTCACTTTTGCAAAACTGAGAGGAGATCTCAAAAACGTTTTGGACAATGCTCAGTTGTCTTAAAATGATTCAGCCAATAGCCTGATGCTTCCCCCATCTCACTCCAGTTGTAGCCACGGTGTTACTGAGGAACGACACAAGGTCCCGATGGTTAATGTCATACTGATTTGGGAGGCACTGCCCAGTGTCACAGGGTTATGTCAGCTCCGCGTGGTGGCTGTTGGGATGGCTGCCAGCTGGGTGTCACATTAGTCAAGCAGATCAGGATCAGCATTGTGCCATTAGTGACTGAAAACCCCTCTGCTCCCGGCAGGCAATGGTGAAGGGAAGTCCCATTATAGGGAAGGCTGTTTTGAAGAGAGGATTTGCAATCTGGATTGTTTCTTTTCACTTATGCCTTGTTTCTGCCTGGCTGACATTTTGGCACAATAAAACTGTCACCATTCCTAAAACCCCAAATGATTTAAATGTAATACTTTATTAATGTCCTGGGTGGTTGATCAGGTGCAGACTGTTTTCCTAGCTTCAAAATGAGTTACAAACAGCAACTAAAATAGACAAGTCAATCTTTTATTGTGTATAATGACACACAGCTGGAAAAAAACAATTCACAAATACAGGCGAGGGAAGAGTATTTGCTAAGTGATGAACAAATGATTGTGAAGAACATAAAAATTGCAAAGTGAAAGTATTTTTGAGGACTATATTAACTCACACATGAACTAGAGCATCCAAGTAAAACAAAAAGAGAAGGAATTTCAGATTGTTCTTTCAGTTCTCATCTATATTGTCATCTAAAAAGAGTGAACAAAGTTGTTTAATACAGTTACCCTGAAACACTATTATCTTATTTCTCAAGTCAATCCATGGACAGAAAAGGGCTTCCAAACCTGCAAAATCCAAGACACTGAATACAGTCTGTGAGAGTAAAGTAAAGGAGTAGTGAATATACTTTCCAAGTAAAGCAGCAGTGAATATATTTGCACCAGTAAAGTGGTTTGGTTCGGAATTAATTGCACCCTTTAGAAATCAGATTTTTCGATTCTATATTTCAAGACAATAATCTTCAACACAGAAACTACAAAGAAACCAAATTATTCTTGAATGTGGATTGGATAAAAAGAAGTTCCCTTCAAAATCGGTTACACTCAGCTGTGGACCAATAATGTGATTTCAATCAATGTGAATATAAAAGATGACCAAAACTAAACCAAATAAGAAGTTTCACAAAATATGTTGTAGTTTTTAGACAGCTAAGCTAGGAGAAAAAAAATATTGAATTATCTTCCTTTTATTCTGGTGAGTAGGTCTGCACAGTGCAAACTTGTTTCCTGGGAATACTGGCTAACTATCACTGTCTCTCACTAGAGAATTTTAACTGAAGTTACTTTCGTTCCAAATGGTTAAACTTAAGCTCTGACTTGACCAAAGTATTCATTGCCCTCACATGTGTAATTTTTTGTGTGTTTTTTTTTATTACTTTCTAATGGAGTGCTGTGTTCTTGCCCCAGCCAGAAGAACATTAAGCCTCACAAAATGAAGAACATATGGTTAGGTAAAAATTTCATTATTTTAAAATCAGGCACTATAAAGTCTTTCAGAACCAAGGAAGCTTCACAACTCTATTACATTCTTTATTAATTTTTATTTTATTGGAAAATAACTTTTTTATTTGGATATGAATCACTGTTACTGATAGCAGAAATGAATGAGCTGAAATCTCCTAATTAACTATAATGGCTTTTTGTTGTTGTTTGCTCTAATCTAATCTGGTTCTAATGTAACAGAATTTTGATGTAGTGATTTATGTGGCCATAGGGAGTAAAAATATGCAATTAGGAGCATGGGAGTTGCACCAGTTGGAGAACCAGCTAGGGAGCAAGTACAATCTCACCACAATATGAAAATGATAGCCACATCAAAACACATTTGAAAAAAGGAGAAAGCGAATAGCATTGCATTGCATATAGGCATACCATATATGTGTTGATTTGCTTATATGAATTTTTAAGGCCCAAATGTGGTTTGTAGTTGGAGTTTTTATAGGTTTTTTACTATATAGTTTTTAAAAGTCATTGTAGAGGGTAGATTTAAAAAATATCAATCTATATAAGCTGTTATTTTATAAATGTAAGCAACATCTGGTTGTCACATTTAAAAAAAAAAAACCTGATATTGTAAACCAAAATAATGTTAAATAATTTTAACCACTGCTGTTTATTTTCATCAATTTGCACAAAGTGCTAAAGCAAACATTTATAGCATCAGATCCTTGTTGCCAATTAATAATGATTTCATGAAGTAAAACATTTGAAACTGAATAATCTTTTCTTATTCCTAATTCTTTCAGTGTGAGAAAAACTAAAAAAAGCAGAGCTAGAGGATCCCTTCAGGAATACTGCTTTTTTCACTCCTTCTTTATTATAATCTGCATATAAACTTTAGAGACAGCTTGTTAGTAGATGGATAAATTCAGGTTTCCAGCCCTTGTCTTTGTTTTTCAAATGAATATCAGCAACCACTATGTAAAATCAGCAGCATACAAGTTAAACTGAAGTAGCAGATGGGTGAATTTCACACAGTCTATTCAAAATTAATATGGATGGGTGTGGGGACAAAAAGAGGGAAGCATGGGAAATGATAGTGTTTTGTTGGTATAAAATGATGGAGTTGAAAAACATTAGCTGTTCCACAGGAATAGGAAATGTAGAAAATAGGAAAAGATTAAGGTCTAAATGAAATTTTCTCCATAGTGGCTTTTACCTACTTTGACAGATGGGAGGGAGATTTTTTCTGTACTGTTACTATATTTGACTTTTCTCTGTATTAAGAATAAATATATGGAAAACTTATATTCAAGCTCTCCTTCCATTACCATGCATAACAGATAATTATTGGGTTTTAAATATTTTTTTAGCAACTGCTGTTGGAGTGAGAATTGACCTTATTTGGTTACCATATATCTTGCAAAGTCTTTTGCTGTGGAAAAAGGCTTGATAATTTACTGCTGATAATAATATCAACTGTCATTCAACTAGTTTGAACAACGGAACGCATACCAGGAGACATAATTTTGCTTTATTAGTATTTTAAAATACCGTATGCCTAGGAAACTGAGTTAAACATGTCTAGTTTAATCATCATGCATATGCAGCTAATAGTCAATATACTTTATATTATACATTTTCTCACATATTCTTTTCTTTGCCAAATGAAACTGGACTGGCTGAACTTAGACTTCGGTAAAATTTCCCCTAAGATCTAAAGTTCCAAATAATGTTTTGTGACGATTAAGACTGAGGTTCTTTCTTATTCACATGATAGTTTCAACAATATAGGAGAGATATATTTGTATAATGAAAAAAGACCTGCAGTAGGCAGTAAAACTTCTTAATTTGATGTATTTAGGTAAGGATGATAAAACCTACAAAAGCATAGAGAGGAGCAGAAAATATGTACTTTCTGGATATCATCATTGAAAATTTCCATGTACAAATTGATCATTTAGAGAACTCATGAGTAAGTGTTTATAGCACAATAACCATATTGCAATGCTTGAGCATTGTCGTGGTGTTCACTGATTGCTTACTACTAAATTGGAGAGTCATTCATACAAAAATGTTGCTATTCCTTGTGAACCTGACTTTGAATACTGACTAAGAGGTAAACTGACCTCGAAGCTAAACTGCTGACTTTGAACATGTGGAGGAAGACTTATTTGCCTTTGATATTGGTCCTAAGGTGTAAAGAGAATGAGATAAGAGAAAAAAAAAAATGAAAATAAACACTTGAGAAAAACGCTTGAGCTTCAAGATAATGCCAAGACACTCTACCTTACAGCTGTACTTCCTATGCCTGGAGTGAAAGAATAAGCCTAGATTTTGGCTAGTTCCTAGTATTATAAAAACAGCACTTTCAAATAGTAATAACTAACTTCTCTGAAATAAGTGCATAGACTATTAAGACTTCATGCAGAAGTTCATCATTTCACCTTCGACTGAGTTGGGATTTGGGAGAATTATCAAATTCTCTCTCGTGCTGTGACTAGAAAAGCAGTAGTAGTTAATTAGAGTCTGTATGAATTAGCTTATCTCAGAGTATTAGCAGACTTCTTTTAATAGAAATAAAAATCTGGCTAGAATTCTGCATATGCTGACATATGTATGTATACTAAATTATGTATTTTCCTTAGAACTGTGAAACATTTTTTCTGCCCTTTCTCTTATCGGTTGCCACCACAGCTAATGTGAATTATGATGAATAGATACCCTGAGTAAGGACAGAGTGCCTTCGCCTTCACGCTTGTGGACTTTTTATGGGATGTATTGATCTCTCTTTAATTAAGAACTCTGATATTCTTTCTTCAACATTAGTTTTTCATGTATCCATTAGCTGCTGTTTTCAGTATTTCACTTTGCTGTGTCTTTCATACTGGTAACTCTCTAAAAGAGCATGTATGAATAAGAAACATGTTTTGTGTGACTTGTGTGAAAACATTCCTAGAAAATATAAAATCATTACAATGCAGGATCCTACTGTGGGAGTCTTCCATCTCCGTCAAATAATGGCATTGAGGTGTTTTGCATTTCTAGTAAGTGTAGCTAATCAGTAACTTCATTTAGAACTTAAACTCTACCACACCACAAAGCACATTTCAGAAATATGAAGCATAATTCACGCCTTTGATGTGTCTAGAAATAAAAGCAGGAAGGAAAAGTAGAAATCCAGGAAAATGGAAATCCTGTCAAAGAGGATTAGTACCTCAAGTTCTCTGCAGAGCTGAAACGTGTGTAAAAACCCTATGCAAAAAAAAAAAAAATACCTTTTTGTCTAAAACCAGGCTTCACAGCTCATTACAGTGTCTGTGGTTATTATGCAGATTCTTTAATCAAATGTATACTTTGCAATATTTTATCTGTGTTCAAAATCTAAATTAATTCTGTTTAGTATTGGTGAATTGCTACATGCATCAGTCAGGCAGAAAATTCTCTTTCGAATTTAAGGTTTGGTTGCTTTCACTTCTGTGTTGTGCATCTGTATTTTGCTGCATAGTCAATAAGAAGTGACATGAAAAAATGTTGCACCTGTCACAGGGATCATAATGGAACGATATTAAATACAGTTTTTCATTCAGTCAAACAGAGATCTTATGAATTAATGGACAGCTATCATACAGAGCAAACTGGATTTTTACATTTAAATGACACCATTGTTATTAATGAGGAATTATATAAACCTGACAGGAGTCTCCTTTTAAAAGTGTCTCTTAGATGCAGAGTGTCTTCCTCCTCATCTTAGATAATGGAAAAAAAAAACAAACCAAAACAAAAATACTTAAGTCTGAATCTGCGTAAAAGCGTAGGAGAAGCGCAAAGATATTGAGAAGTCACATGCTTTTGGGGATATATCTTCTATTTTATAGAGGACTGTGTTCTAGGACTATGAAATATTAAGGATTTCTGAGGGCAAATAGGTGTTTATTAGTCTTATTTCTTCATAGTAACTAATTGAGGTAGGAGTGGGTCGCAGCATCCTTGTGACACTTTCTTGTCTGCTTCAGTTGCCACACACTGCTGAAGAGGTGAGCTGGAAACCCAGGATACCTCTCTAGGCGGAACTTGTGGGCAAGAGAATGTGCTTACACTATTTGTTGCAGGATGCCAAGTACCAGCGCTGCTTCAGAAAGCTTGATAATTTGTTTGGCAAGGAGGAAGTGGACAAAGGACCTGTTTTCAGGACACGTGCCGGAAGGAGGGGGGAAAAAAAGAATAAAATCTTCCAAACTGCCAGCATCAAAGGATATTTCAGAATAGATTAGCTGAGGGGTATGAGATTTATCCTCAGTGGATTTCTGGGTGGCCAAATTACACAGCTTTGCCGCAATTATACAGTCATTCTGTTGTTTCGTTTGCACTCTTTAATTTTGGTGAGAAAAGCTGCCTTTGTTTTCCTGTTGCACTGCATAGCTGTTTTATTATACATTTTCACCCTAGGGATTCTGCATAATACATGGAAATATTGCTTACTGCAATATTTTTTGTGGTGTTGGTGAGTGGAACTGCCAAATGAGCCCAGAGTAAGTCAGCAACTTGCTGTTTAAGTAGAAACCTGACTGGTCATGTTTAAAATAAATCAATACAGTTAAAAACTATCTTTACAGAATGACCCTTGTAAACCAATTAAAATGCAATTATCAGTTTAGGTCACAAAAAAATGGTGGGTGTTTAACAATGGAGATAATTCAGGTGACTGTCAGCACCATAAGGAAAGCACCTTTGTGTATCTAAAAGTTTCCTCAATCTTTGATTGAAGCAGATTTTGTGCTCAGTGTTCCTGTGCACTCTTTGTAGTGAAATTCTGGAGAAGCAGTGGAGATATCAAAGTTCAAGGAACTTTGAACCTTGTTTCCCTGAAGATTTCGAAGGATATTTGGAGTGGCATAAGAAACAAAGAAAGAATTAAGTTCCCAGACAGAATTTAATATGAAAATAAGAAAAATCCCTACCAGCAAAGGGTTAAAAGATTAATAAACCACACTGTCATCACATAATTTTGACATCACATGTCAAAACATGTGATTATGTTACTGAAAATAGTTTTGTCTACAATTTTGTCATATGGACAAGAATTGAATCAATTTTTCACAGGGTTTTAGATAGGGCTTTCACCGTTGCACCATCCTTCCAACCTAAAGCTGACTGATGGGATAAACTAACTGATAAATGAGAAAAAAAGGAATTTTTTTTGATACTTAGAGAGATTTTACTGACCTTAGATAAGGTTCCATTGAAAAAGCAGCCATGTGTCTTCAATATCTGCTGCTTATAAATAACCAGGGTAAAAGTGGGAGAAACTGTTTATAGAAGTCTCATGACTCCTACATTCAATGGCCTCCTTCACAAAATGGAAAAGAATGTTTTAAAAGTTACTAATGCCTATTTTGTTGAATCAGATCCATAGTTCCAGATCCTAGATACTTGCACTTGTGCAGATTTTTTCTTGTGTTTAATAAAAAGTGCAAGTCATTTAGATGCTACAAGAGTGAGCACAGGACACTAGCGTAATTAAAACTTCATCATAAATACTCATGCAAGATCAAAGAATACAAACATTGCTAGAAGACTGTGAAAATGAGGTCAAACTGAGAGACAAAGTTAGGAAAAGTAATTCCACAGGCTTTTTATAAAATTTGTGGAGTTAATGCCTGATTTACTATACCTACTGAAGACCATTGAAACCATGGTCACATTGTGCTTAGATCTTCACAAATGTCCCAGAAAAAAAACAATTTACAACTTGTAGATCTGACTCTTCTTAGCCTCCCTAATAATAGCCTCTGGGAGGAATAGTTTTCGTCCTTTTTCTTGAGAAATAATACTATATTTGTTTGTCTAATGTAGACATTCATCTTCTGTTTCATTCTTTCTCAGATGCTCTAGTTTTCTCCATGTAGATAGAGTTTAAATATTTTCTATGTAGGATCCCACCGAGGTTCCAATAATGAAACACAGTCAGCAATGATTTTTTTAATGAGAATTCCTGTCCTGTGGTGTAAAGGCAGGCTGAACATCCAAAAGACTCAGCAATTTTCTTTTCAAACTTCCATCTTTCTGCCATAAATAGAGGAGGGAAGGAAATTTTGACAAAGTTCTCACATTTTAAAGAATTGATTGAAATGAAATATTTAGTAGTGTTCATATATAGGAAGATCACAAACACTGTGAAAAACTAAAAGTTTCAAATCCTTTTTAATATTTCAAATCTTCATTTTGTAGCATTCAGCCTGTAACTCTGCAGATTATAAAAAGTTTCTTTACCTATACAGACTTTTATTTTTTAAAAAAATTAATATATTTTGCATTACAGTTCAGGAACTATGCTATATGTAATATGTGTTAAATTTAATATGATACGCAAGTTGAACAGAAATCAGGTAAGATTGTAATGTTCACACAAACACTGTTGCCATACATGTAACATTACCAAAATAAAACATTTGTATATTATTAAAGCAAATATCAACACATATGTTGAAGCTAACAAGTATTGAAACAAATTAACACGCAATACTGAAATATTTAGTAAACCTAAAATTGATGTTGCTTCCAGGAAGAAATTCAAATTTTCTTTATTTTCTTGTTGATTGAAAACTGAAATAACCTCTAACAAAAAGATTTGGCGCTAGATTGCGAGTGTGTCCAGGTCTGCAAGGCAGACACAGTATGTTTTGATTCCATCTGCTCCGAAATGCTAGTTTTACTGAAAACAACCACTCAAGCAGTGTAGAGCTTGCACAGAGTCTGAACCTGCTATGGACAGCATAGAACAGAATGTAAATTATTTTTAGGGGACAGTTTTGAAGGAAGGTCCTTTAAAAGTTATAATGTTCAGGACAGGGACTTTGAATTTAAGGTACGTGATACCATTGCCTGAATTTTCCAGCCCAAGTGCAGAAAAGTCACACCTATTTGGGCACCCTAATTAGGAAAAGGTCATCTTACTATCAGCTTTGTATTCACATGGTTACATCCACGTGCGAAAGGCAGCAAGAAGGAGAAGCATTGAGTGAGCATCTAAAAACATCAAGCAGGTGACATTGGCCAGATGATATCTGTCTAAGCTCATTTTTACACACTTTGAATTGTACCACCAGAACTGCCCAGCAAATCTCAGGTCAGGAGGTAAGGCTTTCATCAGCCCTCACTTTATCTCCTGTTGAAGATATGTTATGGTCATACCCTGAGATGCTAAACTGCAGAAACCTGCATAGTGTTTTAAGAGAGCATCTACCACCTGCAGTAAAGTTGAAGGACTGGATTCTTAACTAGTGCAACGCAATGTAGCATCATTCAAAGCGTGGTTTCTGTGGAATCCTTGCAGTGTACTACTTGTGCATCCACTCCTTAAATACATAAATAATGGAAATGTGGTATGGCTCAAATGAAATTAGATATTTTTTTCTAATAGAAGAGGCAGATTCCAAGTGTATCTGAATTAAATCAGAACTTCTTGAATATTTATTTAGAACAATTGGAGACAACATTATACTTTTCAAAGAATTTTTGTAGGACTGTGGCAAAAAAGCAGGAAAAGAACCAAGGTCAAGCAGTGTTTCCAGCTGTCAGAATTGAGCTGAAGATGCTGAAATAACAATAAAATTGGGAATGATTTGAAGGCTGAGTTTTGCTCCTCAGTTTCTCTCATTCATGCCATTGTATCAGCCTCCATTCTAATGAATTGTTAACACCGAAACCGTGTATGTGTGAGAACTTGCTGTGATTTCCTTGAGGCTAGTTTTCACTGTCAAAAATTTTGTGTGGGAGGCTAGCATTGAATGTGATGGTCTCATTTAATGTGAATTGTTCCTAACCGGCTAAATGCCACAAACCTCTAATAGAGTGCTTGTCAAGAGGTGGCTAACGAAGACAGGCTAGACAAGGCTGAACAGCCCAGGAATGAAGTGTGCTCAGATCAGATCAGATGTAGTGAACCAACTGAAAATGAGCCGAGCCAAGCCTGCCAGACTTGTTAAACTCCAAGGTCATGTGTTTTGTAGTCTATCTACTTTAGGAAAAAAAAAAAAAAAAAAAGAAAAAAAAAAAGAAAGCAAAATTGTTCGAAGTTTTCTGAGTTCTCTGGCTTTCTTCTGCCTGTTTGAGAAATTCCTTTCCTGGGCAGGGAATAAGAAGTCGGTGTTTTCATTGCTCTAGAACTACTACTTCTTGAATGTAACAAGCAATTTCAGTTTACAGTTTTCTGAGCAGGAGTGCAGTCCTTATAATCAGGACATTACCAGGTTTGCCAGGCATTATCTGTGGGTATGGTTTCTCATAGGTTGAATTACACTGTTAAGCTCTGAGAGCTTTTTCAGCATATTAAGCCACTGTACTACTATTTAGAGATCCTTTTACTGTTATTGTTGCAAACAGACACAGTATGTATTGACTGGAACAGTAACTAGCCAATTCTTCTCCCACTGCTGCAAATCCTCTACTCAAATATAGCCATTTGCTGGCAGAAAAGAAAATTCTTGTCAGGTTTTCAGCAACAGTTTCTGAATTTGAGGCATCTGTTTATTTCATACTCAGGATTGTGCGGTTGGTTTCCTGCTGCTAAATTAAGTCAACAGCTAAGTCGTTCACATTGCCTCAGTGCAGGATGGTCCTGAGCACTGAAACGGTTTATACTTTCTTCTATTCTCCTAATTTTTTTCATCCTATCTTTTTCTCCTTATTTGTGATATCTTCAAAATTTAGAAGAAAATAAAAAAATTTGCTTTCATGAAACCACAGATTTTTAAATATGGTTGAGCTTTATTTCAGCATGAGAAAGCAAGTATAGGAAAGTCAATGAAAGCTGACTAGCGTGGTGTCCTTTATATGGAATGTGGTCATGTGGGTTTCGATTTAAAGAGATAGTGTGATCATTTGTTAGGGTGTTTTAGCTTGACGTAATTAAAAGTGACATGAACTGGAACATAAGAACCATTATATTGAAAGATGTATCATTTAGATTGTGTATATGTTAATGGCATGTTAGATATTTCTGTTGCTTTGGGGAAATGTTTATACTTGTAAAAATAAATTGTTTGAAAAATGAAGCCCATAGTTGATCATCCTCTATATCCCAATCCATACTTCTCTGTAAGTGCTCATCATAATTACTAGCATTTTAATATATTTCATCTCTGCACTTGTTCAGTTCCTCTGCAGTAAAACTTCTGAAGTCTGGAAAGCTTGAGAATAACAGGATTTACATTAATGTCAAAGGCAACAATTCCTTCATATGTAGGGGTAAAAAGTTACGTTTTAGCCACGGTTGACCTTCAAGAGGAAGTAGGGCAAGGAAGTGATTAATGGAACAATCTTACCTTACCTTGTTGTGGGTATGTAACCATAGAGCTTTTTGTTGTCAGTGACTTACTCAGAAATCACTCCAATATTTTTCAGCATAGTGCAGCATTAGTTAGATCAGCCCTTCTCTGTGCTCCCTTCTAACTGCATTAACCTGTTGTCCTTGAATTTCTCCTTCAAGTTGTGAACAAACAGCTCTTGTGGAAGTGGAAAATGTGGTTATTGATTTAGTCATGAATAACTGAATGTGTGCCTGAATGTATGAACCAACACATGAATGGATGTTATTAGTATTGTATATTGTAGACAACCTTCTTAATTTTAAGGAAATTTGCACAAGAGTCAGACAAACATGTAAACATTACTTCTCAGGCTTTAGAACCTTTTGAGTCTATCTGTATTTATGTGCTAGTGTATGCCACAGTGCATTGTAGAGCCAGATACTGTGGTGAGGCACTGGAAGAGGTTGCCCAGGGAAGTCGTGGATGCCCCGTCCCTGGAGGTGTTTGAGGCCAGGTTGGATGGGGCGTTGGGCAGCCTGATCTAGTGGGATGTCCCTCTCTATGGCAGAGGGTTTGGAACTAGATGATCTTTAAGGTCCCTTCCAAACCTAACTATTCTATGACTCTATACCTCTAAAAGCACACGACACTCCTTTCTGGAGTAATATACAGGAGTGGAAAACAGACACTGGAAGTAGACACACTTGTGAGGACATTTCACCCTAAGAAAATTAGAATGCACTTGCAGAGCATATCCCAGGAAAACCGTGGGCAGTGTGAAGTAGGTACGTATTCAGGCCCCTCCTATATCAAGACTGTAAATGCAACTTTTTTTTTAAGTGTTCTATGTCAGCTTTTAGGTGAAATATGTCATGTATAGTCATGCCTTATATTTATCTGTGCGTGGTTGCCTTTACTTGTCCTAGAATATCTTCATTTCGCCAAAACCTGTGCTTTCTAGGGGCTTCTCTACATAGTAGTTCTAGTTATCCTACTAGCTTTATAGTTACTGTGCTGTAGAGTGTAAAAAAAATACTGTTATACTATTAATGCAATACAAAGAGAAAGTGCTTGTATCAGGACACCTTATTTTGATGCTAAATGGAAGTACATTTTGTCTGATAAGAGACCATCTAACACCAACTTGTTAAAATCAAAATTGAAGGTTTATTTGCTTAATTAATTTGGTATAAGCAGCCACCTGATAACAAAATTAAAATGGTACAAAAATTATGTCTAAACCAGCCTCAAGGGGAAAAAAATGAATTACATCTTTGTACAGGCATGGTTTTCTGATAGTTAATATTAACTAAATGTTAACCAAATCAAAGGCCCATTAGCTGAAAGTTGGAAATTGTGTGAAGAGGTAGAAATGTCATTACACAGTCTACTACAAGATTCTTTTCCAAAGGAACAGCTAAAAAGGAATTAATATTTATTTTAACAGCTGGACACTTATCTTTTCTTTAGATGATAAATTTTGAAATCCAGAGAAAAAGGAGAAGGGAGGATGTTTTCTTACTGTGATTGAGAGAAACAGTGTGCTAAGCAACAGCGAGCAGTTTGTGTTAGCTGTGGCAAAGCAAATTGTTGCTAAGCCCTGGCAACTCTAGTATTAGCATAATCAGAGAGACCAAGGAAATCATACAGATTAAAGCTGCTTATATTTTTTCATTAGAAATGCACAATTCATCAGGCTCCTGATAGGTACACTTCAGTTAGCCAATAGTTACCAAGGTAAATATATCATAATTTGATCAGTGTTTCTTCCATCCTGATGTTTCACCAACTGCAGAGGAGAAATGTAGTTGCTGTCATAGCTGGGAGAGCAAGCAGAGGGGATATGGTAACTCTGACGAGTCAGGGACTGCAACTGTATTTTTGCCTGGTCCATTATTTGTCAGGAAAGTAAATTAAGCTTCACTTCCCTGATTAAATTTCCAACAAAAGAAAGAAAGAATTAGAGGAATATAATGAAATCTGAAGCTGTTGTAATCCCTTTGGAAATTACAGTATTGCAAATAATTCAAAACCTCCATTGTGACCCTTCTGCCATTCTATTAAGTCAAAATAAAAAAAGTACAAACTCTGGACTGGTTTTGTTTGCCTCATGATTCTTTTGACTTTCAGGGATCTATTTATTCTGAAATTTGTGTGAGGTCACTATAAAACTTTTCCTGAGTTTCTTTGTATTCAGAAGTAGTGACAGGTCATCTTGATGTATGTATTGTAATGAAGAAGTGAGAATGTAATTCTTTAAGAAATATATGAATATCTATTTCAAAGGAGTCTTTTTTAAGATTGGTATTTTAAAACTAGTCATTTATTAAGCCAATCAAAGAAAAAAATTGTTTTCTTTGAATTGAATTTTTAAGTTGTCATATTTCCCTTGCCTTTGATAATAGCTGAAGAACAGAGAAGATGATAGTATTTATATACCACGATTTCTAAGCAGGTTACTGATAATACAAGCAGGCAAATTCGACTGCCTCAGACACCTTTCTCTTTCCCTTTTCAGGTTTAGTGTATTAATTTTTCTCACGGCTTTTCCGTTTCTCCTTAAGGGTATTGCATACGTAATAGTAATCTCTTACTGACTAATTTTGTAGCAGCAGGTAGAAGTAACTGAAAGCATCTAACAGCTCAGTATTCTACCTTGAATGTATTTTGTAGGTCAAGTCTACGTCCTCTGATGCTCTTAAGGCTTCTAAATGGTAATAATTTCTTTGGTGGTTTGGCATCCTTGACAGTGTTGAAGTAAGGTATTTTCTATCCCTTCACTGGATGTCTGCCTTGTAATGTGCATAGCCTTCTTTTAACCTTTGCTCAATCTCTTAGATTAAAATGCAAGATTTAAGGATAATTATAAAATGCCTGCTTTGTAATTTACCTTAAATTACTAATATATATACTCTCTGTAGCAACTCCATTTGAATTTAGGCTTTGTCAGGGAATCATTATGCCTACAGATAATTATCTAGTATTTTTCCCAGGCTGTGTAACAGATATCATCATCACAGCAACGCAGCTTTGTTGTTCAGTGTCAGGTGAATTACATTTCTCTCTGAAGCAGTTACCATTAAAGACCTTGAAATGAAACTTTGATTATTTGCTGATTGCTTTCACTGTAACAAAACAAAACTCCAAACATTTTATGTATTCTTTGTCGTCCACATACTAGAAATTAAATGAAGTTGTCTCTTTGCCTTTCTGGCACAATGAACATTCATACTTTAAAAGCAGTTAAAGCAATTATGCTTTAGAGTATCTTTTAGGATCACCAGGTTAATCAGAGAAGTGTTAGTGACTGAATTCTGTACACCCTGCTGTAATATTCATAAATATAAAATCAATTAGAAGCTCGCATCTCTTAATATTTTGGAAGATGGCGTTGGTCAAATGACCTTGTTTGCGCTTTCCTGTCTTTCCTCCCTTTCTGGCAAGGCATGCCTCTGCTGTCAGAAGGCTGCATATTTTACAAACATGACCCACAGCAAATAAATCCCTTGCCTGCGACCCAGCTGCTGGTGCAGTGAGGTGGCACCCCCTCCTCTGCACCTGGGAAACTCTCAGATGTTTGCATAGAGACGAATATGCCTTCCATCGTAAATCTGACCTTGCCCTCTATATCAGCCAAACTATGTAAACCGCATTTTGTAGCTGAATCACTGAGTGACACATGGAAGTTTTATTCACTAGCAAATGGGAAATAAGTTATGTTAGCATTCTTATCTCGGGCCCGTGAGCTCACCTTCCCAGGGGCATTCTTTGCAGCTTACCAAGAATATTAAGAGGTCTTTGTACTGTAAATCCTTTCACGTGCTTCACTAATATTGCTTCAGATAGAGACTTAGTTGCTACAGCTGTCTCCTGGGCAACATCAGTTAAAATCCTACTTCTAAGAGGGCCCCTGGGAATTGGTTTCCTGTCAGAGCCTGTTGATTTCTGAGCTGAGCCCTTTTCTTGTCAGCTAATGGGTACAAATTGAGGAAATGGGCAGCGTGTTAGAGCAGTGTGAATAAAGGAAGTTTTGCTAAATGAGGTGGGTGGTAGAACCATCTGGACATCTGAAAACTTGCCTATTTCTCAGATAGATAATTATCTAATTTCACTATTATTAGGTATGCAAAATCCAAACAGCAACATCTCTGCCTGTGACTTAAAATACAACATCAAAATGCCTGGGTCTTCTACATATCAAACTGGTTATTATTTCTCTTTGCTGCATTATTTTGTAGTTGCAATATTTATTGATGCTTCTTGTACTTTTACTTATTCACAGCTCTATGCAAGTTACGATCTGTCACTTTTCCTTTAATGATGCTTAAACAAAGCCTTTTATATCTACTTACAAATTAATGATAGTTTTGAAGGCTTTCCAGAGGATATTTATTAGTGCTTGTTCACTATTTTAAATTTTGAGTAGTATGAAAACAATGGTGGACTGCTTTTATAATGGGATCCAGTCTTTAAACCCCACTACAAAATCAGGGGTAGCTGCAAGATGGATTGGAAAAGAGTGGTGAAACAGCATGGTTTTTAGCCCTGCCAGCCCAGCACACAGAGCATTTTCCTGGAATCAGAGTAAAAGACTACTCTTTGTTGCTATCTCTATGCAAATTCATAGGGAGACAAATTTTCCAACTGAATAATAAGTTGTAGGGCTTTTACTGTCTTGACAGCAGTTGTTTTTCATCTGAGAAACTTGATAACATTGAGAGAAAAGGCCAAATATAAACCCATAGTGTCGATGCACTTTGCATCTTTAAAGTACTTGCATCATTTCTGGGAAACATGATATTTACATAATGCCCATTTATTTGCTTAACTTTAGTAGACACTTTTTGAAGTGAAAAATAGATTTTCCTTCAAAACGCATCTATATAAACTTTTATTTTAGATTTATTAATGAAAGGCATCAAATGTCGCATTTTAGATAGTTTGTCAAGGGGAAGGAAAGAAGGACAGAGTAAGAAGGAAAACACCAAAGGATGACAAGGACAAAAATTTGAAGTCTGAGGTTACAAGTACTCAAAATGGGGAAAAAAAAAAAAAATCTTTCTTTTATTTATTTATTTTTAAACATTTTTTGCCTTCAAGTTAAAAGTTCCTTCCCGTTGCCCCATCAATTGTGTAGTCTTTGGTAACATAAAATTAACAGTAAGTGTTCCAAATTTGATTATTAGTTATCATTATTTACTAAATGCCTGGCTATTAAAAGCAGGCATGCTTACTTTGGATTAAGTTTGCAATCCCAGTACTAACAAAACCAGGATATATTTCATCAGTTTATGGCACTTGATTAATCAGATGCAGAGAAAATTGATTCTCTGTTTTTCTACAAAATGCCTTTTCCTCCATTGCATACAGAAATATGCATGCCTACTCCAAAACCACATGGACAACATGGTGTGATGTTCTCTGAAATGCAATTTATTTGGGTGTAAAAGCAGAAGAAGGAAAAAAAAAAGTTTTAGAATCTTGTCTTCAGTGACAGATTTCTACCATGTTGTGCAAATTTAATGCTGCTTTGAGTACTTTTCTCTTCCAGGTCGCGTTTTATCTAATCAGTTATTTCCAAATTTGACATTCGTTATTTAATGAAAAATACTAAAAATAATAATTAGGATATTAGAAAATTCTGTCAGCTGGGGCTCTTTGAGGTCTTTGCCTTGTTCTGGTGTCCCCATGCATATATTGATGTCATGAAAGGGCTAACAGCTCCTGGAAGCTTTTTGCTGTCTATGAAGGCAGCACAGCAGAACAGTCTGGTTCGTGTTGAATTTGAAGCATGAGGAATTGCACTGGCTTCATAAGGAAGGAAGAAATAGTTGGTTTTTATGTAAGTAATGAAAGCAAGCTACTCTTGCCCTTCTTTTTAAGAACAAATAAATATGAATTTCTGTGCTATTTTCCCTACCTCCCTCATGGGTTCAGAGAAGTCAATATTTTCAATGGTGCATTACTCAGAGTTTTGCAGATACCAGTTCCTCAGCAACTTCTATTGTATCTCAGGGCAGGCCACCTAAAGAGCTACTTTACACTCTACTTGTAGATCATCTGTTTAATTAATGCCTCACTTACTGACAGCAAATTTTCTATGACATAAGGTACGGAGTCCAACAGTGGAGAATCTAAAGGTGAAAATATAATAATAGCAACAAAAACAATAGAATCATAGAATCACTAGGTTGGAAGGGACCCACTGGGTCATCGAGTCCAACCATTCCTAACACTCCCTAAACCATGCCCCTCAGCACCTCCTCCACCTGTCCCTTAAACTCCTCTAGGGAAGGTGACATAACTACCTGCCTGGGCAGCCTATTCCAGTGCCCAATGACCCTTTCAGTGAAAATTTTTTTCCTTATGTCCAACCTGAACCTCCCCTGACAGAGCTTCAGGCCATTCCCCTTGTCCTGTCCCCTGTCACTTGTGAGAAGAGCCCAGCTCCCTCCTCTCCACAACCTCCTTTCAGGTAGTTGTAGAGAGCAATAAGGTCTCCCCTCAGCCTCCTCTTCTCCAGGCTAAACAACCCCAGCTCTCTCAGCTGCTGCTCCAGCCCCCTCACCAGCTTTGTTGCTCTTCTCTGGATACGCTCCAGAGCCTCAACATCCTTCTTGTGGTGAGAGGCCCAGAACTGAATGCAGTACTCGATGTGTGGTCTCACCAGTGCTGAGTACAGAGGGAGAATCATCTCCCTGGACCTGATGGTGACCCCATTTCTGATACAAGCCAAGATGCCATTGGCCTTCTTGCCCACCTGGACACACTGCTGCTCATCCAGTGGTCGAGTCATTTTGTCATAGAAGGTGATCAGGTTAGTTTGGCAAGACCTGCCTTTCATGAACCCATGTTGACTGGGCCTGATCACCCGGTTCTCTTGCATGTGCTTCGTGATAGCACTCAAGATCACCTGTCCCATGACTTTCCTCGGCACACTGGAGTCAGACTGACAGGCCTGTAGTTCTCTGGATCCTCCCTGCAACTCTTCTTGTAGATGGGCACAACATCAGCCAGCCTCCAGTCTAGTGGAACTTCCCCAGTCAGCCAGGACCGCTGGAAGATGGTGGAAAGGGGTTTCGAAAGCACATCCGCCAGCTCCTTTAATACTCTTGGGTGGATCCCATCCGGCCCCATAGACTTGTGGGTGTGTGTCTGGGCAAGCAAGTCTCTAACTGCCTCCTCTTGGATCATGGGAGCCTCATTCTGATCCTCTAACTCCTGGGTTTGTACACAGGGGGAACAACTTCCTTTGCTATTAAAGACTGAGGCAAAGAAGGCATTAAGTACCTCAGCCTTGTCTTCATCCCTTGTCACTGTTGTAACAATAATAACAACAAAACAATAATAATATTACTTCTTCTAATAGGGAAAATGAGACAGGAAAAGACCTACTTTCAACTAAGACATGAGAAAATACCATGTACATTTAAGGGAATCGAAAGACATTGAAGAAAATAACACACTGTTATTCATATGTATTATTTCTAATGAATAACAGAAGGAAATAGGAGGGACTTGTGTTCCTTTATCAGAAGAACTCCCAGAGGTGATAAATCATACAGGATTAGGCAGGACTTTTAGGCTTTTTATGTCCTCTCTGCAGTTCAAATAAACCAACAGAGTTGTTTGCAAATGAATTAGTCCCAAGAAGAGGACAAAGCAGGTTTTTTTAACTTCCTGCTGATATAGTCTCCAATACCGCTGAGCTGAACTTCTGCACCCACCACCTGCCCAGGGCAGCTTGAATACTTACCAGGAAAGGGAAGAGTCCAGTTTAATGCCTCTTCCCTACTCCCACCCCTACACTGAATACCAAAAACTGTCTTATCTCCCTCCTGTTTCCTGTTTCACCCTCAATATATTGATGCATTTCAGTGTAAAGTATGCTTCCCACACATGCTCCATAAAGAGCTGCAGCAATAAACTCAAATCCATTAGTCTTTAACTGGCAACTATTTAAACTGGCATAAGATCAGCCAAATATTCCCTAGTGAATCTGTATCTTAAAAGTGCCATAACCCTTCCACTTTTGACTGCACCTTCTGTCTCACATCAGGAGAGTGTCATACAGCCATTGCACATAACCAGACAAAAAAGACAGCACACAGATGTTACAGTTTTTCTAGGTTTCTCAGACTGATGAATGAACCTTAATTTCAGTGAATTCTGGAAACAGGGAATGCACTACTGCAGTAAAAATGACTGTTACGATATGGACACAGTACAGAGTGTAAACCAGATTGTGGTACTCATCTAGTACCTGTCTAACAGCCACACATATTGTCATAGCTATGTCACAAATTACAAGTCATTACAGGTATTCAAAGGAGTGCTAATTCTATCAAATAAATATTAATCTGAATATTGATATAGATAGTGCTAGTAATTTTGGGGAACCATATTTTATGACTAATTGAACTTCTCCTTCTATATATTTGTGCTTCTATATATTTGTCTGTTTGGTAAATCCAAGTTTTCCTCAAAGCATCAGCATTTCCGTAGTCATGATGCCATTGGGATTATTAAATAATATACAATTCAAGAATATAGACAAAGTCACCATTTTTTTCCTTAGAGTTTACTGTGCTTGGCTATCAGATCTTATTCTGTAGACAAAAAGGGAAAATTTGATTTTGTTTTTCCATTTTCTTATTTAGCTTCTTGTACCTTTTGGTGGTGCTCAGATCAAATGACTTTGGGAATTCTCTTCCCTACTGTGCTAGTTCAGAATCACACTATTAAAGATACAGTTGCATACGAGATTATTTCTATGATGAAGTTTCCGACGAACTCTAGTGAATCAAGCAGAGGAGGAAGGAGAGGTCGAGAATCATAGGAGGCAAATAGCAATCTGTAAAGGAAGCAATGGTGTCAGGGATATTGATAGCCCAGTGGACTGTGACAGGTGTAGTTACGTTCAGTCTCTGTGGGAGATCTATGGATACAGCTGGATGCTCTGGAAGAGGAGCTGGGAGAAGTAGCTGTACACTGAGATTTGCAGAGTTTCAAGACAAAGCTTGTTGATTTTCTTAGAACTGCAGCTGCTGGGCAAGTCAGAACAGGTCGAACAGGGAAGATAGGTTTAAGATGTAGCAGATGTAAATTTGTTTCTTATTTGTGTGAGCTCTGAATTTGGCTTTGAGTGTGTTTGTGCTGAGCTTTGGGGAATTTTAGACAGAAGGATCCCTTAAGTTGTATCTGTGAAATATGTAAACTCATATTTGCCTGTGTACAACAGCAGAGAAATTGCATAGTTACCAATATTTCAACTCTCTGGTCTCACTTTTGAACTGGTTTTAGTACAATATAAGTGCTGGAAGTGACACAAAGAAGCACAAGATTTTTGGATACTGCCCCTCTGCTTTTACTTCTAGACAAACTTTCTTGCCCCAGATTTTCCTGAATCTTTTTGTAAAAGTAATTTTTTTTGTCTGAAGTCAGTGGTAGTATGTTGCTACATATTACATACTAGGTGCAATGACTGTACATGTTAAAAGCAACAAGTAGGTAGTTTTTAAATAATCAAGTTTTAAGGTTGAAAATATTATTTTTGTAATTACTTTTAACACATACAGACAGCATACAGTATTTACAGATTATCATCCGGGCACATTGAAGGTTTGGTTGATTAAAAGTCCTCGTTGCCTCTAGGCAGAAGTTTGTTCAATCCAAAAGAATTTATGTGAGGACAGGACTACAAGGACACAATTTGGGGATGCATGCTAATAAGGTAAAAAATTTATTCATTGAAGTTAGTGCAGTTGAGTGATTATTTTTGTTCAGCAGGAATCATGCTAACAACTCAAATGTAACTTTCAAATTAAAATAGAAATAATATGAAAATCTACTGAAGCTGTTGGCTAAAATTATCTCATTAAAACACCAAGGTGTTACTCCAGAAGGGACTTGGGCTTTCTCATCCAAGCAGTATTCAATTTTGAAGCTACAAAAATAAGGTCCACGGTACTTAGAGAGCTTCTGATGCTCCTTGTGAGACTTTTTTATAGACTTGGCTACATAGATTTAACCAAGAGGGAAACTAGTTCCACTGTTCACCTCCTGAAAAACAATTCCGTGGCCTAGTGCTTCATGTCTAGCATTATTTTATTTTCTCCAGATTGCTTGAGGTACTAGTGGGAATTGTGGGTGTGGTAAGGATTTTCAGGAGAGATGGCCTTACCTGTAGCAGCAGCTGGAGACATGTGGAATGCACTGAAGTGTCAAATGTCATCACCCACTTTGGCTTGGCAACTGGATCCCATGCTCGGTTTCTTCTCCATTCTTCCTGAACCCAGGCAGACATCAGTCTTTCACAAACTGGAAATACTGCTGGTATATTCCCTTTCTTTTCAAGTTTTTTTTTTTGTGATTAAGATACTCGCTGATGGTTTTGGAAACCAAAGTTCCCTGATTAGGATACTCAGACACGTCTTCAAGAGTCTGTTAATCATCCAGCAACCCTGGAGAGAAGAGGCAGAATTTGGCACATCAAGTTGTTTTGGTTTTGTTTTTTTCCAGCCCCCCCACAACCCCCCCAAAATGTCTCGATTCTCCGAGAAAGTAGAAGGAGAAGGAAAAGGTTAGAACACTTTGGTGGGATTACAGAGACTTGCTTTTACTTTCATTCTTTTTTTTTTTTTTTATTTTGGTCACTGACTGTTTAAAGAGTGAGTGAAGAACAAATAAGAGGAAAATGTTATACTAAGTGCCATTAAAATGCAAAAGCAGTGTGGAATACATTCAAGGACTACTTATTTAGACAAATGCTATCACTTGAGTTTTATCTCATTAAAAGATACTTAAAAGCTTGTCAAAAGAATGCTTCTAATTCAGGCTATGCAATTAGTAACGAAAACTAACCTAAATTTGGTTAAAATAGTTTAAGCTTAATAAACAATAGAGACATAGTTCTTTGAGCTAGGATTAAGACTGAATGGGAAATGATTGCAATTAAACAGAAATTAATAAGAGGAAGAACTCTCCCAGTGTCGATTAAAGCCTACATGTAAATGTGGTATGGAGCTACATCCCTGCTGTAGTTCGGCTTCCTTGGAATTGTATGAAGGAGCAAGTTCTGTAAATTGTTGATTCCAAACAGCCTAATTTACATTCAAGGTAAAACTAGCTGCTAGTAAATATAATCCCTATTTTACTAAGAAACAATTTGAATTTTTTAGTGCCGAGTCCAATATAATTTCAGTCTCATTTCAGCTCACAATGGCTTTTGATCTCCACATAATTAGACTTTTCCTAGAAATCCCATTAACAGACACAATTAAATCATTGAGTAATTGCCAGAATTCGAGTGAACACTAAGTACAGCCAACTCATTTTGAAAGCTCTGAAGGAGTAGTGCCTTGCAGAGCTGCTATGTGAATGCCGACTCAGGGCTAGACTTCTGCTTAGGCAAAGTGAGCTGCTGGGAACAAAGTGTTAACTTTCCTAATACAGACACACAAAAGCAGGTTTAGGGAGGAGAGAAGGGGAGAGAGGAAGCAAGAGGTACTTAAGGAAGCTGTAGCTCCCACTGCACCAGCTGGTGGTGCGTGTCCTGATTGTAATGTGTTAGGAGAATGGTGTGGTGCTATGTAAGTACTCTGGCTGACGAATTGAGGAAAGAAAAGTTATGAGTAGTCTGGACTCCTTTTTGAAAAGAGTATCTATATTGACGTAAAACAAGAAATATTAATCAAGGAACTTGCTCTCCAAAATGAGTCCAGAATTAAAATTTTAGAAGTGTCAAGCACAGAAATGAAGAGCAGAGTTGTTCCTCTAGTTATGTCAGCATCACTAAACTCAGCAGAGCCAGGACTCTTGCTTGAGCGCTGTTACACAATCACCCTTAGAGTTTGTTAACACACATCCTGGTAGACCTTTTGGTTGTGCTAACACATTTCCAGGCGATATCCATGCTTATTTCAAAGATATTTTGATCAGGACCTATTCCCAATAAGCAGCACAGACAGGAGCACCCAGTTTGTGATGTGAAGGGGTTTAGCTGTGGGGACACAAGTTCTGCTAACCATTTAATCCCAAGACTTGAGTCTTTGCCCTTATTATTTAGCAGAATGATTTTGCACAGGAATAGATGAACCTGCTTGCAGTAGTTGCACATTCCTACATTTTAGCTATGGCAGGAATAAGCAATGCTGTGGGTTTTTCACAGTATATACAACTTACTATTTTATTTTGTTCCATAGATTTTTGGTATTGTTTAATATCACAGTGAGATGTTTTGGTGCATATAGTAGTGCACATCAAAAGAATCCCATTTATAACACTACTCTGTCTCCATCACTGAACTAGTGATAATATTTTGATGGCTCTTTCTGAGAACTGTTATTGTTTGTAGAGCAATTAATCTAATTTCAAGCGATATTACTTCCAAAAGTGAATTCAATAATTTAAAAAATATTCCAAAGTGTTTATTAAAGATTTCAAAATGTGGGATGTAAGCACAAGATTCAGATAGATTTTATTAAGTTTGCCATTAAAACAAGAAACATTACATTGTGAGATGTGAAAATATAGATATTCAGGCATAGCTCACCTTTTTTCTCTTTGTAGGGGTTCTGGTGTAGTACGACGCTCCGTTGCTTAAGCACTTTCTGTTTCATTTTTACATTTACTATAACCTGCTAATTTATGCCTCTGGAACTTGGAAAATCAAGTTATAGGCAGTTAGCAGGTCATATTCCTCTGTCTGCTGCCTGTTTTCTCACCCCGATCTTCACTCTCTCTGCTGTTTGCATTCTGGATGATTCTGCTGGCCTCTTAGCTGGGTGATACATCTCATATAGGTAGATTTAAGCAGTTTGTATCGGTGAGTAAACACTGCTTAATAGACCTGCAACTACTATGCTTCCTAGGATTTAATGCATGCCACAGACCTACAGACTGCTGCAATATGATCACGGAATAATTGAATAAAATAGCCTGAATCCTGCAAACAGAAATTGTAGTACCACTTTTTATGCTCTGAAATCTAAGAGAATATAAGAATTTGAATTTCATATTTATTTGTGAAATCTTATATGAGGCCTTATATGATATTTTTTCTAAAGTAAATATTCTTCATATGTTGTAAAACAGATCAAAGATGTAGCTTCTTTGTTAGCTCTGCAGTTTGGTTGGGACTGGAAATTTGACCTACTCAATAAAATGTGTGGTAGCTATTAGCACTTCCAACAATAGGCATCATATGGGCAGCACAGTCAGTGTGCAGTTAGTTTTCCAGGCAAGTAAGTGAAAAGGCAACCAAGAAACCCAGTAATTTAAATAGATATAATACCTCAGGTAACCAAGAGTGACAAGGGTCACTGGAAGGACAGGTAGAATACTAGAAGACTAAAAGACAAGGGAACATAACTTCAAAAAATGAAACTGGATCAGAAAATACAAGAATAAATTAATGTAAGCAGACTTACAAAAGGAAGAGGTATGTAAGAATAGGAGCAGAAGGATGAGAATTATAATGGGCTGTGTGATACGCAGATTATCAGTAACCAAACAGAAACTTTACAACATCAAATCATGTGTGGACAATGAGACAAATCTCACTCTACAGCTAGGAGTTTAGGGCATAATGTTGCAGAAGAGCAGATATTGCATATGTAAGCACTGTAACAGCTTAACAAATTGTTAGGACATAAGAAAAGATGAAAATTTTAGGGTGAATATAATAGTCTGTGTTACCTAACAGCCTAATGTTTACTGGCTAATAGAAGATTTTAGGGAAAGAAATAAGAGATAGAAAAGTACAGAAAAATCCTTCCTGTTGAAAGTTCAGAAATCAGTGGTTTAGGAACTTCCAGAGTTCAGACTGAAACAAATCAACAACCCAGGGCTAAACATCTCATTAATTTTCCATGAAGCAAATCCTCCTGAAATTTTGGAAACAATTCCTTTTTTTCATGAATGAACAGTTCTTGATACTGTTTACACTTTAACTACTCTCATACCCTGTGACAATGGTAATTTGATTATTTGTCAAAAGAAAAACAGTTCTTGTGTTTTGCAGATTTTTGGCTGTTCACTGGTCCTTGTCTTAGTTATGAAAAAGAGAAAAACCGATTCCTTGTTCCTCTTCTCCATATCATTTCGCAGGGCAATCTTATAGCAGCCTTACAGTACTTAAAGGGGACCTAAATGAAAGCCAGGGAGGGACTCTTTATCAGGGAGTGTAGTGATAGGACAAGGGATAATAGTTTTAAGGTGAAGAGGGGAGAATTAGGAATAAATTCTTGTGAGGGTGGTAAGGCAGTAGCACAGGTTGCGCAGAGAAGTTGTGGATGCCCTATCCCTGCAGATGTTCAAGACCAGGTTGGATGGAGTTGTGAGCCACCTGATCTAATGGTAGGCATCGCTGCCCATGGCAGGGGCTTGGAACTGGGTGATCTTTAAGTTACTCTCCAACCCAAATTGTTCTATGATTCTATGACTTTTTTACTTTACAGATTCCTACGTTTTCTGATTTCAAAGCAAATTCATTGTGGTGGTCTGCTTCTCAATTTTCATAGGTGTCATTCCTAATTCCGATCATTCTAGTCAAACTTTTGTAAATTTTCTTTATTCTTTTGAGATGGGGCAATAAGAATTGCAAACTACAAATCCATAGAAAGGCATTTGTTTTCTTTCAGCATTTCTTTCTTAACAGTTCCTAGGATTCTGTTTGCTGTTCTGATCACTAATGAGAACCACTAAATCTTCAGGGGATGTTCAACAATATTCACAACATCTTTCTTATATGGCAACAGATAATTTAATGAGTCATGTATGTATGGTGATAATTGTTTTTCTCCATGTATGTTAATTCACATGCTTTTTTATTGGACACTGAAATTAAAGGTAAAATTCAATCCCTTAACAACAAGAATTCCTTCATTAATTTTTTACTCTCAACTTTATTTTTGATTACCGTGAATAATTTTGAAATTGTGAATACAAATCATTTATTCTTGGCATGTGAAACTTCTTCTGGTTTTAGCTGAAAAATACTTCCAAAGCTTTTTGGAGTTCTAGTTCTCTGTTTCATCCATTTCACTCATCTCCTGTGCTCACTGAGTTTATGAACATAGCCAATAATAATTTTGTGAAGTCTGATCAAAAAAATAGCGTTGAATCTTCCATAGTTATTATGGGTCTACTAATTTTGTTCTGTGTTATGCTATCAATGTGTTAAGTAGAAATCAGGTACACTACAGTACTTAAAAAATAGGCGTTACCCTTACTACTACTACTACTACTACTACTGCTGCTGCTACTATCTGTTGTCCACTGATACTAAGGCGGCTTTGAATGATAGCTTAGTACTTTCCTAGAAAAACTGAGTGATGTATTCAGTTTGCGGTGGATTTTTTTTCTGTCTCAAATCTCTTCTATAGATATTAATATTTCAGTAGAGCAAGTTCTTCAGGTGCCTTTGCATTTAAATTAACATTCCAGTTTTGTAAGCTTTCTGAGATGTTTTGTAGTCAACACTGATGCAATGAAGTAATTTAGTTTTTTTCCTCTGACCTTATTGTCAGTAAGTGCACTTTTTACACCTTGCTTATCTGTCAGCATCGCTGAGTCTTTGCCAGGATTCCTGCCAGTGTTGGGGCCATGATGAATATCTGGTACTTGATACAGAAAGAGATCAGAAACCAAAACAGGGATGTAGACAGACGAGAAACATCGTTGCAATAAAAATAAAGAAGATAAAGACATTTCGGATGTCTTTGATGAGTGCTATGTATGAATTACTGAAGCAAGAAAAAGAGGCGTTTAGTAAACAAGAAAGGAGCTGGCAAGGTCCTAGAAACAAATGAGGCAAGATTTAAAGACTTACGGAGAAAGGACAGAGGTGGTGATTCTGAAAATGAAAATATTTCATTATTCTGAAAAATGGGTCACTGTTTCCAAAGTCTTCACTGAACACTGGACCAAGTCAACTGGAGATATGACTTTTGCTACTTTAACAGCTCATCTAATTGTCAGCTTCATGTCACACAGAATGAACAAGTGATGTCTCTTGAGGGCCATGCTTGAACCCTAGTAAGCCTCTCCCTTTCTGTTGACAGTGCACAGCTGTTTGACCCTGGTGGTTGGTATGAAATCAATGAGATTAGTTGGTGTTTGACATCCCTGCTATTCAAGCCGTGTGTCTAGCGTGGATTTTAAGAGAGAAAGTCTCTAGATATTTTAGGGTAAACATTTTTCTTACTCTTCTGAGCACCTCAGTTTCTTCATTTGCATAATATGGGTGATAATATTGATCTGTGTTCAAGGAACTGTGAATTTCTGTTCTGTTATTCGTAGCTGTTGGGTCCAAATGATTCCCTGCAGGAATGTTAATATTCATAAAGCTCAAAATGGAAGCCTCCACAAATGCTGAATGCTTTTCTTTTTTATTCTTTGTCACCAAGACAGAATATATGGTTTGGAAGAGCCCAGGCTTATATGGGGTTACTGCTAAGAACATTGCACACTCAAAATTAATTGCCTGACTTTTCCTATCCTTTGCATTTCACTTTATGTGTGAATATCAGCAAAGGTTGTAAAAGGTTTGTGAAAGTACAGAATAGCAGATTGCAATGTCAAATAGTGAAAGATGAGTACTTGCTGAACATGTAAAAAGAATGATGGAGAGGGAAGATTAAAATCTAGTTGGCACTTTTAGCTAGTAATAATCCAGAGGGGTATATAGATGTCTTAGCTGCTGGAAGCCTCATGTAAATGCTGTCTTTATATTTCGGCTTTCTGCTGAGTTTCTTTTGTGTCTCAGCTGTTCTCAATGTAGTCTGTCTTCTTTTGCCATCCAGCCTTACTGCATATAAATTTTGTTACCCAGGGAAAATTTTAAGGAAAACTACATTGACGAAAAGGCATGTGACATTTTTTTGCCTAAGCGTTGAGTGTAAAGCTGTCCTATATGCCCACTGAAGGAAATGGCCTTATTTTAGCAGGGTAAATAACATTCTTGGCTCAGATCCTGGAGAAGTTTGAGGGCAGAAGACAATTGCATACAGTACTTATACATTATTAAATATTCTGGTATCTGTGACCTTTGTTTCAATTCTCTTTTCCCTCTTCTCCCCGCTACTTCCACCCTTTTCCTTAAGTAAGATTATGGAACACGTGTCAACTATCACAACTGTTAGCTTTTAGCCAGACAAACCTGTACCCAGGTTAAGTTCATAAACAAGATAAACTGTAAAGAATCTGTAGAGAATAAAAATATTTTTATTCTAAATATTAAAATAAACCAGTCTATAAATCATGTAGTCTTCCTTTATTTATTTTTTTTTTAATTTTTACACATAATACATTTACAAACGAAACACTGATTTTATTCCTTTCTAAAGGAATAAACACAGTCTAGTCTGTGTTTTTAGGCTGGTTTTAGGCTAGGAACCTCTTTTTTTGTTCTGTATTTCAGAAGCCAGACTGGGATAAAGGTTAAACTTTGTAAAAGCAACAATATGTTTTGTTTTGGTTTGGTTTGGGTTTTTTTGTAACTATGTATCTGTAGCTGCTGAATTCCTGATCTTGTCACTTATTTTGTGTGTTCACTCTGTGTAGTAGTAGCAGTAATAATAGCAGCCTGCTTCTGCTTTTTCTGCCATATTAAATGTAGCCTTTTCATAAAAATGTGATTATTTTTTATTATCTTCCTTTAAAAGCTTAGTTTCCACTTCTGAATTTGTTAGAGTTCATATTTGTTAGAGTTCAGTTAATTAGTTATCTGAACTGAATCACTCTTTTTACATACAGAACTCTCACCCTCCTTTCTCCAATCAAAATATGCTAGGATTTGATATATATCTGGATTAACTGGGTTGATAGGAATTACAATGTTCTATTCTTCATGCTTAAAGAAATGAGTAAGTATTGGCAAAATGCAGGTGCAAATGCAGTGACTTCCTTTCCTGCTATCATTTAATTTTGTTAATATAATGGTTACTTCTGGAAAGTATTTATTGTTGTGCTAAAATCTGAAATGACTTGGCTTTGTACATTGCACTCCACTGATATTATTTTGGTGGAATTATCTAGTATTGTAGATGTCCATTATTATCACTCATGCTAGGTGATGATTTGCAATTATATTCTATGTATTTTTATAAACTATCATAGCATGAATCATTAACATAAATACTTTCCTCATCCCAGTCTGTTCTTGTTAATGTTGTTCTTTACAATAGAAGGACCTAACTTATAATTCAAAATGGTCCATGTCGTCAGATCCTGAAAATGTAGGCCTGAAGATATGGTTCTGCATATGGAAAACCTTGTACCCTTTATGTTATTTTAGCTAAGAACATATGGTCACGTCATTTTTAGCGTTTAGTCCTAGTGCCCTTGTCATTTGCACAGATACTGAAAGCTGCTAAAATGATGTACGTTAGTGGAACTAAGACAGTATCTTTAGTGGCAAGGTACACAAATTGTGTGTCAGATCCCTTCGCTGGCTTGCTTTATAGCCTGGATTAACTCACATGATCTTTTCATGCCTTCATTTCTCCCAAGTTCTGAATGTCATTGAAACCTTTGTATTTATAATGCACTGATTTGAAAGCTAGCAATCTCTCTTGCCTTTGCAGAGAGAAGACACATTATGCATGCAGCAAAGCCAGGCAATGTTCTATCATTTTCTTCACCCTAAAGCAGATGAAGAAGGCACTCCCAAAGAGTTAGATTCATCCTCCTTCACTTCAGCTGCCAATACATTTGGGTGGCAGAAACTTGTGCAAATTGCTCAAATTCAAAACAGCATTTCAGCTACCAACAGGTCATTGATTTCAAAGAGCAACTAAAGTTCTTGGGGAAATCGGAATATCAACTAGGGTAGCAAAATTTGGACCAAAGCTTTACTATGCTGCTCTTGGTGGCCTAACACAGTCATCTCCTTTCTATGAATAGGATGCCCTTGATCAGTTATTTTCAACCTGGCATATAAACTGGTGTCAGTGAAAGAGCTGAATATGGTTAATATCTCTGAGAATCATGTGGAATCATTATCAGCTGTTACAGCTTCTGGATTTTTAAATCTGAGCTTTATTTTCTCAGTTATTGTCATTGGATTATAAAAAATATTTCATGTAAAGGAAGTCTATGAAGCTGTGACAAAGTACAACAAAGAAGTTACTCTCTAGCTTTAGTTGGCTGTTGGGAGAGCTCAGAGGTCCAAAAGGAGTGACAAAGGCCTCATGATTTATCCTTGGGAAAAATGCAAACCAAGTTTTGGTCCAGAGAAGTCTGAACTCCTTCACAGCCTAGTTTTGCACCCTAAGTCAATTGAGTCATGGCTACAATCATACTGTATAAAATTTTTCTAGACATCCAAATACTTGAGATAGTTTGTAACATTATTTTCACTGTGTGAAATTAGAGAAATTATTTTATTTTTGGGTCAGTCAGCTTAGCAGTAAGTTAAATACCATGTGGTTTCTACTACAAAATAGAGTTGGTCTTCTGAAATATTTCAGAAGCTTTATTTTTACTTCTTTTTTATTTTCTTGTTTTTCAGTCACCTAAAGTATTTAACTGTTTTTAATTGAAATTTTGATGGCAGTTTCTGAAAATCAAAGACATGTTTCATCCTTTCACATTTATGCTAACCAGTTTGATAGAAAACCAGATGCTATTGCCAATGTGATTGCTCCTAGACAAATAAATTTATCTACGAAAGATTTTTACAAAGCTAATCTGATGTAGAAACTTGTTCTGGAAATGTTTCCTTTCTATTTACAACAGACGATTCTTAGAGAGTGGGGTTTTTTTGTTTCTTTTCAGTTGTTAATCTATTAGTTTTTAATCTATTTATTTATCAATCTAGTGTATTTTTCATGGGCAGTAAAGAGAAAAAAGTTAGAAAGTCCCAGAAGGACAGTGCGCTTGTGAATGCTTATTGCATTTACTAAAGTTTAATTCTCTCAAGGTATACAACATATTCTCCAGAACTGTCTCTGATAGTTCGGATGATATTTCATTTGCAGATTTAAGACACATGATGCTTTTCTGTCAAATCCATTCATGCTCAGTATTTGTCTTCATTGCATGCTTGTGTTTTCTGTCGTAACAAGGACCTGATATTATCTGAACCATTCTGGGTCCTATTGCATTGTCAGAAATAAAAAAAAGAAGTAATCAAAGTTAAATATCTAATTTAGCTGTAATTATTATGATACAAATAATTGTGCATCTCACCTTTGTTAAATATTTTAATAGTAAATATTTTGATTAGCTTTTTAAATGCAAAACCACACTGGGAATAGATAATGGCTATCATGGTATTTTAGCAAAATTTTTCTCCTAAAAATTCAGGATTCAGCTAAATACCTCTGAACTTGACTTTTAAATGTTTACAAATGCATCTGTATTACTACCTGCTCAATATTATAAGTCCTAAATGGAGACTGTACCCACAGGCACAGTTGTGTAATTGTGATTTTGCATGCCTCATTAGTGTCATTGATTAGTGTGCATTATTCTATGTTATTCCCACTCCTTCAAAAGTTCTATCTTATCATAATTTTCCTCTCACTGAATTGTTAATATAAATGCTGTTCTGTATTTGGGTTTGTGTTTGTTTTTTTTTTTTGTTTTGTTTTGTTTTTTCTGGGTAGTAATTCTTTGAAATTTGTTTAGGCACAATTCTATCATGATAAACTTCCTTTTAAGATTGTGTCAAGGCAAATAAAATGGTAATAACTTCCTGGTATGAAACCTGAGGCAACATATAAAAAGTATCAGTTATAGTGGACAGTGCAACTGAGCAAGCCTGAAAATAGACAGGTGACTTAAATAGCATGAACTACACAAGCAGTTTTGCTGGAAGACTGGAAGGCTGCCACGACCCCATTCAGATACACCTCAGGTTTCAGCTGGAGGTCAGAGACAAACAGACCTTGAGCCTTGGGTACATGCATACGCAGATGACAGTTTCCTGAAGGAGATACTAGAAAAGAGAGGATAAATTCAAACTGATATCAGTTCGACAGTGCAATCCTGGCACAGCTGGCTGCATTCTTTTTAAATTTGTCAGAGTGTTACAGCATGCAGGTAAAATACAGTCCAGTTTTATCAAACAGTGGGCAGTTTTATCAAAAAGTGGGCACAGCAATACGGTGAAAAACATTCAGTACTTACATGCAGCCGTGGGTTTCATTTGTGTGGTTGTGGGATGTTAAAATCATCATTCCCTTGTTCCTCTCCTCTGACCTCCAGCTAGATCCATATCCAAGGGTAGAATAACCTTCTGAATTAGTTTAGTTTCAGCTCTCTAAAAGTTAGTCAGCTAGTCTGTCCGAGATGCATAGTTTCCTCTCTAATTGATGAGAAATATGTTAGGAAACTGCAGGATGCAGTCCATCTCTCATACTTTGCCTTACTGCAAGAAACCAAAATGTTGAACAGAATAAGAAAAAAAAAAAAAAAAACAAACAAAAAACCAGCCCTCACAACCTACAGAAGCTTGGAAACCTTTGAATACAAAAGAACTGTATATGCCTACAGCACAAAAGCCCTGAGAAATAAAAAGACAATGGAAATAGTTTAGGATGTATCTGAAACTTTTCCCACTAATTTTAAATCCAATCTAACTTGAGATTACATTTTTTCCTCACAGAACATCTCTAAATTGGGCAAAATGTGGTGTTGTCAAGAGAAATTACTTTAACACTTATGACAGAAACATCTGAATTAATTACTGAGGTTAACATTAAAGGTCTTGGAGAAAGGATTTTGTGGGCTGAAAACAAGCACTCATGGCTTAGGAGAAAAACCTACTGCCATTTGAAATATTGTCATTTTACCATGTCTGAATTTCTTATAAAATAGGAAGGTCTCTGTATACCCATAAATAATGAAAATATGTTGAACTTGTTCTAGCATTTCATGAGTCTGTCAATGCAGTTGTAGTTTTCTTAAGGTTCTACAAAATTCATAAAAGAGCCCGCTTACCAGCAACTTCTCTTTGTTGGCAGGAGGAGACTTATCATAATGCTCAGTAATTCACAGCTTAGGAATTAATACCTAGCCCAATGCTTTGTGAAGAAGAAATAACTCCTGTCTGATACTGATGAACATGACACTTATACTAACTTGACCAGTTAGTTATTAACACGAGTAAAAATAATGCTTTTAGGAGAAACTTCTTTCTCATCTAGGTATTATCAAAACTGATACCTAAACTGCTACCGTGCTTTAAAAAATTATTGACGGCAAAACCTTCAAATACTAATTGCCCCTGGTTTAACATTCTTTTATGCATTAGTGCACACTCTCTCAACCTAGATTCTCCAACAGAGCTTGTTTATGCTTGTCTCTCCATATCAGTTGCATTAATACTCTCTGTTCTCAAGCTGCGATTTGGTACCTTCAAACAAGATTCGGGAAGTAATTAGAGGTCCAGCCACAAAAGGTCGGAAGTAGACATAGAATCATAGAATAGTTTGGGTTGAAGGGACCTTAAAGATCATCTTGCTCCATCCACCCTGTCATGGGCAGGGACACCTCCCACTAGATCAGGCTGCCCAAGGCCCCATCCAGACTGGCCTTGAACACCTCCAGGGATGGGGCTTCCACAGCTTCTCTGGGCAACCTGTGCCAGTGCCTCACCACTGTCATAGTGAAGAAACTCTTCCTTATGTCTAGTCTAAATCTGCCCCTCTCCAGTTTATACCCATTGCCCCTAGTTCTGTCACCACAAGCCTTTGTGAAAATTGCTTTCCCAGCTTTCTTGTAGCCCTTTCAGGTATTGGAAGGTTGTTCTAAGATCTCCTCTGAGCCACCCCTTCTCCAGGCTGAAAAACCCCAACTTTCTCAGCCTGTCCTCATATGGGAGGTGTTCCAGCCTTCTGATGATCTTTGTAGCCCTCCTCTGCACCCATTCCAGCAATTCCATATCCATCTTATGTTGAGGATTCCAGAACTGGACACAATACTCCAGATGTGGTCTCACAAGAGAGGAGTAAAGGAGCAGAGTCACCTCCCTTGACCTGCTGGTCACACTTCTTTTGATGCAGCCCAGGATACAGCTGGCCTTCTGGGCTGCGAGCACACATTGCCGACTCACGTCGAGCTTCTCATTGACCAGCACCCCCAAGTCCTTCTCTGCAGGGCTGCTCTCAATCACGTCATCCCTCATCATGTACTGAAAATGTGGATTGCTCTGTCCCAGGTGTAGGACCTTGCACTTGGCCTTGTTGAACCTCATTAAGTTCTCAGAGGCCCACTTCTCCAGCTTGCCTGGATCCCTCTGGATGACATCCTGTCCTTCTGGTGTGCCAACTGCACTACTCAGCTTGGTGTCATTTGCAAACTTGCTGAGGTTGCACTCAATCTCGCTGTCTATATCATTGATGAAGACAAAGATAGACATGTTGTTGGAGGAGTGTCCAGCAGTTGCCCTGACATCTATTTCACTTTTACTAACCACCTAGGACTTACTATGAATTTTGTGAAGTTGATTGGTGTATGCAGAGGGGTTGTTTGGGAAGGATTTTTATACAATATGTCCCTTGAGTAGCTGAACCCCTGGAAGTCTGCTAGATGGACACTGAATTTTCCCTGTAAAAGGGAAAACTTCAGCATTGGATAAAATCCAGTTCCAGAGCATTAGATCTTTCAGTATGAGGGACGTTCTTTCCAAGTCAGATGAAACCTCTAAGTATTTTCATTGCTATTTCTAATACATGTTTAATTCTTCAAATTACTTTATACTCTTGGACTTACTGATGTTATAGCTGCAAGCTACTGTACTCCTGTATTACAGCATGATACCTGTTGTAAAATTTGGAATTATACATGGCTAAATACAGATCATAAGCTCAATATTTCTAGTATTGACTATTGACTACAGTTTAATATAAATTTGGATTTGTTTTTGTTTTGGTCAAGCCAACCAAATGTGACTTTCAGTGCCAGAATATGCTATTTGTAGGGAATTTAAGTTCCCCATGTGGTCAATGGTCTCTAGAAAGCAATTCAGCCTAGCTATGTGAAGAAGACATCCAGTGGTTATTTATTGAATTGTTTTCTAGATTTCATTACCTGCAATTGGTTAGCCTACAAGCTCTCTTATTGTTACCTATTGTAGGTGTTTAAACCCTGAGGTAAGTCCCACCTACAGTCTTTCTGTTATATTTGCGATGATAACTTTACTGCAAGTAGGAAAATTGCCTTTTGTTTTTCTAGCACTTTATATTCCGATGAATGTAAGCAAATAAGAAGCAGCAGCAGCAATAATTTGAGCCGTTACTTTTATAGCTTTTCTGTTTCATGCACCTTCTGGGGATTTTCAAACATTCAGGTTTTAAACAGCCTCTCTACAGAAGTCATTTGAGTTGTAGTTTGGAAGAGTGGGGGGAAAATTAGTAGCAAATACATTAAAAAATATGGACTATCTCCTGACCTACTAGATAACATGCTCAACCCTTCTGAAGATTCATGAAGTTCAAGGATTGCTCTTAAAATGGAAGAAATAATTGGTGTGGCAAAAAAAAAAAAATACTACTTGAAAATTCTTATTATATAGTTGAGCATAATTAACTAAATGTGGACTGGCCTGTGGCATCTATGATTTTTATTTCCCAGTGATTAGACATGACAGGATGTCATCTCCAACTGTGAGATGGAAGGTAATTTGCTTTTCACAGAACTTTTATGTGATGATTGAATTAATATCTAAGATATGTGTCACATCTTGTGTAAGGTGTTATATGCTCACTGCTTTTATTTATGACTGAGGTGTTTTACCTTCTAGGTATTCACAGGCATAATAGGCTGAGATATTTGCAATGAATAGTGGAAAGTACACTCTGCAGTTTTGAGATTTTAGTATTATTGTCTGCGTTTTCTGTAGTGTTTTGTGGAGAGCAGTGTCTTTAAAGCATAAACAACAAAAATGTTTGCCAGAAACCTGTGGTTCTATGTAGGTCAGTTTGGAAATATGTGAGGAAAGACAGACTTTATGAGAGAGTATTTGTAAATGGAAAGGAATGAAGGTTCAAACCCAGCATTTTTCTGACAGATACAGTAGATAAAATAACTACTTCATTGCTGTATGAAATGATTAGGAGTTCTGAAATACGTGATAGCATGTACAGGGAGGGAATAATTGTAAACAGAATAGTTTCGTTTCAGAAAATGAAACATTCAGGTTAACTCTCCTATCTGCTAAATTTATTTCTCAGCAGTTTGTTAAGAACCATGAAGGAGAATAAAGTTTTCTGTCTGGTTTCTGTCACCCTCATGTCCAGGGTGATTTTATTGAAGTAAAGGTTTGTGGAAATAGCAATTTTCTGTAATTCAAACACCAACATGCATAGACAGAATCTGTCTCCTATTTTGGATTCTAAACTTAAATTTCATGCTGTTTTACAGTTGTTAGGTTTTCAGAAGTCAGCGAAATTATTAGGCATTATGAATTTATTGGTAGTTTAACCTACAGATATTTATTAAGATTCCAATTAACTGTCTTGTTTTTCAGTGTCTGGAATGTCAGAACATTGACATGCTGCTAATATGACTGGGTCAGACTTATAGAACAGGAGGTATTTTATTATGTACCCAAGGAGAGTTCCACTGCAAACTTAGCAGACCACAAAGAAATCTTCCTTGTAGCTGTCTTAGCTTTGGAAGCATTTTAAGTCTTTCAAGACATTCTTCGTAGGACCTTTGCCTTTCTCTTGTTACAAAATTGCCATCAGTTTTCTAAACAGAGTAAATTGAGATGGATTTGCCTATGTTTTGTGGGGAGAAACACAATTAAACCAATTATTTTAATTTATTTTTTTAAAAAGACCATCTAATAGGGCATGGGTGATTTGTCTGTCATAATGCACATGTGCATCTTTACCTTTCTCATTCTTGAGAGCCACCTGAACTCGGTGACAGAAGTAAATAAGGGCTCAGCAAGGCTGTTGCAATTGGTTTTCACTGCTAGACCGACTAGCCGATCCGTGTTGATGAAATTTCAACAGTCACCAGAGAGAATGAAAAGCATGCAGTAAGTAGGTGCGGAAGGAGATTTTGATGTCCTAGTGAGTCTGGCAAGTATCTTACTTATTTTGTAACATTAATCAATAGGAAGATGTGCTAGGAGGATGAACTGCTTGATTTTTTTTTCAGCTTAGAGGACAGATTAATGCAAGTCCTAGCAGACAGAGATTAGTGTAACTGATGGCAAATAGAGTATATTCAGATATAAGAGATACATTGATAGGTTGGTGGATTTGGTCAGTGTATGGCTGGAAACACCTGGATCCAAACTAGCTTTTTTTTGTGCTTTGGAACAAAGGTGTATAATACATTCTCAACCCACCAAATCTGATTTTGGCACTGTACCCTAGCACCTAATTACTGACTGAACACTTATTCAGCACAACTGAAATTATTTTATCTATCTTTATGATTGACTCTTAGAAAGCAGGGCACCTCCCTTTACATTTGATTGTATTTCCTAGAATTTTGAAATATTCCTATCCTCTTAATAGAGGAAAGGAGACCACCATTTTAAGGTGTCTCAAGCTGATCTTGCAAAAGAATGACTCACTTGATACCAAATTTTTAAAAGTGAGTCATGGTTTTATTTATAAGGAGTAGGTGGGAGGATATGAGAAGTCCTCAAGTCCCCTCAGGCTTTAGGAAACCCACAGTGAAAGCAACTTTTAGTTGTATGATCTGGGCAAATACCGGCACCACCCACTTTTTCCTGGTACCTCAAAAACTTCCATTCTAACTTCACATTTTGTTAATTTGGAAAAAAAGGAGGGAAAGATTGAAAAACATCAAGTAGTAAAAGTGGGAAAAGAATGATTTTTCAATCGTTTGGCACCCCTTTTTCAGACTGCCTTGGAAACAGATTCAGCTCTGATGAGGAGTTGAATTCCAAGCCATCTGTGAATCCTCAAACTTGCACACCCACAGTGGAAAATGGGTATAATTTGTTTCTATAGCTGCTTATGGGATCTGCCAAACTCTTTTTCTCTTTCAGTTGCTTCTCTTCTCTATCTACATCCATCTTCATTCTTATTTTCTCTGAATTTTTGACCAGTAAGAAGAGGGAAGAAGCACCATCTGTTCTTAAAAAGCTCTAAGTTTGGCTTCTTCTGCTGTTAATCAACAGCAAATCAGACTAAAGCACAGCATTTGGTGTTCCTCAGTTATAGTGTATCTAACAGCAAATGTGAGCAAACCTAGATGGAGCTGTGTTTTGTTACTAAACTAATAAACTAAGTAAAGCATGACTACAGTAGGATTGTTGTTTAATTAAATATCAAATATATTGTCCAATACAGATTTTTTTTTTCCCTGAGGACATTGTTAACTGTAATCCAACTATATCTGAATATTTTTCATTCTTTCTGGTATTTCATTTGGAGTATTTATGTAGATATAATATACATCATTTTCTATAGTCCCAATAAGTTCTTCCCTCAACAGTAGTATTAATTGTTATTTTGCAGCAAGTAGAAATCACTGTAAAAATTGTGAAGATTCTTTTTATTGTCTTTATGTCCGTTAGGCAGAGTGCTCTAAAGAAATATGCCACATATTTCACATTGCCTGATCATAACAATTATTTTTTGTAAGACAACATTGCTGTTAAAATTCCACCTAGCCAATTATCTGATGAAAACTGCTGTTTGAATCTGAGTAGTCTGCTGAGTTTTGTACTATGACATTTGAAGACTGAAAATGCAGATATAATACATGGAATACACATTCCTCCTCTTGCGAAAACGGAGGAGTAAATCTTAGCAGTGTTCTGTCATGACTCAGTCTTAATTTCTGATCCTCTGCTTTTATCGCTACATCATATCCTATCTTTTTTTCAAATCAATACAAATAAAAGCAGCACAGTCAATCCCCAGTTTCTGATGTTATGACAAACTGCTGAGAAGGCCCATTATTCTGCCTCCTTTCAGTGAGCAGTAGCCAAAGAAGGAATTTCACCCTAAGTGTTTTTTTCACTGGAATCTCCAGATGGTCTGGTGTTACAGTGCTGCATCCGACGCACTGACAAATAGGCTGTCAGGGAAGATTTTTCCTGTAATGTACACTGTGAAACTAAACCATCTATTTGTTGATATACATTGTTTGAAGTGTGTGCGGTTTGCCATGAGACATCATGAGAAGGTGACACTTCTTTGCCTCTATATGAAAGCAGTACTTGATTGAAGCAAAACTGATGTGCTTGTTCTGTGTACTGAGTTGTCAAGTGAAATTATGTGCCGGTGAAGGAGCTATGCAGAATTAAATTAAAAATACTTATAATCTTTTACAGGGTGTCATTTGTACTGTGTAGCCCCTCTATAGATTTTCTTATGTGGGGGTTCTGAGTACCTGTAATTAGATGAGCCTGTCAAATTTTGGTCACCTACCATGAACTAAGAGAACATTCATGATGGTATCCATAAATGTTTAATATTAAGAGAGGAAGACTCAAAGGACAATGTCTTAGTTGGCTTGTAGAAATGATACTCAGCTATTCATTGGACTGAAGGCTACTGCAGCATTGTTGATTCAGCTGTGATATAGAAGCCAAAGTAAAGCGAAGGAATTGGGGTCTTAACCTGTTACAGTTTCCCAGCACTCCAAGTGTGTATTTGTTGGTCGAACTTCTTTTGAAATGATTTCTTTTCCTCCCATTGCTAAAGCTCTTGACTTTGACCACAGAATTCTTCATGATACTGACTAATGTGCATGTTGATGACTAATTAGTTTCATCAAATCACATACTTTTTTAATGGCTTTGTTGTTTTAAACTAAGTCCTAGTTCCATGTGATCAGTATGGGACTGTGTTTAATCTCACAGATTTTAGGGGTCTATTTGTTTTCAGATAATCTGGCTTTTGAACTACTTCATTCATAATCAATGTGTATGGAAGATATATATGCAGAAGAAAATGATTTACCAGAAATAGGTGTACATTTATTTATGTCGTAGAATCATAGAATCATTAAGGTCATAAAAGACCTCTAGCAACATCAAGTCCACCTGTCAGTCATGTGATATTCTTTCAGCAAGATGAGTTCCTTCAAAAGGTAACATAAAAGATGCCACAGAAAGGAGTCTTTCACAACCCCATCTACCATTCTGTATGGAGGGTAGTTTAAAGAGTTTTCAGTTAAGAATAATAGATAATACATACTAGATGCAGCCAAACAGAACCTAAATAGTAACACTACCTATCAGAAGCTTCCCAAGAAGCAATTCTATTGCTTCATTTCACTCATTATACAAGGAAAAGAAGAGTATGTCCTAACTTCTTACTGTATTTTTAATTATGCTTGAGGCCATTAAGTAGTTTCAGAAGTTCAGAGTTCATTATCCTGAACAGTTTTGAGACAAATCTCTTTAGTTTCCCCAAGCTGGCTTATAAAGCCGAGAACCTATATATTTGTGTGTTTAGATTTAATTTCAGATCCTTCATTTTAGTCAGAAATAAAGATCTGTAAGTAAACTACATGGCTCTGTATGCATAACGTCTACATGCTTGTTACAGCTTTTAATAAGACTTCAGAGTATCAGTGCTTTCAACATCATTTTTTGCCTTTTCTTTATTTCATTGTCCCGGTCTGCTTAATTAGTAGTTAATTACTGCAGAAAGATTCTGCTACAATTCAGTATTCAATGGTTTGGATGCCAGCTACAGTGAGTTCAACATATAGGCCAAGAGAAAATAACTTAATGCAACTTATTGTGCCTTCCTACAGAAATGGCCAAATCAGCAAGTACTCTTCAGGATGTAAAAGAGGCAGTTGCACTTCTAAGAAAACAAACAAGGAGATGAATGGGAATGAGGTGGGCAAATATAGTTTGGATATAAATAGTTTTACTATTCTTGTATTAATATAGCGTTACGTTAGAAAATGGAAAGCTACCGTGGGGCTGGCAGCAGGTGACTTTCTGAGCCACATGTCAGTTGTTGACTGTATGATCTAAAACATTAAAGACTGGTAATTTATGCGGATTGACTGAGTTTATATTGGTTCAGTTCATTTAGTTTCAAGAAAAAGTCTAAGAACATAAATCTTTACAAAACCTCACAGATTTGAAACAGGATAATAGACAATAATTATAGGATGTTGAAAGATGTCTGTGCAAGAGAAGAATCTTTTGCTTCTTTTGTAAAATTCCACCCTGATTTCGTCAAGTGGCAAGAATCCTAGTATGCATATGCTCAGCGGCAATTTCTGGACTCCAGCTAGCTGGTATCTCCCAGGAGACTCGCCTAATTATCTAAAATAAGAGTGCTTAGTTAGTCCTGTGATCTCAGGAATACTCTGCTCAGACAAAGCAGTGTTGAATGCATCTCTTAAGGCTTAAGTACTTAGAAAAATTAGATGCTAGGCATCTTGAGTTTGTTATCCTATGCTGGAAAAAGTCTTACTTTGATACCTTGTTTTTGCCTAGTTGGAAGTTTGCTAGATCCTCACTTGATTGAACAGGTGCAGAGGAAAAAAAAGTTTTTTCAAAACTGCCATGCTGGACAGACAATGGCTGTAAAATCCCGCAAGGGACAACTGATCGTGCCTTCAAAGTAGGTCTGAATTATACGCAATAAATATGACCCTATATTAAGCAATTTAAGAAAAAGGGATAGCTGGATAGTCATTTAATGAGCAAAGTATGCATTGAATATATTAGGGTCTATAGAAGAGAAAATTTGTACACAGTCATCATACACATGTACAGGAGAATGTATTTAATGTTGCCCTTTCCTGGATCTATGGAGCATGACTTTTAACTTTAATAAAACTTAAGGTATTTTTCAGATCTGTAATATGATGTAATGTATAGTGTTTAAGATTGAATTGTATTTCCTGTAATTTAACATAATGTATAGCATTACATTAAAAATGGATTGCATGTGCACTAATGTAGACAAAAGTGTGTGAACATACACAAAAGTTTTAAAATGTAATATCTAGATATCGTAACTTACTTTATTATATGTTTTGAAAGCATGATCAAGTTTCTGCTTCAATCCTTCTTTGATTAGTTATCCAAGGAAAGTTAATATAGAAAAATAGATTATTCTATATTACCTGTGCTGTGTTTTTAAAATGTGAATATCTGAATATTCACACATTATTTGAGTGACTCATGATTTTGGCCAACAATGAAAGACAGGTTCAAAGATATTGATCTGAATTAAGATAAAAAGTGTATCAACAAGGGCTGAAAATCATCTTTCCTTGAAAATTATCTCTTTGCATATTATTTTCCTTCAGGCATCATGAAGAAGTCTTGTAAAAAATGCAGCTTTTTTCCAAGCAACAAAATTTCTCAAGGACTCCCACTATTTTCATTTAAATGTTTTGTTCAGGTACCTCTGGAAAAGATGAAATATAATTAGAAAAAGCTAAAATGCACTGAGTAGCACGGACTCTGTATTTTGCTATCATTTCACCATCTGATTATGCAGCATGTACTGTATCTTTGATGCTTGCCTTTTAATCCACTTCTAGCTGTTTTATACAAGAAATGGAAGACTGGAACATTAAGATTTAAGAAATGAGGAAAGCACAGGATAACAGAGTACCTTAGAAAGCAATAAAAATGAATTCCGGCAAAATAATGACATTGTAAAAATAGGTAATTTCTTTTCATTTGGCATTATTTGAGAAAGAGATTAATTCAGGGTTAGGAACATCAGCCAAAGTGTTCATATCTACAAAGGACATGAAAAAAAAATGGAGTTATAATTACCTGTAACATAAGTAGGAGTATTGCAAATAATTTATCATGTAAAGTCTATATGGAGTGTGTATGTATGCATATATCCAGGCAAATTTCAGTTCATAAACTATTATGCAGTATCTGTCTGGAGTACCATAGTTAGAAAATTATCTAAAACATTTAGCATCACAAAGATTGTACTAGTTGTACTGCAGTGTTACATTCTAGAAGCAAAGTGATGCATGAATTTGGAGAAAAAAACTAGCAGGTGCTTCAATGACTTGAATATTAGGTGGAATGTCTTCACTTTATTAAGAGGAAATTTTAAACTGCTATGTATTTTGTGTGCCTGCCAACTGGAGAGCTATGATGTGAAATTTCGAAGCTTCCTGAAATTAAATCTTAGCTTTGTTTTGGGGGTTTGGTTTTGTTTCTTGTCACATTGTTTGAACAGGAGAAACTGGCAAACCACAGATACATATTTATGTGGAGAAGTTATTTACATCACAGGTGCCTTCAAGTTGTCGGTGCACTCACTGAAGAGAGCTGACTCTCTTCAGGAGGGGGATTCACAGTATCATACTTAAGCTGTTTAGGGAGCTTACTACTCAACTAAGGCTGCTTAACTACATACTTACATTTAGATGAGATGGGCTGTATCTAGGTTAGGATGTTTTCCTTCCTGCCTTTATAAAATTCTCTTTTCTGTGCCTCTTGTCTTTCAAAGTTCTTTCTGCCCTTTTTTCACTTGTACAACGATTTTGCTTTTGTTGCCTTTCTGTCCTCCTAGCGTAGACATTTCCTCCTTTGTCATCACTTACAACCAGGAGGTAAGGTTACAAGCCATACTAAGTGACCCAGTTGATTCTGCAACTTTTTCTCTGTCTGTAAACAGATTTTTAAATAGCAAGAGCTGACTACACTAGGATCGTACCCTCCTAAGTTTATTTTTCCACCACTTGAGTTTAGCTCTTTTGGCTTCGTACATATCACTCCTGAGCGTTCTCATAATTCTGAACTAAACAGACATGAAAAGGAAAAGCAAAAGGGGTTTTAAATCTCTTCTGCCTGTTTAGAGATTATACTCTTAGTAGACAGCAAGAAGCTAGAGGGAAAAACTTACTGCTTGCTTTAGCTTCACTAATTATAATCAGACCAAAGTTCCCTTCATTCTAGGTTCTTAGAACATACTAAACAAGTATAAAGGTGATACTTATACTGAAATTTCCTCAATGTGTTTTGAGAAGACCTGGCCTGGAATTTTAGTCAAGTCTGGTAGTTCAAAGTAGTTGTTTGGCTGCTGCTGGCTCTGTTTCGCTGCCTTCTTTGGGGGACCATTCCTACTTGCAATGCAATGGAACTTTTACACCAATGCCTTTCCTCTGCACAAATATCTGGCAGTCAGAGGAAATCCATTCGGATGAGATGTCATTCTCTGAATTTGCAGTCCATACTGTACATGACAAGATCAACATTCATATAATTAAGTCCCACTGCCCCACTTCTGAGAGATAACACTTAATTGTATTTTAGGTCCATTAAATGATGTTTTGCTATTTGACAGGTAGGAGAATGCATACTAACTTGAGCAAGAATGAATGGATTTTGGATTTAGGGTGGAAAGGTTGATAGGCTTGGCAAGAAATTTACTTAGGTAAAGTCAGGTGGGCTGGCAGTAAATAGAAACATATTTTACTTTTTGGCAGGAAAGTTGTTATGCTCAGGGAATATCATATGTCTCGTTGACTGAGGTGGAAAATTTTGGAGATAGCCTCTTGTAAAATTTCTGGAATTATATCACAGTCTTTGTCAAGATGTAAATAATTCAGGATTGCAGAGTCATCTGGAGAACAGTCAGGAAAATAAAGCAGGTGGGTTCTGACAATGATGCTTCTCTCAGAGGAAAATAGTTCCTTAATCCCTCTTCTATAAGCACTGGGGTTGGTCCAGCCAATGAGGTATTTGTTCAAACCATAAAACAAAATGCTATGCAAGAAAGAAAGAAGTCTGAATCATTACTCCCTATGAAAAAAATAAATAAAAAAAAGAAGCGTTTTTCTGAAATGACTATTTCTTTCTCTCATTGTATTTACATTTCATTTATATCTTTAATAACAAATGGTGTCACTAAATCACATCTCTTCAGGGTGTTCTTTTCCCACTTGCTTTTGTTCAGAAACAAGCTTTCAAGGGATTTTTAATCCATGATACTAAAGTAGAAAGGAGAACTGCGAAGCCTTAGTACAATTCAGTTTTGGTTCTGATTTTATAGTACGTATACAATAACACACAAAACTAACTTTTGTAAATGGATTATTAGGCACTAAAGTTTTGTTTAGATTTGATTCAGGGTTTCATGTGACATCTATAATGGAGATATATAAAATGCAGCTTGCTTTAATCATATCGTCTATTTTTCTTTTTAATTCTCTAGTGACTGCTTTTTCTAGAATTCTTACTATTTAATTGTCCTTTGCATATCCTTTGCCTGTTTCATTAATCTGCTGGTTAGAAGATTTGTTGTTCAATACAATTGTGTTTAATTTCGACATGCAACTTCAGTAGATTTAGCAGGAGGGAACTCTTGACAGGCTTCCTTCAGCTGCAGACTGGATCATCTCTTTCCTACCCTCCTGGATCCGTATGAGTGGACCTGATTGGTCTTAACTAGCAAAAGTGAACTATTTAGCCTACACACACCAGGTGATCTTTGATATTTCATCGTGACGAAAGTATTTGTACTTGGTCAGTAAACATAGGATAGATACTTAAGTGTAGCAATGTGACATACCCACAGATGTTTCTGCATGAATATGCGTGTATGTACTTATATGTATGTACATGCATGTGCTTTTATGCAGATAAGAGTATGTATGTATGTATGAAGTAACATATGCCTGTGTAATGCATATTTCCTACCCTGATTGGGTATTTAACGCACTGTGTCTATACAACAAAGCAGCTAAGATGATCTGATAAGGACAGTCTAAATATCTGGGAATATGCAGTTATATGCATATACATACGTCTCTATGAGTAGTTATGATATCTAGTTCACCAGTGATCTGTGTGCATGTTTCCATGTGTGTGTAAGAACTATGATCTATGTGACTAGAACTTAAAGCCCCTTTCCTGTTCGTGTTTGCAATGTGTACGGTGCCACTGTTAAACAGACAGCAGAAATTGCTTTGGCTATAGGTATTCAGGAAAGCAGAGTAAAGATAAATGAATAAAATGTGGAGTTTCAGGATAGAAAAAGGAGCTCTGTTTTGTCTGCATTAGGTGGCAAAATGTTTGATTTGTGGACTCAAGGTAATTTCTCTATTTCCATAACATTGGATTTTTAAACTCATTTTACAGCTGCTTTCAAGGTATGTATTGCATCAACTTTGAGAATCATTCAACTTTGCTAGTTTTAAAATAACTTTTTGTGTACTCATGTATATTGAATATAAGTCTGGGGCATTTTCAGAGTTTTTATACTTTAAGTTGCATCAGAAGTTAATGGGAAAAAATGAACAGCTTCTTGATGCAAGCCCTAAAAGTTTTCACGTACTGACTACAGGCGGTCAGGAATGCTTGGTTAGACTACTGTTTCTATAACATAAGGTATTTTCTATGCAAATCTAAAACCTTTTGCTATATTTTTTTTGTTTCTTAAAGGAAGAGATTTTCCATTTTCTAGACCTGTCTGACCGAATAAATGAAGTGAAATATAATTTATCTGTGCCTGCTGTGCCGCAGTTGTGTTTCTTCCTGATTACAATGG